>NC_082646.1:39044874-39352505 GCF_028023285.1 Balaenoptera ricei | reverse complement strand
CATGTGTGATTATACTTGATGTTTTTATATACAGTAAAAATACATAATGTCAAAATTTCATAAATTAAGTAATACTTTAGATAAGATTTTGTTATTAGTTATAGCTATACACATTTGAAAAACAGTTGTATTTGCTTGTGTGAAATGTATTCACATATTTTATGTTTCTTTGAACAATGCTTGGGACCCAAGCAATGCTTGGCTCCTGCAATAACTTCAAGCCTGATGACTTGTATATAAGAGAATGAGAACTCAATTCAGGGTAATGGAAGAGCTGTTGAAAAGATGGTTTAAGGGTTACTTTGAAATATCAATATAGGTTGGTGATAAAGATGGGCAATTATAATTAGATCACTTAAATCAAATGTCTTACTCATAATCTCCTCTAATAGGGAAACCCAGCATTCCTGGAATATGATCCAGGGAAAACACATGTTAAATTTTCCATTGTTTTGCTTTTTATAAAAAATATCTTCTCATATTTCGACATACACAGACTTGGGATCCATTGCTAAAGTCAGATTTATACAGTGAAGCACCAGCAATTTAAAATATAGTCCTTTCATGAGATCAGAAAAGAGATTTATTCTTTTGTCCTATTTTAAGTCATGGCCACTAATGCTTACAACCTTGTGAAATAAACACTAGGCTGGGTGAACATAATTCTTTATTTTTTTGTGAATTATTTGTGGGTATGTGAATCTTTTTTCAGAGATTTGGCATCCAAGAAATCTGAGCTATAATTTAGATTCTATCTCTAATCTTGGGCAGGGTAAAATAGTGTGAAGTCAGACATAAAGTGAAAGATCTGACACTTAAAGAATTGGGTGATTTAGGATACTTATTAACTCCTCAGAGTCTCAGTTTCTTCACAGAATTGGAACATAGGGCAATGAATAGTATATCATAATTAAAATAATAAATGTGTAGCAAAATAGGATGAGGCTATATTAAGCCAAAAAATATCTAATAAGAAGGTTGAAGAATAAACCAAAATTCACAGCAAGAGCAACTGCACACATTGACCTGGAAGGGAGTGGTGGAGATGGGCTGTGCTGTACCCAAGGTAAGGACCTTGGTGTCTGCTCTAGTCCAATGCTCACATTTTTGTATCTGCACAGAATTGTCTGTGTCTCCACAGAACTATTTCATACCCCTCATATAAGCAGTGTCTTGAGAAAGTTGGATATGCAGAGAAGGAATTTGCAGATTCTAGGAACTCTGGTGACAAATAGAGAAAAAATATCACTTTAGAGGAAAGTGCAGAGTACTTAAATTTTGACATTAAATTTGAGAGTTGCTTTTATAGGCTGAATGTTTAAGTCCCCCCACCCCAAATTCATATGTTGAATGCTAACTCCAAGTATGAAAGTATTAGGAGGGGTCTTTAGGAGTAAATCAGTTCATGAAAGTAGAGCCCTCATGAATGGGATTAGTGCCCTTATAAGTAGAGTCACAAGAGCTTATTTCCTGTCTCTGCTCTCTTTCATGAAGGATACAAGAGTCAGACTTCTGCAAACCAAGAAGAGAGTTCTCACCAGATACTGAATCTCCCAGTGCCCTGATCTTGGACCTCTAAGCCTCCAGAATTGTGAGAACTAAATGTTTGCTGTGTATAAACCTCCAGAATTGTGAAAACTAAATGTTTGTTGTGTATAAACCTATGCTATTCTGTCATAGCAGCCTGAGTTAACGAGACAGTTGCCTTGACTCTGGACCACTGTAAAACCAACTAATGTGGCCCTGCAGAAACATTTACCTAAAATAAATCTCATTACTTTAAATGCCGTGCTTCTTTGTGTCTTGTTCTGGTGACCCAAAATAAGAAGCATAAATAGGAAGGATTCCTATGCTAATATTCATGGTTGTTATGAGAATTAATAAATTGAAATGCTTGTATATAAAGTCCTCATCATGGTGCTTTTTAAAAAAATTTTAATACATATATCCACATAACCCCTTGCTCTTTTATTAAATTTTTTAATTTTATAATTTATTTATTTTTAACATTTATTGGAGGATAATTTCTTTACATTGTTGTGTTAGTTTCTGCTATATAACAAAGTGAATCAGGTATACGTATTCATATATCCCAATATCCCTTCCCTCTTGCGTCTCTCACCCACACTCCCTATCCCACCCACCTAGGAGGTCACACCAAGCTGGTCACTTTGTGCTATGCAGCTGCTTCCCACTAGCTATCTATTTTACATTTGGTAGTGTATATATGTCAATGCCACTCTCTCACTTCGTCCCAGTGTACACTTCCCCCTTTCTGTGTCCTCAAGTCCATTCTCTAGGTCTGTGTCTTTATTCCTGTCCTGCCCAGAGGTTCTAGAGAACTTTTTTTTTTTTTTTTAGATTCCATATACATGTGTTTATATACAGGATTTGTTTTTCTCTTTCTGACTTACTTCACTCTGTATGACAGACTCTAGGACCATCCACCTCAAAACAAATAACTCAAATTTGTTTCTTTTTATGGCTAAGTAATATTCCATTGTATATATGTGCCACATCTTCTTTATCCATTCATCTGTTGATGGACACTTAGGTTGCTTCCATGTCCTGGCTATTGTAAATAGTGCTGCAGTGAACATTGTGGTACATGTCTCTTTTAGAATTATGGTCTTCCCAGGGTATATGCCCAGTAGTGGGATTGCTGGATCATATGGTAGTTCTATTTTCAGTTTTTTAAGGAATCTCCGTACTGTTCTCCATAGTGGCTGTATCAATTTACATTCCCACCAACAGTGCAAGAGTATTCCCTTTTCTCCACACCCTCTCCAGCATTTATTGCTTGTAGATTTTTTGATGATGGCCATTCTGACCGGTGTGAAGTGATACCACATTGTAGTTTTGATTTGCATTTCTCTAATGATTGGTGATGTTGAGCATCCTTTCATGTGTTTGTTGACAATCTGTATATCTTCTTTGGAGAAATGTCTATTTAGGTGTTCTTCCCGTTTTTGCATTGGGTTGTTTGTTTTTTTGATATTGCGCTGCATGAGCTGCTTGTAGATTTTGGACATTAATCCTTTATCAGTTACTTCATTTGCAAATATTTTCTCCCATTCTGAGAGTTGTCTTTTTGTCTTGTTTATAGTATCAGTTGCTGTGCAAAAGCTTTTAAGTTTCATTAGGTCCCATTTGTTTATTTTTGTTTTTATTTCCATTTCTCTAAGAGGTGGGTCAAAAAGGATCTTGCTGTGATATATGCTATAGAGTGTTCTGCCTATGTTGTCCTCTAAGAGTTTTATACTGTCTGGCCTTACATTTAGGTGTTTAATCCATTTTGAGTTTATTTTTGTGTATGGTGTTAGGGATAGTTCTAATTTAATTCTTTTACATGTAGCTGTCCAGTTTTCCCAGCACCACTTATTGAGGAGACTGTCTTGTCTCCACTATATATTCTTGCCTCCTTTATCAAAGATAAGGTGACAATATGTACATGGGTTTATCTCTGGGCTTTCTCTCCTGTTCCATTGATCTATATTTCTGATTTTGTGCCAGTACTGTACTGTCTTGATTACTGTAACTTTGTAGCATAGTCTGAAGTCAGGGAGCCTGATTCCACCAGCTCCGTTTTTCTTTCTCAAGATTGCTTTGTCTATTCAGGGTCTTTTGTGTTTCCATTCAGATTGTGAAATTCTTTGTTCTATTTCTGTGAAAAATGCCATTCATTGTTTGATAGGGATTACATTGAATCTGTACATTGCTTTGGATAATATAGTCATTTTCACAATGTTGATTCTTCCAATCCAGGAACATGGTATATCTCTCCATCTGTTGGTATCATCTTTAACTTCTTTCATCAGTGTCTTACAGTTTTCTGCATACAGGTTTTTTGTCTCCTTAGGTAGGTTTATTCCTAGGTTTTTATTCTTTTTGTTGCAATGGTAAATGGAAGTGTTTTCTTAATTTTTCTTTCAGATTTGTCATCATTAGTGTATAGGAATGCAAGAGATTTCTGTGCATTAATTTTGTATCATGCTACTTTACCAGATTCATTGATTAGCACTAGTAGTTTTCTGGTAGCATCTTTAAGATTCTCTACGTATAGTATCATGTCATCTGCAAACAGTGACAGCTTTACTTCTTCTTTTCCAATTTGGATTCCTTTTATTTCTTTCCTTCTCTGATTGCTGTGGTTAAAACTTCTAAAACTATGTTGAATAATAGTGGTGAGAGGGGCAACCTTGCCTTGTTCCTGATCATAGTGGAAATGGTTTCAGTTTTTCACCATTGCGAATGATGTTGGCTGTGGCTTTGTTATATATGGCCCTTATTATGTTGAGGTAAGTTCCCTCTATGCCTACTTTCTGGAGATTTTTTGTCATAAATGTGTGTTGAATTTTGTCAGAATCATTTTTTGCATCTATTGAGATGATCATATGGTTTTTATTCTTCAATTTGTTAATATGGCATATCACTTTGACTGATTTGCGTATATTGATGAATCCTTGCATTCCTGGGATAAACTCCACTTGATCATGGTGTATTATCCTTTTAATGAGTTTTGGATTCTGTTTGCTAGTATTCTGTTGAGGATTTTTGCGTCTATGTTCATCAGTGATATTGGCCTGTAGTTTTATTTTTGGTGATATCTTTGTTTTTGGTATCAGGGTGATTTTGGCCTTGTAGAATGAGTTTGGGAGTGTTCCTCCCTCTGCTATATTTCGGAAGAGTTTGAGAAGGATATGTTTTAGCTCTTCTCTAAGTGTTTGATAGAATTCACCTGTGAAGCCATCTGGTCCAGACTTTTGTTTCTTGGAAGATTTTTAATCACAGTTTCAATTTCAGTGCTTCTGATTTCTCTGTTTATATTTTCTATTTCTTCCTGGTTCAGTCTCGGAAGGTTGTGCTTTTCTAAGAATTTCTCCATTTCTTCAGGATTGTCCATTTTATTGACATATATTTGCTTGTAGTAATCTCTCATGATCTTTTGTGTTTCGGCAGTGTTAGTTGTTATTTCTCCTTTTTCTTTTCTAATGCTGTTGACTTGAGTCTTTTCCCTTTTTTCTTGATGGGTCTATCTAATGGTTTATCAATTTTGTTTACCTTCTCAAAGAAACAGCTTTTAGTTTTAGTGATCTTTGCTATCATTTTCTTCTTTTCTTTTTCATTTATTCTGATCTGATCTTTATGATTTCTTTCCTTCTGCTATCTTTGGGGGGTTTTTGTTCTTCTTTCTCTAATTGCTTTAGGTGTAAGGTTAGGTTTTTTATTTGAGGTTTTTCTTGAGGTAGGTTTGCATTGCTATAAACTTCCCTCTTAGAACTATCTTTGCTGTATCCCATAGGTTTTGGGTTATCATGTTTCCATTGTCATTTGTTTGTAGGTATTTTTTAATTTCTTCTTTGATTTCTTCAGTGATCTCTTGGTTATTTAGTTGCATATTGTTTAACCTCCATGTGTTTGTATTTTTTACAATTTTTTTCCTGTAACTGATATGTAGTCTCATAGTGTTGTATTCAGAGGAGATACTTGATATGATTTCAATTTTCTTAAATTTACCAAGGCTTGATTTGTGACCCAAGATATGATCTATCCTGGAGAATGTTCCATGAGCACTTGAGGACAAAGTGTATTCTGTTGTTTTTGCATGGAATGTCCTATAAATATCAATTAAGTCCATCTTTTTTAATGTATCATTTAAAGCTTGTGTTTTCTTATTTTTTTTATTTTGGTTGATCTGCCCATTAGTGAATGTGGGATGTTAAAGTCCGCTACTATTATTGTGTTACTGCTGATTTCCCCTTTTATAGCTGTTAGCATTTGTCTTATGTATTGAGGTGCTCCTATGTAGGGTGCATAAATACTTACAATTGTTATATCTTCTTCTTGGACTGATCCCTTGATCATTATATAGTGACCTTCTTTGTCTCTTGTAATAGTCTTTATTTTAAAGTCTATCTTGTGTGATATGAGAATGCTACTCCAGCTTTCTTTTGATTTCCTTTTGCCTGGAATATCTTTTTCCATCCCCTCACTTTCAGTCTGTATGTGTCCCTAGGTCTGAAGTGAGTCTATTTTAGACAGCATATATACGGGTCTTATTTTTGTATCCATTCAGCCAGTCTATTGGTTGAAGCATTTAATCCATTTACTTTTCAGGTAATTATTGATATATTTGTTCCTATTACCATTTTCTTAATTGTTTTGGGTTTGTTATTGTAGGTATTTTCCTTCTCTTGCATTTCCTCCCTAGAGAAGTTCTCTTAGCATTTGTTGTAAAGCTGGTTTGTTGGTGCTGAATTCTCTTAGCTTTTGCTGTCTGTAAAGCTTTTAATTTCTCCGTCGAATCTGAATGAGATCTTTCCTGGGTAGAGTAATCTTGGTTGTAGGTTTTCCCCTTTCCTCACTTTAAATATATCCTTCTACTCCCTTCTGGCTTGCAGAGTTTTTGCTGAAAGTTCAGCTGTTAACCTTATGGGGATTCCCTTGTATGTTATTTGCTGCTTTTCCCTTACTGCTTTCAATATTTTTTCTTTGTATTTAATTTTTGATAGCTTGATTAATATGTGTCTTGGCATGTTTCTCCTTGGATTTTTCCGGTATGTGACTCCCTGCACTTCCTGGACTTGATTGACTATTTCTTTTCCCATATTAGGGAAGTTTTCAACTATAATCTCATTAAATATTTTCTCAGTCCCTTGTATTTTCTCTTCTTCTTCTGGTACCCCTATAATTCGAATGTTGGTGCATTTACTGTTGTCCCAGAAGTCTCTAAGACTGTCCTCAATTCTTTTCATTCTTTTTTTCTTTATTCTGCCCTGTGGTAGTTATTTACACTATTTTATCTTCCTGGTTATTCCTCCATTCTTCTGCCTCAGTTATTCTGCTACTGATTCCTTCTAGAGAATTTTAAATTTCATTTATTGTGTTGTTGATCATTGTTTGTTTGCTCTTTAGTTCTTCTAGGTCCTTGTTAAACCTTTCTTATATTTTCTCCATTCTATTTCCAAGATTTTGGATCATCTTTATTATCATTACTCTGAATTCTTTTACAGGTAGACTACCTATTTCCTCTTCATTTGTGTGGTCTGGTGTGTTTTTACCTTGCTCCTTCACGAGCTCTCTATTTCTCTTTCTTCTCATTTTGCTTAACTTACTGTGTTTGGGGCCTCTTTTTCACAGGCTGCAGGTTCGTATTTCCAGTTGTTTTTGGTGTCTGCCCCCACTGGGTAAGGTTGGTTCAGCAGCTTGTGGAGGCTCCCTGGTGGAGGGGACTGGTGCCTGTGTTCTGGGGGATGAGGCTGGATCTTGTCTTTCTGGTGGGCGGGACAATGTCCGGTGGTGTGTTTTGGGGTGTCTGTGAAGTTAGTACGACTTTAGGCAGCTTCTCTTCTAATAGGTGGGGTGGTCTTCCTGTCGTGCTAGTTGCTTGGCATGGGATTTCCAGCACTGGAGCTTGTTGGTCTTTGAGTGGAGCTGGTTCTTAGCATTGAGACGGAGATCTTTGGGAGAGCTATTGCTGACTGATATTACTTGGGGTTGGGAGGTCTGTGGTGGTCCAGTGTACTGACCAGCTCTCCCACCTCAGAGGCTTAGGCCTGTCACCCGGCTGGATCACCAAGACCCTGTCAGCCACATAGCCATTTACATGCGGAGTTTCTTGACTTTCGCGAAGTCTGAGGTCTTCTGCCAGCATTCACTAGGTGTTCTGTAGGAGTTGTTTCTCATGTAGATGTATTTTTGTTGTATTTGTGAGGAGGCAGGCGATGTCCATGTCTTACTCCTCCACCATCTTGAAGGTCATTCCTATGGTGCTTGATATAGTAATAGAATTCGCAAGTGTTAACTTTTCTTCCATCAGTATGACTATTTCCAGATACATGAATGAGAGTGTGTCTAAAATCCCTTTAGGTCTGAAAAGTCAGTTTCTATGTTTCATATATTTAGAGGCAAAAAATTGTAACTGAGCATGATGGACTTTTTGTTTGTTTGTTTTTGTTGCAGATGGGGGAAGTCTTCATGTGCCTCTTTTCGTTTTAATTTTTATTTATTTATTTATTTATCCATGGCTGTGTTGGGTCTCCGTTTCTGCGCTAGGGCCCTCTCCAGTTGCGGCAAGCGGGGGCCACTCTTCATCGCGGTGCATGGGCCCCTCACTATCGCGGCCTCTCTTGTTGCAGAGCACAGGCTCCAGACGCACAGGCTCAGTAATTGTGGCTCACGGACCCAGCCGCTCTGTGGCACGTGGGATCCTCCCAGACCAGGGCCCAAACCCGCGTCCCCTGCACTAGCAGGCAGACCCTCAACCACTGCGCCACCAGGGAAGCCCCTGATGGACATTTTTGAAAGAGAAAATGTCTTCTGCCATTCCAATTCTTATGCACGTAGTAAGTCCAGTTTATAGAGTAAAACTATCATAGCATAATCAAAATGTAAATCATCAATACAACTGTAAATTATGCAAAATAAAAGAAAAAAAGCTATCAAGAAAGGAATGAAAAGGAATGAAAAGAAGTGAAAGGAAAATGCTCTCATTTTATACTCATTGTGTTGGTAGCTGGTAGTTAGACCTCCTAAAACGCACTGGTTATTGTTCTTTACCAGCATAATATGTTTCTTTTATCCTTGACATATTTATAAAAATTATTATCATTGTAATTATTTGCCTTTCCCCTCCATTAAGCTAAAATTTTTTTAACAAAAATATCCTATTTGTTAATTAATTCAAGATGAGCTCCAGAAACGTCCATTGTATAAGGTATACAATAAGGTATAAGGCAGTGTGTTAAAAGCTGAAGATAAAAAGGATAAATTTCAAACATTTCCTGGAAAATTTATCAGCTTAAATGTTTGCAATCAGTTACTTGTAGGTGTTGACACCTGAGTGGAATCTTAAAGTTTGAATAGAAGTTATCCAAGATAGAGAGAACAGTAAAAACAAAGGTATGAAGGCATGAATTGTATTGGATATACAAAAAGAAAAAAAGCATTCAGCATATTAGTACATAAAATGTACATAGTACATAAAATGAAGGTACTGAGCATAAGTGATGAAGATGAGCAGAGACCACATTTGAAAGTCCTTCTTTCACTATGGAAGATGCTTGGAACACACTTAAAGAACAATCAAAAACTACTGAAGCATTTCATGTAAGAGAGTGACATACTTAAAATTTTGTTTAAGATGCTCTACCAGTCATGGAATTCTGGAAAGCTGCTTTAATAAATTAGTTCCCAAGTCTTTGTGGCTTTGGCTGGAAGAACTAGGGATCAGACCTAAATATTCACTGAGGAGCCCTGACTAACAGGGCTGTACAATCTTTTTGGTTGACAATCCCAGAGAATATAGATTGGAAATGCATACATGGACTTTTCATCACCTTCACCTGGAAATACCACTTCCTTACATAAATCATTGCATGGTCCTACTCAACTGTAAGATGTCTGAAAAGGCTGGAGGTTTTCTATGTGCAGCAGGGAAGAAGAACTTAAAATGTTTGTGAACAGTAGTAATTTCTATCACTATTGCACTGCTCTAGAGGCAGTCAGTTGGGAGGATGGGTTTGAGTAGTACAGTACTGAAAACAGAAAGTATCTAAATTATCTGGGCAAAATATTATGAATGCATTGCCAGATTAGTAGAGATATAGATGGGGTGAGGGGGATGACATAATAAATAGTTGGGAATTAAAATAATCAGAATTGATGGCTAATTTATTGAAGTGTAATTTGAAGCAAGAATAGAGAGAATCTAAGACTACTCTGAGATTTCTGACATGTGTAATTGGGTAGATGTTAGTATGATTAGTCAGACTGGAAATAGAATACTGGAAAAACATGAAGTTTCATTGGTGGGATGGGAAAAATAAGTTTTACTTTTGAATTTGTTGATTTAAAGAACTTCTTGTTCTGTGGAAAGAGAAGTACAGAAATACAAAAGAAGAGCAAAAATGTAAAGCTGAGTATAAGACTGCTCAAAAGGAGAGTGTGATGTGAAAAGAAGAGTGGGCCAGTGGTCAGACCTTGAGGGAATTCCCAGAGTTGGCAGAAGAAGAAGGCACAAAGTAGAAATGAATGAGTGATTAGAAATGTGGGAGAAGAGTCGAATGAGAGGCGAATCAAAGAAGCTGGAGTGGAAAGGCTGTAGAAGTGAATGTTCAACTTTGTCTTATATATGAAGGCCTTTGTACCATAAACAAAATAATGTCCAACAAGAATAGGATTTAAATGTAAAAATCAAACCTTAAAACTCTAGGAAAATATAGGACAATAATTTTCTGATTTGGGGATAAGAAAGACTGTCATAAATCCTAAAATATAAGGAAAAAAATGAAAAAGTTAGACTGCATTGTCTTCTATATAAGGTAAAAATTGAGAGGTGTCTGTTTGATTTGGCAGTATGCTTACTGGGTCTTTTTTTCCAGAGACGTTTCAGTGACTTCAGCAGAAACTAGAAGAGAGCACAGAGTCAAGGAAGAATGAATTTTTTGAAGGGGTAGACATGAGTATATTTATAGAACAAGAGGAAAGGGTCAACAAGGAGATTTCAGGATGGACATATTTTGAAAGACAATTTAACTATTATAACTATTTCAAAGTTGGGAGGAATATATTTTTTTTAAAGGAGAATTTCATGTGTTCAGTAGAGTCTTCAGAGATGTTTAGGTCTTTCTGGAATCACCTACAGCCTGATCTCAAGTTCATAAACAAGGATGATGATTTAGGCCAGAGGCACATAGAGATAGTATTTTGGTTTGTGTTCCTCCCAAAGCAGATCTCAAGCAAGGATTTGAGTGAAAGTAGTTTATTTGTGAGATAACCCTAGGTATCATTAATAGGGAAGTGAAAAAGTGTAAAAGGGAGGGAAGGAACCAGAAAAGAGGTGGATTATCAAGCCAACTACTGTGGTGGGCAGTTAGGGCTTATCCCCACTGGAGAGTTCTGGGGGTTGGTGTAGAAAGAAGCCTTAAAGTTATTCCAGTAAAGGAGTGAGGAAGCTGGGGTATTTATCCACCAAATCCTTGTCCATCACTTGTTGAGGGCCTTTCCAGGGCTTTAACTGTTTGGTACACTGTGTGTGCTCTGTATGCAGGCTGAGGGGGAACCTGCAGTCCGAAACAAAGACCTCAGGCAGAATCTTCGGTGTCAGCACTACTGTGTAGAGGTGAATCCATGGAGAGTAGACATGAGACACTGACAGACTTTGCTACAGGTAGGTGGCCTAGGAAAGGCCCCCAGAAGTGCAGCAAAGGACAAATGCACCATTATATGGCTTTAAGCACATTCCTTCACCCTTCTGGATTGATCTACAAAATGAGTGGTGTCTTAGTCTGCTGGGGCTACCATGACAAAATACCACAGATGTCGTGGCTTAGACAACAGACGCTATTGTCTCACAGTTCTGGAAGCTGTAAGTCCATGATCAAGGTGTGTGCAGGGTTGGCTCCCTGTGAGGCCTCTCTGTTGCTTGCTGATGGTTTCCCTCTTGCTGCCACTTTACATGGTTGTCTCTCTGTGCATGTATACCTTTCCTGTCTCTGTGTCTTTTTATAAGGGTGCCAGTCAGGCTGGATTAAGGCCCACCTTGATGACCTTATTTGAACTTAATCCCATTCTTTAAAGGCCCTATCTGAAAATATAGTCACATTTTGAAGTAATAGGGATTAGGGATTTGCTTATGAATTTTGGGAGGGACACAGTTCAGCCTATAAGATGTGGCTTAGTTTGACAGTCCCTAAAGTAAGTATATTCTAATAACTTTTTTTTTTTTTTTTTTGCTTTTAAGGTCCTTTGCTTCTTTTTCATAGCCCTATAGCAAGCTTCTGATAATTTTGATCTTTAAGCCTCTTCTCCAAAATGCTGTTTTCTTCTGAATGTGATTTAATCTTTTTTTTTCCTACTCTGCAGTTAACTCTTAAATATACAGACCCATTTGATCTTGTCAGTAAGAGATCTATATCACTACCTTGACATACTCATCAAATGCACACACTACTGTCAAAGGCAAGCTTTCACCATTCTGTCTCTAACTTTCCTCCCTGTATACCATTAGCTGCCTTGGGGGGGCAGTGCTGTCTCACGGTTCATACGAGAAACTGCCAGTCAGGCGATTTGGAATTCTCAACTATATCTGAAAGCCTGAAGTGAATCACTTAACCTCTCTGTATCTCAGTAACCACATTTAGAAAATGAAGGTAAATAGCATCTTATCTGAGAGGAGTGTGATAAGGACAAATCAAAAGATACTGTTTAAAAAGTTTGAGCAGTTAAATATTGTAGTAAGGAAAGTGGTGCTATTATATAATGACTTCTTAGCTAATGTCCTGATGATTTTTAACTGCAAAAAGACTCAGCCTTCAAACTTGGACTGTACCCTCCTGAGAAGTATTTTTAGTGTGGTGTCTCTAGTGTGGTGTCTCTAGATACCTGGGAAAGAGCAAGAAGGAATATTCAAAGTAGTCAGAAAATATCGAGGTGGACCAAGTATAATCTGCAGATTGAGTAGATATGCTTTTCTTTTACATTCACTCATTTTCACATATACTTTTTCAAATATATGAAGATACTGTTGAGCCAAATAAAAAAAAAAGGTACTACATTAATAATAATTTAGTTATTATCCATAGTTCGATTAGTGTCCAAGAAAACCACAACTCCTAGGGTCCACTCAAATTTTATTGATATTAAAAAAGGGCACTTATACATGAAAATCATAGCTGTAAAATAGAATTTTTGCTTTGGAAATTAGTTACTACCATGTGAAGTATCTTTTGTTTTGTTTAGCAAATCTTCTAATTGAAATTGGGCTGTAATAATGATTATTCACCAATGGTTTCATGATCACAATTATCTAGCAACAAGTTCAGATTCTTATTACTTCTCACATTCGGCTGGGGGAGCATTTCCAAACTACAGATTACTCTGCCCTGCCTCCAGGGATTCTGATTAATAAGTGTAGCAGCCTGAGTGATTCTGTTGTGTACCTAGGTCGGGTAACCATTGTGTAGGCTGCTTACTTATCAATTAATCAATAAGCATTCACTTTCTTTTGAAAACATATGGCTTGCCAAAAAAGACTTACTTCTTGTTCTAAGGAAGCTTATATTTTCCTTAGCGAAATAAAATAACTGTTTAAAGCTGCCCGTTATTTTAAACAAAGATTTATTTAGTACCTTGTAATGATAAAGCATTGTTATGTGCTATAGCAAATAAAGAGTTAGCTGATTCATGCTTTGGAATCAATGAGCCACAGGCATGTTCCAAATCATTTAATCAAGCCAGAGTTGAAGGTTATGAAGAACAAATGCTGAATATGATTGACAATTTGTAGACCTAATCAGCTTTATCCTTCTCCAAGAGCACCGGAGTATCTACATATTCTTGAGAAGACAGAAGAAAGGATGTCCTGCAATCAACCAACTCAGGCTGAATATGAATAACTTGAGCTAGGTTGAGGGTAAAAATGATGGTATTTGACTTACAAAGGAACAGTAGAGCAGGGCCACTATTCTTGATAAAAAGAAGTTACTTGATCATTGTTATTTTCTGTGTTTGGATGTTTGGATGTTCAGGGGGTTAGAGCCAAACATGCTGCTGTTTAACTAATGTTTTCCATGGTAATCTGTAGATGAAAACTGTTCTGGATTTTTTTTTTTACAGGATATACTTTGGAATGGCAATCTGGTTTGAAGGCAATCTGGTTTGAAGTGTGGGTTTATCTTAAAGCTACTCTCAAGAACTGTGATGGGCTTGAGAATGTATCCTACTTGCAATCGAACAAGTTAGCTTTTACAGTTTCATGGATGCTGAAAGAAGCAACAAGACACCTGGTGTAAGAGAGGGTTTTCTTACCCACTGTACAGCAAGTCACATGAGATGCATGTTTTTAAGATTTCCTTTTGTCCCCCAACCCCATGGAGGTGATAGGAAAGGAGCCAGAAAAATGCCTCATATGTAGTGTGTTCCATTACACCTGAGGAACCTCAAGTTTAGTGAGCTCAGATATTTTATAACAAACTGCAAGCAAACCTGCCTTTTGTTCTTAAGTGAGATATTATCTTTATTATACCGGGCAGTAAAC
Source organism: Balaenoptera ricei (assembly GCF_028023285.1). NCBI lineage: Eukaryota > Metazoa > Chordata > Mammalia > Artiodactyla > Balaenopteridae > Balaenoptera > Balaenoptera ricei. Next base: position 39,338,467 of record NC_082646.1, on the reverse strand, counting down.
AAACGTACCCTTTGCTCGAGAGGCACATACTGTCTCTATCTTCCAAGACGGTTCACTACACAAAAGTCCTTGGAAAGATAGTTTGGAGCAAAGATTTTCAGTGCCTCTGCTCTCAAGAAGTATAGAAACAAGAGACCCATGGAGAACTGTCTTCTAACATCTGTATTTTCTATAAAGCATAATATTTTCACTTAGTCTATATTTGTTTTAGGATGATCTTGAGGAGCTAATGGTATGGGTAGGAGAAAAGTTCTGCTTGGCAGTGACAATAACTAAATACATTTACACTGTTTCAGTAATTTTGCTAATTGAGTTATATATACAATAGAATTTAAGTGTTCTAAACAGATTTGATTCTGTCTAACCTTTTCTAAGTCATCTTTGATAGGTTGAAATCCAGCCTTTGCTTAAATGCCTGTAAGACAGAAGCTCCTTATCTTATACCTTGAGTTTTTGAGGGTTTATTTTGACTGGGCATTGTGCTAGGTGCTGGAGACACATGTATGGAAAAAAAGAGGCCTTTTTGTCAAGAAAATTTCCCTTTAATAGAGGAAAAATAGTTCACATAGTTTCTTGTTGAAATCGTAAATAAGGGTACCCAATTCAGTCCCATATTTTAGGAAAGGCTTGTTTGGGGGAGGTGAATTTTTAACTAAGTGTTGAAGGATACACATTATCAAGGCAAGGAGTAGAGAAAATAGTCTAGGAAGAGGGGAATAATGTGAGCAGAGAAATGCACAGGTAAAGAGTGAGGTAAATTCAGGGATTATCAAGCCATTCTGAATTGCTGACACGTAGGATGTATGTGAGTGAGTGGTGGGAGATAATGCAGAGTAGGCAGGCATCAAATATATAGACATTTGGGTGTTAAGCTAAAGAGTTTCAAAAATCTATGGTTAGGCTTTTTAGAAGGTTGGTAATGAAATCAAATCTGAATTTTAGAATGTTCTTTCTGATAACCTTAAGGAGAATTGATTAGGGAGGTGTTAGAGTTTAGATCAGAAGAGTAGAAGTAGAAAAGAAAAAGAAATTTAGGATGCTGTTATAGTAATCAAGATCTAAGTTAAGGGTGTGTCAATGGGAATGAGGGGAAATATGGATTAAAGGGATATTTATGGAGTAGCATCAATTGGATTTGGTGACTGATTCAATGTTGGGAGTTAGAAAGAAAGTCTAGGATGACTTCATTGTAACAGGGCAACTGTTCAATAGAACATTTTTGGGAGATGAACAGGTTTGTGTGTGTGTGTGTAGGGGGGGTGATGGTGATAATTTTGGACATGCTGAGTTTGTGTTGGGTGGAATGTAAATAAGGTCACTGCAGAGAAGAGAAACAGAGGGTCAAGAATGGAATCCTGGATAACATCAACATTTAAGAGACAGCTGTAGTTGTTAAAAATTCTGTATTATCATAAGTTAGAAAATTGGTATGTTACAACTATCATTTCTTCTAAAAACGAAAAGTAAAACAAATAATAAGGCTTTTAAAACAGCAGAAGCATAATGTCTTCTATTCACTTAAAATAATGACATCCTTGAGGATGTGTCATTATATGTAGACAATATTATCAAAATGTGCTGTCTCCAACTTTGCCAAAGCTGGATAAAGACTTGAACTTCTAGAAAAGGAAAGATTGGATGAATTATTTTTATAGGGAAAATTATTAGAAAAGTATTTACTCTTATGTAATGGTGTGTTAAAAAAAATAGTAGACTTTAAAAAACTGTAAAATAGAGCCATTTGCTAAAAGGGTATATGGGAAGTATTTATTTTGTGTCACTTATGAAAAAATAGGTTTATTTCAAAATACAGATAAATGTTTCACCTTCAAGGGAATCTACTTTGATACTGATTACCATAGTAGTTTTTTTTCTTCATAGATATTCCTTTAAGTGGTTTTTATTATTCTGGTAAAATTGATTTAGTATATAAAAAAGCATCAGCTTAATAGAGCTATTCATCTGGAAGGGTTAGCATTCTATTAGATTTTATTGTGCTCTGTAGTACATTCTTTTAACTACATTATTTTAACCAGGTTTTCATTTAAATGATTTAAGCAAACAATAAGGAGGATAATTCCTGGATTTCCAATGAGAGTTATTGGCCTTTTCAGTGATTCCTAGTGTCGATGATATTTCTTGGTTAATAAACTTACGATAAGATGTCCTGAATCATTATCAAGCAATGGAATTTAAAAATATCTATCACTTCTGTTGTTTCCTAGTCCTGTAAGCAAGTTAGAAACAAAATTGAGGATAATCAGTACTGGTAGGGGTTTGGGAAACTTAACCTTCTCACTCATGGTTTATAGGAATGTACAATCTTTTTGGAGGATGATTAGACTACATGTATCAAAAGATCAAATAAGTACTTTGCCTTTAACCCATAAATTGTACTTCCAGGAAATAACTCTAATAGAATTGTTGGAAAACTACAGTTTTATATATAAAATTGTTCATTGTACATACTTTTGGAAAATTGGAAACAAAATTGTGAGGGATGTTTAAGTAATTCTCTTTTTTTTTGCTTTTTTCTATGTTAACAATTTATTAAATTCTTTACATCTTATACTTACAATAATCCTATTGTACCATACAAGCAAAGTAAATTCTAGGTGTACTTAAAGCTTAATTATGAACAACAAAATATAAAAATATTAGAAAAGACATATGAAGGACTCTATTAATTCATCTTAGGCAAATTTCTTTTAAAAATACTCAAAAGCAGAAATAATAAAGAAAAAGTGACAAGAGACATACAGATGCTCAGCAAGTACATTAAAAGATGCTCAACATCACTAATCAAGGAAATGCAAATCAAAACCACAATGAGATATCACCTCACATGTTAGAATGGTTATTATCAGAAAATCAATAGCTAACAAGTATTGGTAAGAATAATGAGAATTCGGAAACCTTGTACTCTTGATGGAAATGTTAAAATGGTGTAGCCATTATGGAAAACAGTATGGAGGTTCCTCAAAAAATTAAAAAATAGAACTACCATATGATCTACTTTTGGGTACTTATCCAGAAGTATTGAAATCCAGATCTCAGTGAACTCCCATGTTCATTGCAGCATTATTCACAATAGCCAAGAAACAATCTAGTGCCCATCAACAGAACGGACAAAGAAAACATGGTAAATGTATACCATGGGATATTCTTTAGCCTTAAAAAAATGAAATACTGCCATGTGATAACATGGATGAAACTGGAGGACATTATGCTAAGTGAAATAAGCCACACATAGAAAGACAAGTGCAATATGACTCCACTTTGAGGAGGTATCTAAAGTAGCCAAACACACACACACAGAGGTGGAATGGTGCTCACCTGGGGCTGGGGGGAGAAGACATGGGGAATTACTGTTCAACAGGTATGGAGTTTCTGTTATGAAGGTGAATGAATTTTAGAGATTTGCTGTACAACACTTTACCTATAGTTGACAATACTAAATCGCACACTTAAAAATGTGTCAAGAGGGTAGATCTCATGTTAAGTGTTCTAACTACAACAGCAGTAATAAAATATGGTAGATAAACAACGGAGGGTAAAGGGAGCTGACTCCTTGTTTCATCTCTGAGTAGCAGGGGAGAGTTCTTTAATGAGGAAGGCATTTGGGGAAACGGGTGGGGTGAAGGTGTATCAGGCAGTATTGTCACTCAGCAAAATGTCCAAAGCTATTAAAAAGTATATTTTGTTTATATACTCAGCATTACACATTTTTTATATGACAAGAAAAAACAAACAAACAAAAAAAGCTCTTGGAAGATCCTTTCTGTAGTTTGCAAATTGTCTTTGTGTCCTTGCCCATTTATCCCTGTGATGCAATCATTCTTTTTATAATTGATTGCAGGAATTCTTTTCATATTAAAAAGTGCTTGTATTGGGGCTTCCCTGGTGGCGCAGTGGTTGAGAATCTGCCTGCCAATGCAGGGGACACGGGTTCGAGCCCTGGTCTGGGAAGATCCCACATGCCACGGAGCAACTGGGCCCGTGAGCCACAATTACTGAGCCTGCGCGTCTGGAGCCTGTGCTCCGCAACAGGAGAGGCCGCGATGGTGAGAGGCCCGCGCACCGCGATGAAGAGTGGTCCCCACTTGCCACAACTAGAGAAAGCCCTCGCACAGAAACGAAGACCCAACACAGTCATAAATAAATAAATAAATAAATAAATAAATAAATAAAGAACGTAAATTTCTAAAAAAAAAAAAAAAAAAAAAAAAAAAAAAGTGCTTGTATAGCACAGGGAACTGTATTCAATATTTGTAATAACAATGGGTTTATCAGGTTGTAATCCCATCATGAATTAAGGAAGATCTGTACTTTTCTTTTTTGAACTGCCTGTGACATGTTCTTGATTCCTGGAGATAGAAGTACATTCTGAGCCTGGTAGGACTCAGGGGAAAGCTGGCCTTTCCACTTGATGCAGACACAATGAATTGCAGTTTCTGAAAAGAATTGTAGTCAAGGGCTCCTAAGTAATTCTTAATATATACATAGTGGAATAGAATCCAACTTTTCAAAAATGATAAGGATTATGCCTATTGACAAGGTGTCATATTATATATTTTACTGGAAAAAAACATTTCAAATGATCTGAATAGATGGGACCCAATTCATTCTAATTTGAGCCTGTTGGTTCAAAGTACAGAAATCCAATAGAAAACTTGTAATTTAATTATTATGTGGAAGGTACATTCTTAATGCACAGCAAAGTATCTTCAGTTTCCCACCTGTGTATCTCACCACTCTCAATATCCTCCAGCTGAATGGTACCTGGACACCAGTTCTGTGCGGTGACTGGTTTCTCAACTCCTTTTGTCCTTAGACTTATATTAGAGGCTTCTTTGAAGCAAATCTCCTGTTCTGTTCTTCCAACTTTGCTCTGCCTGCTCATTTCTCTGTTTCTGTGTCATAAAAGTCTAGAAAAGATTGGGTAAGTTTAGTATCTATGATAACAAAAATAAACTTCTATCAGTTTTGGTGGAGCAGGGGGGTGGTGAGTGAGCTATGAACACTCCAAAGGTAATAAATTTAGTATAGTCTTATTTAATTTAAAAACCATGTATATATAAAAACATAATATGTATACTCTGGAAGGATATATATCATAATATTAAAAATTGTTATTACATAGTAGGATTTCAATTAATCTCTATTTTTATATGCTTTTCTATAAGTTCTGAATTGTTTACAATAAGCAGATGTTGCTGTTATAATTAAAGGATACAATAATGCTTCAAAATGGTTTACTACAAATAGATGAAAGATCGTTTATTCTGAAATTGGTCTGATGTTACCTTTATTCAATGCTGAGCACATACATCAGGTCTCAAAAGTTAGGTCAGCAGATCTGCACTAGCCTTCACTACTAGAAATTGTAACCTTGAGCTCAAACATTTGACAATTTCAGTATAAAAAATTTTTATTAAGTGTATTTAGTGTATTAAGTGTATCCTTCCTACTAAAACATTTTAACACAGGAAAAACCCACATACTTCATTTTTTACCTCAAAAATTGATTTTGTAAAATTAAATTCATTTTATTAAAGGGAAGGGGGCTGCAGTGATGATTCTCAGGAAAAAGACTAGGCAAAATGGAGCCCTTAACCTGCCCTGTTTCCTACAAAACAAAAGGTGACTCCTCCTGACTCCTATTTTAAAATAACACAAAATGTGACAGTTTTCTTCTCTTACACAGATGATGGAAATTTTTGTTGATTCGACTCATTTGAACTGCAAATTTTCTGTCTGAACATGCTTATGACAGCAAAGAAGTCTGGGTAATTGGGATTTTTCATAAAGGGACTTATCCACTTGTGTATCTTTTGCAGAATAAGAGTAGAAATTTTACATTTCATCTGAAGACCTGAAGAGTGACAAATACGCTATCTGCCGGTTATTAGTGTCTGGGACCTAATTGTTTCAAGTTTAGGAGATTCAGCAAAGGTTCAAGTGAAGGATTTCTTTCATCTCCCTTAGTTGAGGGGCCATGTGATCAGGAGGCAAGGAAATGTCCAACTGGTCTTGACATTTACACACTTTCTCAGACACAGGAAACTTATTGAGTCAGTTCATGGCTTTTTAGAAAAAGTTGCATGAAGTTCAGAGTAAGCCATGATCTCTCCACATGTTGACCGACTACAGCTTGAAATTTAAGCTCATTCCTTGTGATGAAAGCAATACTGTTTCTGAAATACATCAATGTAGTTATTTTTCCCATTTCTTTGTTCCTGATCTTCCTCTCTTCAGCCAGAGGTGTATATTTAACCTGGTGGCTGATTGGGATCATATTAGCAAGGATGCTAAATAAAGTCAATGTAGTTCTCAACATCCAGAGTAGCATTTTGAATCCTCAAGATCATAGTCATGAAAATCAGGTGACTTGGGGAGAAAAGAGGATTATGTAAAATCATTTAGCTTTGATGAGTATATCAAGAACTATCCCTGTGAGACTCCATTATAAAATTCAACACTAACCTAGGGGTGGAGTAAACTGAAAATACACCTTAGGAACTTCTTCCTCATAAGACTGGGTGAGAATGGGACTTCCCTCGTGGTCCAGTGGTTAGGATTCTGTGCTTCCACTGCAGGGGGGTGCAGGTTTGATCCCTAGTTGGGGAACTAAGATCCCACATCCCACATGCCGCACAACGCGGCCACAAAAAAAAAAAAAAAGAGTGGGTGAGAAGCCCTCTTAGTTTAGTCCTAGAGGACTGTGGGAAGAAGGGCAGTGAATTATGGTAGGGGTATCAGGAGCTAATGGCTCTGCTTTCTCCAACTCGGGATGAAAGCTAAGGACACGCTCCTGGGCACAGTCTGGGAGAGACTTCAGGTTTCCAGGAGAGGGTCAGCAGGATGCAACTTCCAAGTGGTGCAAGAGTGAGAACACAGCACCAGAGATTGGAACTAGTTAAATAGTTTAGGATAGTGGGTTCCAAGCAGAGCTTTGTTTCTACTCTGTAGCTCTGTGGGTAATGCTAAACTCAGATGTTTCCTTGGGACTTTGAAAGGTCACGCAGGAGAGCTGGGAGAAACGACTGTTCATATTGCATAGGGTAGGATAAAGGGTACAATGTGTTGCAGACTCCTCAACTTGAGGTGGTGACTGCCAGAAGTACAGCCTTAAAAGGCCAGCTCCGGGACCAAAACAGACCAGCCACTCTGTTGTTGCTGAGACTGCCAAGGGTTCAGAAAACACAGCATTACGCCCCTGCATTTATGATGACACAGAGTACCTTACAGTCCCAGATTCTATCTTATACCATTTTGGAGAAGGGAAGGAGAGAGGGAAGCAAGCTAAAAGACTAATAAGTTACCCAAACTGACAGAACAGAGGAGATTATTTAAACTGAATACATGAAATGATATTTTTCAGCAAATTTAAAGTTTAGTTCTCCCTCTGTGTCCACCCTATTCCATGTGTGTAAGGCTCAGGAGGAAGATTAAGTCAGTTAGTAGGAAACAAAGATGCTGCATTTTCATCAAATATCACAGTGTAGTGTGTTAAATTTTTCAGACCGCTACATTTGTTTAATATATGGTTGTTCAGTGTAGAGGGTGTGTCTTACTTATTAGAAGTGAAGAAATAGTTAAGATCTCTAAGGATCCCTCAAAGTATGGGGGCAGGGTCTAGATTCTATATTGTAAAAAATCTCCAACACCTCAACGAAGAGGTGCAGCTAAAGAATAGCCTAGAAATTTTAGGGTTCTATCATTGATATATACCTAAGTTCTATACTTGATCCACTATTGCTAGTGTATAAATTAAGGCCCATGGAAAGCTGAGGATAGTGATTTGAACAAATTGACAGGTGATCTTAGTTCTGAGTTCCTGTATGGCCACTGACTGGCTGTATTGAACAAGTAGTTTAATTTATCTGAGGATATTTGCTCTTTTATATAATGGTTCCAAAATGGATGTTGGTGTGTCTGGATTAGATGATATCTGAGATCCCTTTTAACATTCTATCATTCTCTGACTAGGCTTTGCTCTTTGAAAAGCATTTGAAACCCTTCAGAGCTATCCCTTATATTTTCCTTTAAGGGAACATCAGGCCAGTTTAAACAATTCAGAGAGCAAGAGAAGAGTCAACAACAGGAAAACAATGTAATGAAGAATTAAGAGTGTGGATTGTGGTGTCTGGCCACCTTGGTTCAGATCATAGTTCCATCACTTAAAGCTCTGTGACCCTATTCAATTTCCTTAAGCCTCAGTGTCTTCATATGTAAATTGAAGGTAAAAAAACCCCCATCTTCTCCTCATTCTCCTCTTCCTATCCCTTGAGATGTCAATGAAAGCTTTCACTCAAGAATGCAACCGGTATTTATTGAACACCTACTATGTGGCAAACATTCTTCCAGATGCTCAACTTTCCTGTTGGAAACCTGGGGGAGAAAATTTTGGAAAAGAAAAATACTGGCAGGGTCATGCCCAAGTTTTTGAAGACAGATGGTAACCTGCAATGAGGAAAGACTTCCTTTTCCTCTTGATGATGATGATTTTAGTTATTCATTCTTTATATCTAAAGGTATAGCTTTGGGCTCTTTTCATTGTTATTTTCAGGTGCTTATTCTAAACATTAAGCGGACATATAAGGCTATGTCAGAGCATCTGTTCTCTACCCTATAGTGACATTCACGTGGAAGACTCATTAGGATGGGTTTGATCTGGGAAATCTGCAATTCCCTGCACCCCAACTGCATAACCATCTTTTCTTCTGCGAATAAAGAAAACATACCCATGTATGAATTGACACTTCCATTAAAATAGAAATAACATTTTATCTTACATAAAATATTTAAAAAGTAAATTCTTCACAAATTATTTATGTAATACATTCTGATAACCAAATCAGAATCTCTGAAAGTGGTGCTCAGCAAACCATATTCTTAAGAGGCACTTAACAGCTTACCTCAGTTGATTTTTATGGATGCTTGGGTTTGTAAAGGATTTGTCTTTCATAGAAATACTTGCCAATTAGCTTCAGTCAATATTCCACCAAGAAACAAGCATAAAAACATAGGTCAGAAGAGGATAAAAATTCTAATTAGGTTTTAATAATGCTGAATCCTCTAACTGTAGTGGGAAAAGATAATAAACAGTAAATTTGGGTCAAGGCTAAAACTTAACATTTTGTTTCTGTTAATGATCAGTGGATTACTGACTGTTCCTTTCTTTCTCATTTCAGACTGTTCTGGGACTCTAATTTATGTACAGCTAAATAAATCTTGACTTGCATGGCAGATGTTTTATTGTTATTATCATTATAAGTGATCACTTTAATAGTTCTCTCATTATATTTATTTTACAATGGATAGCTGGCTTCACTGTTTCTTGGGTTGAAGTAACATTACTTTCATTGGAAACGTGTTCTAAAAAATGGTTATTCTGGTTAGTCTTCCTTAAGAAGAAAACTATTAAAAAAATATTTAAGGGGCAAAGGAACAGGGATATGTTTCTTAGGAGATGAATAAGATATGGTCTTTACCATCTGGAAATTTAATAAAATTAAAGAATCTAGTTTTCATCAAATATCATTCAATTTCCTGACATTTGATGATCACCAATTCTGACTTCCTTGCACAATACTATCTGCTAATCAAAACATCAGTGAGAGCATTTATGAGGCAATTTATATTCTGATGAATGAATTTGGTATGTCAAATTCCCGTAAGTCTTACTTCTGTTGAATGAAGACCAGAGCAGGACAAATTCCTAAAGAGAGAATGAACTGTACATTGCTTCCTAAGCAGTAATAAAGATATTGCTTCATCTTTTATAGTATAAATATGAAGTAGCAGGAAACATTTTATCACCATTTGTAAAAAAAGGAATCAATTACCTTTGCAAAATCATTGTGGATGTTTTATAATAATATTTGGGAAGTTGCCTAACTATAGTTGTTCTTTACTCATCTGCTTTACATAATGACATTATTAAAACATGCTTTTAGTAATTAGTGTAGTTTGAACTGATGTTAAGATTCTTTTCAGAGCTAAGAATGAACACTTTTCCTCATAGAAAAGAACACATACAGTTTGGTAATGAAAAATTATTTCCTTACTTTAAGTTCTTCTCCTCTTGAGAGCATCTACTGACTAGATTTTGAAGCCTTTGCTGTATGTACTTGTTTATATAGTAGTTATTGGTCATCATGGATGCAGCCCTGACTATCACAAGGAACAATGAAGTATGAAAACTTGGCGGGAAGACAGCTCCTATCACACATAATCTCTTCTCTGGGGTCCTTCCTTATGCTTTTGGACAGGCTTCCCTTTGTCTTTTGGTGGGTTGCAGGGGCAAAGGAAATAATACATTCAGAGCAAGTAGTAGCAGTGGGACGAAACCTATAAGGAAAGTGTTAAAAAAAAGTGTCTGGAAGTTCAAAAAAAGGAGAGAGGAAGACAGTTCTCAGAGTCTTTTATTAGAATCTTTCCAATTTGGGAACCTGACTCCTTTGTGTTTGGAAACATTCAAAACAAAATGTTCCCAAGCCATATCTAGTTAAGGGTACTATCAACAGACTAATGAAAGTGAATTTGCAGCTATGCCCAAGCATATGTCTATGTCTATATAAGTATCTTTAAGTGTTTGTTACTATTAACATATATTAAAATAAGCTGACATATTTAGTAAATAATGCATGATAAGTTCTGAGTTACTTTCATTTAGCTATTTATATTTGTAGTCTTGAGTTAAAACGCCCTCTGATTTCAGTAGGGGTGTTCATCCTAATAAAACTAGTCAGTGTTTGCTCTCAGTATCTTCATGCTCAGCGTGGACAGAACAAATAGCATCCAGAGGATGATACCTGAACAGGACTGTTCCTGTTCAGTTATAGACAGGATGGATTCTAAACGTCCTAATTTCTAGTGACATCCTCAATTTTATTGCCAATTCAATTCAAATAAGCATGTTGCCCAAGTACTTAAAAAGTTTTCTAACTTTGAGGAATTTCTGGTAACATTTTAAATGAAATGCCTTCAAAACTCTCTTCTCTAAATCATGCTCCTCACCTCTGCCAAAGAAGCTCTTGATACTTGTTCAGGATGGTATCATTTTTCTGTTATCATTTCTAGATCCTTTGTTACTTGACCTCTGTGTAATAGTCTGTACAATAGTAATAGATTGTGACTGTGTTTCTATATTTATAGATGTGTATTTATATTTCTACTGGTTCTGTCTATCCCTTCCCCATCTACCAACCAGATCAACCATAAAGATGCTGATGGGCAGAAATAAAGTTTTCTACTTTGATTTCCAATGCCATGGAGAACCGTAAACATGGTAAGAATTCAGTCAAAGGCAATGTTAACCAGGTATTGAGGCCTTGTCTTTGACATAACATACTATACAAGCTGGAAAGTGTAAAATTTATTGCTATTGTCATTTCAGTAAATAGCTTGTTACTAGAGATTCTGAAAGGCATCACGGCATGTTTACCATTTCATAAGGGATTAAAATCCTGAGAATGATTTTGGCAGTCAGATGGCGGAGAATATGAATTGGCTTCACCAAATACGATGTTTGCTGAACAAATGTCTTTGGTGAATTAATTGAATAAAATGAGTAGTTGCTATAAAATGAGTAGTTGCTAATTCTGGTTGCTGGTTGTTTTTATTGAATTCACTGGCAGACTAATCAATTTAATTAAAGTGTCCACATTTCCTGTATATGAATATACCATATACCATACCATAGGCAACATGGTAACATTGAGACGTCCTCTTGATTTTATTAGCTTTATTTAGCACCAATTCCTTCAAGTACCTCCAATCTCATTTACTACTTTTTATGTTGCAAACACAGAGAGTGGCTTTATAATATTTATGTTGATCTATATTAGATTACAGATTCTTCAATTGGGATTTTTTTATCCATGAGTGGGTTTCAGGGAATTTGTGAACCCTATCAAACTGTGTTAACAAATTTGGATATATGTGCCTCTTTCTGTGAAGAGAGTTTACTGCTCTTAGTAGACATATAAGAAGCCCAAACTCTTAAAAGATCAGTGCACTGAAATATTAGATGACATCAAATAATAGATGACATCAAAACAATTAGTGGATTAAGTATTAGAAAATATTAGGATTAAATATCTAAAATTCTGTGATTCTAAGAAAATAAGTAAGCATTTTGCTCATTGGTCTAACAAAAACATGTATATTCTTTACCTTTTACATAGTTTGGCCTCGGCAAAAATTCATAGACAACTGTTTCAAAGTTTTGAAATGGGTATCACTGGAGTGTATAGATGCCTAATGTTGTAAACCAATGATTTGTTTTATCTGCATTCCCTGCCCCCACCCCCGCTGACCCCCAGCATTGGCAACAAAATGCTCTCTCTCTTAGAGAGAAAAGAAAGCTGTAGGGTCCAGGTCGAAAGTGCCAGATTAGGATTTAACTGCATAGCCACAGTCAGTGGGAGTCAGTAGCTAAATTGCTTGCACTCTGCATTGAAAACATACCCCTGAGAGTTAATACATTTCCGTACTGGCAGAGTTTTTTCTGAGCTCCTCTGTCTATGGAAAGCTACCATTTAATTTCAAGTTCCTTCAAGGAAGGTCTGCACTCCTGAGGCCTGGCCCCATATGCCTGAAGTTTCTTTGTTGACTGAGATCACCTGGTTCTTAGAAACCCTCCAGGGGTTGCCAAATAAGTGTGAGCTTCATTGTTTATTTTATTTTTTTGCTGAATGCCCTGAAGGCTTTTCTTTTGGTGTTTACCGAAGATCCTTTGCAGTCAGGAATGTTGAAAGGTGACCAGGCTGTCTCACCTCTTGCCTCCCAGCTCCCATGGGAAGAGAATTTATATTTACTGCAAATGAAATAGTGGGGGAAAAAAATAAGTGCTCCCTGCAGGAGTCTGTGCCTATAAACAAGGTATCCAGAATACTACCATGTGTGCACAACACAAGGCACTTGTCTCAAAGAGGAGTTCAGGTCAGGTTGGACTGCAAAAAAACTAATTCTCCCTGTTTACCTGTTTGTCTGTGTTGATTCAGAGTTTCCTGAGTTGCATCCAAATGTCTCTGGGCAAAATAGACACATGTGCCATTTCTTTCCTTCTTTTTTTCCTTTTTGTTTAGTTAATACATTTTCCTTTAAATGAGTTTTAATATGAGATGTGTGTGTGTATGTGTGTGTTTAGTTTTTAAACACTCTCTCCATGAATCTAGAGAGTTTTTTTAAAGACTTTTGACATTATTTTCTTTTTGCAACCAACCTTTGTTTTCTTCAAAGCTATGCTTTTGAACACCTGGATCTAATTTCATTTTATTAATTAAAAAATTGTTCTAATTTATCTTGGTAATTAGATAATCATTTTTAAAATAGACATTTCTCTGTCTTCATCTGGGTTTTGGCTTGTTTCTTCAGCAGTTCTGGTTTTATATGCTTGGTAGCCCTGCTCTGGTAAAGAGGTGAGCAGTCAGGTACGTTGAGCATAGACTTTGAAACCCGGAAGGAGGTTGAAAACTGACCCTTAGCTTCACTGATGGGAAAACTCTGGCCTTGAGAGATAAGTGACTTGCTAGAGGTTTTGCAGTTGAATAAGTGAGAGGGGAGAGAATGGAATTCTGAGAATGTTCATTAACACAACACAGTCAAATGTAATGAGTACAGAATAACAATGTGCTCTGTTGTCATTACCAGGACATCATGTGTAACTATACTTCCATCCTACCTTGATTTCAGTTTAAGACAGAGAAGCATCAAGCTGATCTGGTCAATGGAAATGTGGAAAACGTATCGCAGCCTAATGCCCTTCACTATCATAGGGCCAGGCTGTATAGTATGTTAAGCCAAAATCAAAGAAGCAAACTTTGCAAAATCTTTGATCCGTTGGACTAACCACTTTAACCAATCATGTTTTCTCCAATCCATTGTCCTATAATAAGTGCAGTCATTTTTAAGAAAGACAGAAATGTATATTGATTTTCTTCTGGATTCTTGTGTTCTTCTTCTGAGCCTTTGGCATCTTATTATCTAATTGTGTTATTTGTTATTGAGAACAGATTCCAGACATAACGCTAGGTTGTATGAAAGTATCACATTATTTATCATTACTCTTTGCTAAGTCCATATCCAAATCCCCATCCTGCCTGGCTGGTGGAAAAATTAACTGTAGTCATTTGGGTTTCCTCTCCTCTTTCTCCTAGGATCGTGCCAAGGTTTCCAGGTGTCAATCTCTTTAATCACCTTTAATTAGTTAACTATTTCCTGCTGACTTTGCCCCATTATATCTAATTCTGTTGCTACTCCCTTAGTTTGGATGTGTCTACAACTTCTACCTGTAAAAAAATTCCAAACTTTGGAGGTAAGGCAAAAAAAAAAAATTGACTATATGAGCTTCATGCCATGCTGGAACTTCATATAAAAAGGGTTTTCTGATCCTCTAGATGGAATTATATGTATTTGCTCTAGTATTTACTATTGAGTTGGACCTTTACAACTCTATAAAAATAGATCTTGTCAAATAAATCTGATAAGAAGAAAATGTTTTATTGTGAAGAGATATTTCTGTTCTGTAACGAAGGTAATTCTAAATATTATTTATTATTGTCCTGTAAGACAGCATTAACTGGTTTTATAATTTAGGGATTTTATTCTGGAATTCTCTATTTCTTTTTTCACTGACTATATATGCATATTACTTTACCATCCTTTGAACCAGCTTTGCTATTCTGATGATACAATCATTATGAGTTGATGCATGCTCCCTATTTATTTGTGTGAGAACTATGTTTCTTAACATTAAAAAAATTATATTTTGACACACCTTACCTCTGTGGCATGAAACATTTGATGATATTGAGACTCTTCCCCTTAAACCTGGCTCCAGTGTACTCCCTCTGGCTGCTGTGCCTTGATCAGTGTGTTATCAAAACGTGGTCATTGTTACTCTTGCATCACCGCCTACAACCCTTTCTAGGCTGGAGTAGTCTCTTGCATTCTCTCTCCTTGCCCCCGAATGCTTTTCCTCTCCCCCCTTTACACACACACACACACACACACACACACACACACGCCTGGACACACACACACTTAGTTTTATCTTGTCAAAAGACTAAGGATGTTTTAAAACACAGCAAGAACTTTGCCTTCGGGTTCTTTATGCTTTTCTATCACACCGTATGCCTGAGGCAAAGACAAGGTACAAAATAGGGTGGGGCGTGAGAGTGAAGAAATAACATTTCTTATTTCAGTAAGTTTTTCTGCCACAACACTGTAGTTTACAATAATCTGTAAAGAAAGTGCTACATTTCAAAACCAATCCTCTGATTCCTTCTACTGCTCAAAGTTTTTATGTGCTTTAATTTTTATTTTGCTTATTTTTCAGAATGGTTTTATGACAAGCTCAGGGCAGATTTCAGATCTTTCTTATAGACTATTGCTTATTTCGATGGTATTATATTACACGTTGTTGAAATTTCAAGTGATGTGTTAATGTATACATGTAGTCACCACATTAACAAAGCAGGCTTTCATTTCCAAAAGTTTGGTGGTCATTTCTTATCTTTCTTGAAGAGAGTTATTTAAAAATAATAATATGTCTTAGTGAGCATGAGTAAGCAATTTATTACTTATAAGAAGCATGAGTAACTAGTTTATCACTTATAAGAAGATCCTTGTCTTTGGTATCTGTAGACTGTAATATTGGTATAGTGAGAGAGCATGCTGAAGTAATAATCTGCCCTTCATTTCCACACCTCTTTGCGAAGCACCCTTGCCTTCAGAAGGCAGAGACAATACACTGCCTCGAAAAAACTTAGTTGCAGGTGTTGCAGCAATGAGAAAGAAGTTTGGGGTTTTTTTGTTTTTTACTTCTGAAATATCCTTATCTTCAAGCATTTATCAAAGAAAATAGTTTTGAAAGCAAAGCTTTTGATATCCTATCCAAATTACCAGGCTCTATTTTACAGTTTATCCACAGCATTTATCACTATAATTTACTTATTTGTTATGTTAATTGTAGATTTAGAATAACAGGGACATTTATTTGTTTTGTTCATTGATACATCCCAAATATGTAGAATAGTGCCTGGTATACAGATGGCAATTTATATGTATCTGTTTAATGAATGGAAAAGTAAAGTCACTGAAGTATGTAAGGCATAGAGTTGATGCTATAAAAAGAGATAGAGAAGAGAATGTTAGAAGATTCAGATTATTTCACTCTTTGGGAATTTTAGTTCTGGGCTTAGACAGGAGGGCATAGGTGGGAGATGGAAAATTGGGCCTAAGGAGAGGGGACACAGAACCATCTAGAAATCAGGAAATGAGTTTGGAGAGACCACACAACACAATATATTTCTAGGTTTAAGAAAGCTCACTGTGTTGACTTAGTAACTGGAAGCTATGCTTAGCCATTGGAATAAGCTCCTGAGGTTGTCTGAATATCTTGTCTTTGCTCTCTGGAGAAGACTTTCCATTAAGAGAAAACTGCATGTTGCTCATGAACCACCCATCAGAAGTGATGTGTGTCCATGCCTCAAAACTTCACTGAGCTCCATCTGAACTCCCTCTTACAGACATCCCGCTATTCAGTGGCTCTCAATATCATAAGGCCGCTAAACCATAAAGTTAGGATTTGGCATTCAGAGGAATGTTGTTGGTTTGGAAGGGAAAGTTGAGTCTAGATACAAATTAAATCCATTGTAATATTGGTGATAACCATTTTCTCAGTTTGTAAATATATCGGAAAGCTTTCTGTAAGAAAATATAAACCCTTGCTTTTATGTTAAATATTAAGTATTAACACTGAAGGACTGTGTGATGTAAGAAAGTATTAGATATTTGGCTGAATTAAAATGTATAAGGTATGTGGTAGTTTTAAAACTTGTACCAAGTCCTTTGACACTCCTCCCATAAAAGGGCACATGCCTTGGGAGTCCTGAGCCAATATTGAGAATGTCTGGCTATACTGAAGCCACCATGTTAGAGATCACATGGAGATACTACAAAGATATAGAGAGAAGATGTTCAAGGAGCCTCAAGTGTTCCAGCCCCAGCTGTTTGAGATTCCCAGACACCATGCCAGACAAAGGAATGAAGAAACCTTTCAGATGACCCCAGCCTCAGCCACTATCTGACTATAACATCATGAGAGACCCCCAAACCAGAACCATCCAGCTGAGCTGCTCATTAATCCCTGAACCACAGAAACAATGAGAGATACTCAGAAACTAACTACATTTGATAGTCAGTTGAGTTAGCCATTAAGGTAGCCATTATGGGTTGGAATAATCTGTTATGTAGCCATAGTAAGTAGAAGTTACCTGACAGAAGGCAGAGGGTGGCCAAGAGTTTCATTCATTCATTTATTCAAAATATGTTGTACCAACTATGTGCCATTTACTGAGTTATTCACTGTTGATACTAATATTGACAGGATACAATTCATGAAAGAAACTTCTTGAGAAAATAGTAGTCTAGTCAGGAACGTATATATCCATATATAATGAATGAATGCAATTACAGGAATGAGAACACATATTGTGAATTAGTGTTTGAGACTCTTAGGTTAAATAATCTGATTCTTTAAACACTTCTTTCTGAATAATTTTGGACATGTTTTTCTGCAGTAAGACAATGAAAAGAAGAAAAGATATTCCCAACATCAGTTATATTATTTATAATACGTATAACATTATATTGTACATTTAATATATATTAAACACACTTGTTTATATACATTAACCACAAAGAAATATTTAATACATAGAAATAAATAGTGTAAAATAATAAAATTTGATATTATGTAAATAATCAGGAATACTTTTGGTCTCAATTTACTTTTATATTACTAGTATATAATATTACAAAAGTTTTCCAGAAGTTATTTAGTATCTGAATATAAAGGCAGTTGGTCTTTGTGTGAAAGGATAGTAGATTTTATTCTAAAGATCTTTTAAAATTAAGATAAAATACTATTATCAACAGCTATTGATTTCTAATTTGATGAAATTGGAAGAGAGATATGTTCTAATAATATAGTGTCTGGAATCAGAAATCCATTGCATCAATTAAGGTCTATTTAGGGAAATAGAACCAGTACAAAGGATGTGTGATAAGAGATTTATTATGCAATTGCAGGAGGAGCTGAGGAAGTAAAGTTCTAATGGAGGAGCTAGAAGATCAGAGGGAAGTTACTAATCCACCTCCTAAAGCACTGAAATGAGTGGACTGGTATAGGAACTTTCAGCATATCTGACAAATAAGGGCATCCGTCTATGGATAACTACTGCTCCTGTGCAGTTAACAGCTCTGTGGTACACAGACTAGCCTCTGATGGTGGCTAAGGCTGTTGTTGGTCAGCTTGGCCAGTGCGTGGGAAGAAAAAACTAGACACAAACTGGAGAAAAGGGAGGGCAGCTGGATCCAGCTGGACACCTCTGTGTCTGTCCATTACTATATTAGACCCTAAAGTCCTTTGGGAGTGATGGCTATTGCTACATTTTTGCCACTAAAATCCGATGCAGCTTCCTCCAACTTCAAACCTCTAACCTATTTCTGTATAAGGAAGGGAGTTCTGCAACACAGTCTCAGCTTTATAAAGTTGACAGTAGAATGATGGAGCATTCCCACATCTGCTTATTATTTTATTTTGTGGAATTTATCTACATCTGCAAAACATTTCAATAGTTTGTTATACTTTTAATCTAAAGAATATTTGTGCATGTATAACTGTCAGGAATATGGATGTTTCTAATAACATATTTGACTTTTTCCTATTCATCATTTACTTTCTCACTAAAACATAATTTGGTATTTTAAAGACGGGGTCCTTTTAGGAAATGGTGTTTCTTCCTGGTCAGTGCTATAGGTTGAATGTTTATGTTCCCTCCCATCGCAAAAAAAAAAAAAAATTCGTGTTGAAATTCTAACCCTCAAAGTGAAGGTATTAAAAGGTAGGGCTTTGGGGAGGTGATTAGGTCAAAACCCTCTTGAATGGGATTAGTGCTTTTGTAAAAGAGGTGCTTCCACAATGCGAGGACACAGTGAGAAAATGGTTGTCTATGAACCAGAAAATGGGCCCTTCCCAGACAGTGAATCTGCTGGTGACTTGATCATCGACTTCCCAGGCTCCAGAACTGTGAGAAATAAATTTCCAGTTTATGGTATTCTGTTACAGCAGTCCAGCAGAGAGTGGTTAAAGTGAGGGTATCAGAGAAACATTTCAATAACTGCTGGGTAAGTCACACATGCAGGACTTGCAATCACTTCATGCCCAGTCTTCTGACTGTGTGTGGATGTTTGGAGTCTCATATTCTCTCTTTCTTTTTCCAGAACCAGAACAAGGAAGAAGGAAAGATTATTGTATTAGGAGACTTCATGATGGCCTATATAGATTTCTGTACAAATTATGAATTAAACACTCAGACCTCTTAATTAATTCAATTTAATTCAGTTAAGTTCAATTTATTTCAACGTTACAAATATTCTCTCAGCATTTACTCCGTGCCAGGTACTGTCCTAAATACTGTGGATAGAGATTGTTAAATCACTCAGGTCATTAGACAAAGGTGGTTCTAATGTTGTGGAAACCTACGTAAACAAATCAAAATCTAAGCCTGTAAAAGTTCAAGGTTATGAAATTGAAACCTGAGGACAACCAGTCACAAACAACCAACTAAGCTTTAAGCTATAGCCAGTCAATAACTTTGCTTCCATCTTCCCTATAAATATCTCTCCCCAGCTCCTTTCAGCTGAGCACTTCTAATCCCTTTCCTTTGGCACTGCCTGATTCGAATAGATTTTTGTTCAAATAAACTCTTAAAATTTTTAATATGCCTCAGATTTTCTTTTAACAAGATGAACAAAAGAGCAAAGTGTTTTGCCTTCATGGAGCTTTCAGTCTAACAGAGAAGATAGCGATTAATTCTGTGTAGAGTAAGGTATAATAATCATTCTTTCTAGAAAATGCTTCAGTAGGTTCTTACTTTACCTAGTTATTCTGCTAATTGGTGAAAAGTTCTAAATTCACAAGTTTCTAGCTATTAATGGAGAATTTATATTGTCCATAGTTTTGTGTAAATACCTAAATATGTCACTCAACCTTTTATAATAAACAGTGATGGCAACCATAAGAATGTTTGTAGGTACACAGAAGAGATATCCTTTTAGAATTTCCACATAAGTAAATCTTTATATGTTTCTTCTCCCATGAAAGCTTTTCATCAAATACCTTTGTTCAAAATAACTAAAAATATATTTTCATCACTAATGTTTCAGTATAGTGTGCTTTCTCTTACACTCCATGTGGCCATGTAGGATGCAACTGAATGTACTAGATAATTACGCTTCAATAACAATAGCTCTATCAATTATGCCTAAATCAAATATACATTTAATACATATTAAACACTTCATTTAAATTTTTATTTATTTATTTATTTATATTTATTTTTGGCTGTGTTGGGTCTTCGTTTCTATGCGAGGGCTTTCTCTAGTTGCGGCAAGCGGGGGCCACTCTTCATCGCGGTGCGCGGGCCTCTCACTATCGCGGCCTCTCTTGTTGTGGAGCACAGGCTCCAGACGCGCAGGCTCAGTAGTTGTGGCTCACGGGCATAGTTGCTCCGCGGCATGTGGGATCTTCCCAGACCAGGGCTCGAACCCGTGTCCCCTGCATTGGCAGGCAGATTGTCAACCACTGAGCCACCAGGGAAGCCCTAAACACTTCATTTAATGTATCTGAGTGTATTTTGAAGATCATAAGTTTTCCATTCCAGAGGGACTGTATGAAGCTTCATTTATTATGTAATGATTGGTAACTTCTGCTATCAGAAGTTTGAGGCCACAAACAACTTTTCCATGTACTAATGTGTAGAATATGAGTTTTCAATTAAACGTATGTGAAAACATATGTTAAAAAAGCTGTTTTCTGGGCATAGTCTGTTTTTTCTCTGGGCAATAATGAAACTCATCTCCACTCCAATGTACCACTGTGGTAGATTTCTAAATGGTGAAAAATACAAGTCATAGTTGTATATGTTTATAGGCATCTTTGCCTATGGAACTATCATCTGGAATATGAGCTTTATCACATATGTGCCAGGTATCTGAAATATATTGGTCTTTCAATTAACTACACAGTATCAGATACGATCTGGTCAAAATCCATTGTATGTTTTTAAATTGAAAGAATTTAATGCAGAGAATTGGTTACATGGATGGTGGAAGACCTGAGAAGCCAAACAGAAGACTGTGAGGCAACCTTGAGATCGTCAGCAGCTAAAAACAACTTCCACTTCCAGGGCCCTCCAAAGCTCAAGAAAAGAAGGGAGATAGGATTTTCAGAGCCCAGAAATCAGTGCTACGAGTAGGGTCTGTCTATCTGGAGCTGGAACCAAGGAGGAGACATGGTCTAGTAGAGTTGAAGCCATGGAAGACACAGGGCCAAAATTTTAAATGCAGCCCCAGGTGGGGGTGGTGTGAGGCAGAGTTGGTGGTAGTGATGTCTGGAATACCTTGGCCTCTCCCCCTTTCTCTGCAATCTAATATCTTACCACTACTTCCCATTGGCTCAACCTATCTGGAAGTCAGGTAACATAGGAGCCTGGGAAAAACAAGCCATAGGCCAACCTGTCCTCTATTCCCACCTTAACAAGAGACAAAGTAGAGAAGGGCAAGGGAAATGGATGGATTTATGGGCAAGTGTCCAAAGTCCTCTCAAACACCTGGCTAGGACAATCAACACTTGAGACTACAGTGTAAAGCAGTGGTTCCCAAGCAGGGATACCTAAATCAGAATTCCTAGGGGCATTATTAAGTACAGCTTCTCAGTCTTCAATTTAGACCATTGAAATCCTTGCTTTTAATAAGCACTCCTGGTGATTCTGGTATGCAGCTAGGTTTTGGGAAACACTAGAGCAAAAGTCACACAAAGGCCTTGAATTCTGAATCCACATTGTATCAGATTATCAGAAAGTTAAATAGTAGATGGTTTTCCTTTTATTCTCTAAAATAAGGCACCACATAATTATAATTTAGTATATGGTGCCTTCTCCCTGTCCTCTCCAACACTTATTTTTCCTTTTTTTTCGAGGATCATTACATAAGGCTTCTGAGAAAATTACTGTGTATCACCCGCTAAGTTTCTCTTGATTAACTGTTCTGTTTCCTCTTTGTAGTTGTCAAGAACAATTATATTATTCTTTTTTCTCTTCTTGCTTTGGCTGTGAAGAAGCTCAGTAGGAATTCTTAGTCCAGTATTTTTCATGTACCTATTTTCTCTTTCATGTATTCCTCTACCTTTGTCTTCTTGTTTCTTCACCCAGGTGGTAAGCATACATTTGTTTTATTCTTCCAGTATATTTTCTTTGTGGGAGTGTCCTCTTTCCACCACAAATGGTTCTGCTTGAACCAGTTAACTATAGTATCCTGATCCCTTTTGTCACAGGGGAGGACGTTGGACTAAGGCTGAGCTGATTAGTCCTGCCCCCTTTAGGACAAGGCTTGAAAGCAAACTCAACCTGCTGACCCAACTTACACCAAAATACACAACCACAGTGGGAACAACAACAGAAGTTTCAAAAGCAAGAGACATGGCAGACTAAGACAATTTCCTTAGCCCAATACCAAATCTTCATTTCTGAGTAGTGACTTTGATGATACCAATTTAGGTAAAGTATATACTTGTAGGTCAATCAACTGTGTACTTATCTACCATGTGTATCTTGCTTGCCTGATGACTCTCAATGCAGATATATTCAAATATAAAACTTGTATGGATGGTTCTAGTCACTGGATCCCCAAATATACAGAGAGAAGGAATCTTAATTTTTTCCCATTTTTGATTAAATCTTCATCCATCCCAATAATATCCACAATTAATCAACTTATTAAAATTTGTATTTCTCTTGGGTGAATAGTCAGTAAGGTGTTTGATATAATCATGACTTCAATCACTCTTCGGATTTCAAACTCTCTTCTTTCTGAACTTCCTTCCCTTCATGTCTCCATGTTGAGTCTGTATACTCAAGGCTGTCACTCTCATTATTGTTCGTAGGTTGGACAGCAGGGAGGAAAGGAGTGCTGCTCATGTGATGGGCAGTGGGTAGGGGAAGAGATCCTCCTACTCAATCTGTTTGGGTCTGATGGGTGTGGTCTTGACATGGGCCTTTGTGCATGTTTCTTTTTGACAACTTTACCTTGACCCTCTCCATTGGAGAAAGATTGAAGGACAACTGTGACTATTTGGACCCTGCCAGCAATACACACTTTAACCTCTTCTCTGAGTTGTTCTTCCTCTGCTTGGCTCAGTAGCCCTCTGGGCAGCACTGTGGTTCTATGCTACCTCCCTATATGTTATATATGAATAATATATTGTCAGCCTTCAGAAGTCACCAGAGGGGAAGCAAACATCAGTTTCTGTACTCAAGTTCATCCGTCCACGAGGAGACATCTATCTGATACTCTTTTCCCATTCTCCAGGGAAATAAAATGAAAGCAAGGAAGGATTAGGAGCTATACTCCTAGCTTCCCGTATGCTTTCTTTTCAAAGCTTTTTCTTATCCCCTTGCCTTTTATATCTCACAATATTAAAAATAGAAATATGTTTTAGCCTATAGAGAACCCAGAAGGATATTTTATAGGAATAAGCGGGCTTCCTCAAACTCTGTCCTTGGGAATATAATCACTTTGTTCTAAATAGTTTCTGTCCTTGCACTACAAGTTGCACAAACTGTACAATCCCTGCACTACAGAGTGTGTTATCGCTGAGAAGAGTGGGGGCGGGGAGGGTTGAGCAAAAATGGTTCCATCCATTTTACACACTTTTTTTGTTACATATGATTTGTAAATTGCCTCAGTTCTTTTGCAAGTAAGGAGGATATTAATTGACAAGTATAAATAATAGCAATCATTAATTCATGCCCTGCAAAATTTTATTTGCATTTACCTTTTCTTAGGTATATTGTAAACTTGAGTCAACTTTTTTAATATTTAAAAGTAAATAAAAATGATTTTGCATTGGTTCTATCTTTTTTACTTTATATGTACATGTAAAGTAACTTTGGCCTTATTATGTGTTCCTTGTTCTTGTGAATGGACATGGGGACATAAAGACCAATTATAATGTTACTTTATGAGAAAGTATATTCTTTTTTTCTATACATATATTTTGGATGTCAGTAGTATATGAGAAGAGGACTGACTCATAATATTTTATTCTAGATTATATTTTAATTGTACATTATTTTGATTTTCTTTTTCCTAAATATTTTTCTTGGCACTTTTTCCCTTTTATATGCATCTTTCTTTTGTAGGACATTTTCTAGTCTCAGAGGGTCATTTTAATTTTACTCCCAGCCTAGATCCTTCTCAGGAAAATTACTCTGGTTATTTATTTATTCACTGTGTACCCTGTTTATACTTTAAAGCTGGACCTATTTTTATAGTATGAGTTTACTCTCTGAGACATAAAAAATTTAGAGTTAAAATCTGGCACGTTAATCTCAATGTAATTTTTCTTTTATTTGTTACAAAAACACTAGTAAAAATGATTAGTAGAAAAAGGCAGCCTTTGTGAGTTCTGATGTGGAAGGTATTTGTGAAATCTATCCAAGTGTATGAAACTCCTTGGCTTATAACTGATATTATAAATCACAGGGTCACATGGTTTATCTTCTGAGCTCTTCAATAAAAATGATCCAACTTTGCAGTCTCCCACGGCTTTCAGTTTCAGTCATATGCGAGTCTTGCCTATAAACTCAGGGTCAATAAACAGGTTAGAGATAAATAGAAGAGAAATTTTTGATTAAAAATAATATGAAATGCTGAAGAAAGTTTAGCTAATTCAGGAAGAAATAAAGGTCTGAGCATCGTGGATGATTTAGAAGAAGACTTATAGATTGGTGCGCTGGAGCTGGGCCAATGATGTCCACTTGAAATCCTGCATCGACCAGTTGTTGATTGAGCTTTGTACCTCAGTCTCCACTTCTAATGAGCACATCAGTAGGATATATATTGACTTTCTGATGCATTGGTTTTATTAAAGAGGAAGCTGTTTTCAGTTTTATAAGTGGAGCACTTCTGTAACAGTTGCTACACTTCAATTCTAAACATTACTTATAAAAGTCATTTAGAAGTGCTTTTTCACAACTATTATGTTTTCACTTAATTCTTTTTGTGCTATAAATTTTTAAACATGTGTGTATTGAAGACACACTCCAGTGAAAAGGGATCTTATATAGAAATTAAGAGCTCGGTGCTTCAGTTTTCTTTCTGCTATTAATTAGTTGTTAATTAGTGAGTTTGTACAAATCGCTTACTCTCTGTGAACCTGAGTTCATCATATTTGAGGACAATTAAGAGAACAGATCAGGAGGACAGACTAAATACATCCACTTTCTCCTTTCTCATCCAAATCATATAGAAACAACAGAGAAAATAATCTTCCTGTACATATCCATCTAGGGTGAATATATTTTTATTTGCCTGTCTTTCTATCCTTCTAGAATAAACCTATAATGGCACCAGAAATAAGACAGGGTACCATTAGCAAACCAGAACATTTTAAGACGTTTTAGAAGATGTTAGCCAGAGAGATTAGATTAATTGTGCAACCAGAGCACAGAATACAGATCTAGGCAGGAGCCATTCTTCTGGGTGAACTCTTGAAAATCATTCCACCTTGAAGACATAGGCTGTTTACTGGAAAACACCTAAGAGAAAATCTTTTTAAAAATTGAAAAGAATGATGGAAAATATGTACTAGATTAATGCTAATAAATAATAAGATATGAGAAGTAATGTTGAGATCAGAAAAAATAAAATATTAAAACTAAATCATTACATACGTTTAAGGAGATATTATATAGTAATAAAAGTTTCAGTTTTCAATATATAAGGGTTATAGACTCTGCCTCAGTCTACAGTGGTGATTCCATAGTGTTAAACTGAGGCTGGGAAAGGAGGCTACAGGTCATGGTTCAACTACCACAGATTCTCATAATTCTTCATAAATTTTAGTATATTTTTTGAAGCTTTTTACTTGTTACCTGTCCGTTGTGCCACTTCCAGAAATTTCGAATAATTGAAGTTTAAAATAATTTTCATTATTTTCACTGGAGACTAGATTGCTGGAGTTTCCCACACTCTTATATAAGAAGCAGAACTTTGTCAGAGCCTTTGAACGTATGGATAGAGGAGAAGTTTTAAGTATAACGAATAGGACAAAGAGACACAGAGATAAAGACAGATAGTTGACAAGGTCAACCAGCCTCAGGTCAGAGTTATAGTGTGAAAGTTTTCTTGGAACTTGAATATGAGATTGCTTTATAATAACCTAGTTGAAGAAGTAATGACCTGGCAAAACTCCCCTCTACTCCCAAAAGAAATATGTTTGGAGCCTGTAGACATCAGCTAATACTAGATTTTTCCCTCAAGTCATGCATGTTTTTTTAGTGCTATTTGTGAAAAACATGAAAATAGGGCCTTAAAGATTATCCATAGGATTTGGGGCTGGAGCCAGAGTCTTCAACTCCAACTCTTGATCTTTCTGGGCTAGGGTGAAAAACACAGGTTATCCCACGATGGGCCCAAATAGATTGGACTTTAAGGAGCTCTGACAATAACTGGTTAATTATTCTGAGGCAACAGTGGACAAGGGCCATGATCCAAGTCACTTGAAGCAGGAAAATCAGGCCTGCCTGGAGGAGTGCACATAGCCATGGACCCCAATCACTCCCAAGCTCCTTGGCTGGCCAGCAGGAAGTTGAGGGCTATGTAGTTATCTGACATTATTTGAGCCACAGAATTGAACTAGTCTTTTTTGCCTACAAAGCAGAGGTATTATCATTAATGACCTCAGCGAGGGTCAGGGACAGGTTGTGCAAAACTTTTCTTAATTGAATAACCCTGATGGTGGGGTAACCATATGAGCATACCTGTGAGCAGAGAGTTCGGAATGCCACCTGTCAATTCCCTCTAGTAATTGGGCTCTGCCTGGTTTTGGAGCTCTCACCTGAGTCAGCATAATGTGACATATTCAACTGGAGGGGATGTTCTTATTAATTCCTATATGTACATCACATTTGTAGGAGGAAGACAGGTGATGGCTTGGTTTTTGCAGACGAAATAATATCCCAAGAGGGTGCACACACAGTGTTGAGAGGGTAGAGTCATTGAATACTACGAGGATGAACCAGCTAAGAGTCTCTCCTGGTGGGCAGAATTCTTGAGCAGAATTGAGGAGTTTGTGTAGGACTGGGGCGAGTGTAGGGGGAGACTGGAGGAGAAGACTGCCACTACCCATACCTAAGTAGCACTGATGGCAGAGCCTACGATCCCTTTCCCAGGTGTTCCCAGTGTACCTCTGATAGCACTTAGCTTCTGCAGTGTCAGAGTCCAGTTGTGGCAAAGCATCAGTTCAGATTAATAAGGTTTGGGTACAGGAGGTATCAGAAGGTCTGTGGTTAGAGAAATGTGTGTTCCTGGTATTCATTGGCACAGCTATCAAATGTTTATTTGTGGGATCGGGCAGTGAGTGACATATCCAATGGCTTGTCACATTCAGGACAGGGGCAACTGCCTGGAGCAGATTTATCAACAAATTCAGCAAGGCAGGAGTCACACAGTGTATTCTGTAGGAGAGAGAAGAGAAGTTACATCGCTTTCCCCTTCCTCTCCTTTACCCAGGCTCTTAGGTTTGAAGGAACTCACATCCTATAGATCAAGGATACCTCCCCCATTGACGGCAATGTGGCGATCTGTCCCGTACCTTGGGCAAGGATAGCATTCTTAATCCATTTCCTGGGGTGATTTACCCAAATCTTCTGGCTTGGATCCTCCAGCGGTTCAATAAATGTTTCTATTCTATGTATTGATATAGATCCCATGGGGCTATGTGAAGCAAAGCAGCAGGGCCACCTTAAGGAAAATATTAAACTAGAGTCCTCAAATTGATGATCATAATTTTCAAAGTCCTTGTTGGCAAAAATCCATCCTCTGCACCTGTGTAGTAGATGGAGAAGGAGGTTACTGACTCTCACTCCTCACTGTTTAATAGCTCTTCTAATCTCCCATTGATCTGAGTCTTCAGGAAGAGTTAGAAAGGGATGGAGGGTCCTTGCAGGGTTCCTTATAGAGAACAAGCTGTCAATAATTGTAAAAAAAGATTGTACAATTGAAGGAAGAGGGCAGGCACCCTGGTAAAATGTATGGGGCAAATGAGAGGTACCCTTTTAGGGAACTGCTGCATTGAGATCCCAGACTGATCTCTTGAGATTTGAGTTCAGACTAGAATTATCTTTATTCCTCCCATCAAAAGACACTTAAACCTGTCTCTTGATTGTCCATTAAAATGCTCACTCACCTCTGCAGCTTGGGAGTGATATAGAACATGAAAAACCCATTGTACGCCCATGTTGGCTCCCTGATGTGGAACATGAGCCACCATTTGGGGCATTATTAGACACAATGTGCTCAGGAAACCTGAACAAGATACAAATATGGTCTTGTGTGACCTGGGCAGTGTGGTCTAAGTCAGTGGAATTCACAAGGATGGCTAGGTCAAACCCAGAGAAAGTGTCAACTGTAATCAAGATCTAGTGGAACAATTACCGAGTATTTGAGTCAAGCCCCAACCAGTGTCATCCTGCCTGGTGTCAGTCGCATCAATAGAATGAGACCAAGTTCAGTTCAGAAGCAAAGTTTTATCCTTTGATCAAAGAATGGAGAGGTGTGAGCTCACGTTCTAAAGTACACACTCTCCCAAATAGGCTGATGGTGGGGCTGGTTTGTAGGTTTCTCATCTGTGGAGGGAGGGGTGGAGTTCTTACAGGTCAGGCGTAGTTACGTTGCTCAGAGCTCCAGATCGAAGTGCTGGGCACAGCATCTCTGCACATGGTCCATCATCACCATCTTTATTGAAGTGCTGTGGGCAGCTCTTCTCCACATGACTTGCCAACTTGCAGTCTGCGCTGGGAACTCTAATCCGATGTGTTAGGGGCAAGGTCTCTGCCCATGGCTGCCTACAGGCAAGTGAAACCACAAAAGAAGAGGTTAGACCTCATCTTATCACATAGATTCCATCTTATTTTTCCTGGGCACCTCAGTGGGCTTTTCTGGTGATAGAACCCTCTGGATTGGATCAGAGACCTGATGTAATCTATTTGTCAAGAACTCCCTGGACCATTAGCTTGAGAGATTTGTCCCTGGTCAGTATTTTTAGCTTTGGCCATGGCTTGTCAGGTAGGACAGCTTTTTCATGCTGTTTTTCTTCAAATAGTAGTGGCAGTCTAAGCACGTAGGCTAGTCTAAGATGGTGCTTGAATTTCTATAGGCTGATTTCTCATGGATCCAGGAGGCAATGGGATGCATGTCTGCTTGTCCTGAGTTAGAGGGCTATTTAGTCTGTGTATTTAGGTGACAGATACAGTCTGCTCATTCGTTATGCTCTCCTCAGTCAGCACAAGAGCCTTTCTGGAAAGCATCTACACAGGTAACAAAAACTTATTAGGAGCAGAGCTAGTTTTGATACAAATGTCTCATCCTCACAGGGAAGATTGTTTATATGGCAGTCTGAGGCTTGCCAGTGGCCTGACCAAACAGCCAGGCTATTAACCACAGCCCCATGAGTCAGTGAAAATATAGCACAGCTCATTTATTGGGGTGGCCTGGATAGCCATCCAAATTGCATGAGGCTCTGCCCATTGTGCCAAGCATCCTTTACTGTCCCTCTCAGGTTGGATGGCGGCTGTGTTACCAATCCCCAATGGGTCAGGGATCCTTCAACGGGTCTTTTGTCCAGCGTCACAAGTGCCAATTAAACAAACCAGGTTTAATGTAGCAGAGCAGAAACTATTCATTGATCAAGGAGTGGTGAAGGGAGAACTTGTACTCCAAAATCACCTTCTCCCTAATGGGAGGGGAATAAGGGAATTTTAAGGAGTAGGAGTCAGACATGTCATCAGGGCTCTAGGAAAGGGACAGAGATTTCCAGGGGCAGCTAGGGGCAGCCTGGGCATGCTCAGTCTTCCGCTTACTTTGTACACTGCATGAATTGTGCCCAGCAGAGTACAAGTCCCTCCCTTGGTGGAGATCTTAACATGGTAATGAAGCAAAGGTAACTTTTGGACACCTCCAGGTCTCATCTATGCAGGTGTGTTCCTGTGGTCAAGTCAGACCCAGTTCAAGGCTGTTGACCACTGCATATCTCTTAAAGCACAGCTGCAAAACATCTCTGTCAAATAACACATGCTTTTGAAACAAACACAGAGAAAAATCAAGGCAAGGATCCTTTAGTTCTCAGGGGCTGGTATGAGTGAGAACTGTACCCTGTTCCATCCTGGTAGAAGTTAGCCAGAAGAGTCATCAGTAAACCAGACATATGTGTGGTTCAGGAAGTTTCTATATTTGAGTTTCCACTGGGCCAGGTAAGGCAGCAGCTTCTTGAACAATATACGTGGGGGGCAGAGAAATACTCATGAAATTCAGAATACTTGTTTTGTGTCCTAACATGTGATCTATCCTGGAGAATATTCCATGTGCCCTTGAAAATAATGTGTCTTCTGCTGCTTTTGGATGGAATGTTTTTTATATATCTCTTAAGTTCATCTGGTCTAATGTGTCATTTAAGGTCAATGTTTCCTTATTGATTTTCTGTCTGTTGTCTGTATTTTGATGTAAGTGGGGTGTTAACATCCCCTACTATTATTGTGTTTCAGTCAATTTATTTCTTTATGTTTGTTAATATTTGCTTTATATATTTAGGTGCTCCTATGTTGGGTGCTTACATATTTTAAATTGTTATATATTCTTCTTGGATTGATCTCTTTATCATTATGTAATATTCTTCTTTGTCTCTTTTTACAGTCTTTGTTTTAAAGTCTATTTGGTCTAATATAAATATTGCTGCCCTGGATTTTTTTCATTTCCATTTGCATGGAATTTGTTTTTACATCCTCTTACTTTCAGTCTGTATGTGTCTTTAGATCTGAAGTAGTTTCTTATAGGCAGCATATATATGGGTCTTCTTTTTATATATATTCAGCCACTCTATGTCTTTTGACTAGAGCATTTAGCCCATTTAGATTTATAGTAATTATTGACAGGTATGCACTTATTGCCATTCTGTGTCTTGTTTTGGGGTGTTTTTGTAGTTCCTTTTTATTCCTTTATTATTTTGCTCTCTTCTTGTGACTTGATAATTATCTTTAGTGTTATGTTTGGATTCCTTTCTCTTTTTTGTGTGTGTATCTATTATAGATTTAATATATGTATTACATAGATATATATTTTAAAATTGACAATCTCTTAAGTTAGAACACATATTGACTACCCTGCATTTTACTTGCCCCACCACATTTAATGTTTTTGACATCATATTTTACATCTTTTTGTTTTGTGTATCCCTCAACTACTTATTCCACAATAAGTGGAATATAGATGATTTTACTACTTTTGATTTTATCCTTCCTACTAGCTTTTTAGGTGGTTCATTTACTACTTTTACTCTATATTTGCCTTTACCAATGAAATGTTTCCTATCATAATTTTCATATTTCTAGTTTTGGTCTTTTCTTTTCTGATAGAGAACTACATTTAACATTTCTTATAAAGTCAATTTCAAGGTACTGAACTCTTTTAGTTTTTTCATGTCTGTAAAGTTTTTCATCTTTCCTTCAAATGTAAATGATAGACTTGTGGGGTGTATTATCCTTGGTTGTAGGATTTTTTCCTTTCATCACTTTAAATATATCATGCCACTCCCTTCTGGCCTGCAGAATTTCTGCTGAAAAGTGAGTTGATATCCTTATGGGACCTCCCTTGTACAAAATTAGTTGCTTTTCCCTTGCTATGTTTAATATTCTCTCTTTATCTTTAAATTTTGCCATTTTAATTACAATTTGTTTTGGTCTGTGCCTCTTTGGATTCTTCTTGTTTGGGACTTTCTGTGCTTCTTGGACCTGGATGTTTGTTTCTTTTCTCAGGTTAGGAAAGTTTTCAGCTATTATCGCTTTGAATAAGTTCTCTACCCCTTTCTCCCTTCTTCTGGGATCCCTATAATGCAAATGTTAGTACACTTGATGTTGTCCTAGAGGTCTCTTAAATTGTCCTTATTTAAAAAATATATATTTTTTCAGTTCCATTTATTTTAACTACTCTGTCTTCCAACTGATCCATTCCTTTGTATCATGTAATCTATTGTTATTTCCTTCTAGTGTATTTTTTTTAAAATTTCAGTTACGTATTCTTCAGCTCTGTTTCTTCTTTATGTTTTCTAACTCTTGATTATACTTCTTACTGTATTCATCCATTCTTCTCCTGAGTTTATTGAGCATCTTTATGATTATTACCTTGAATTCTTTATTGGGTAGATTGCTTGTCTCTACTTAGTTCTTCTTCTGGGATTTTATCTTGTTCCTTTATTTAGAACATATTCCTCTGTTGCCTCATTTTTCCTAATTATCTGCTTTATTTCTATGTATTAGATAAGTCAGTTATGTTTCCCCATCTTGAACAAGTGGCCTTATACAGGAGACATCCTATGGGGTCCAGCCGTACATTCTTCTCTGGTCACCAGAGCTATGTGCTCTAGAGGTGCCCTCTGTGGGGGTGGCATGGGTCCTTCTGTTGTGGCAGGACTGACTACTGTGAGTGTGCTGGTAGGCATGAATGTCCTCTTGCTTGGCTTGTTGCCAGGCCCTGCTTAATGTGGAGACTGCTGGCCACTGCTGGGAATGGCTGGGTCATTGTGCCACTGTCTCACTGTCTGAATGGCCCAGGGAGTTCCAGTTTTGGTGTTTGTCTGCTAGTGGGCTGGGCCAGTTCACAAGGCAGATGGCTTCAGGGGCCAGGTGTTCTGGGGCTGGTGCTGGCCTGCTGGTGTGTGGGGCTGGGACCTGCAGGATCCCAGGTCAGGTGCTGGTCCACTGGTAGGCAGGCAGGATCCTGACACAGCTCTTTGTGGGACTGTGGGGGTTTGGGGTTTAGTGTCAGCCTGCTGGTGTATGGGACTGGTTTCTGATGTGGTCTGCTGTGGGCCTGGGGTGTCCTGGAACTATCAGCCTGCTGAGTGATGAGCCCAAGATGTCCTGAATCTGATGTCCACCTGTGGTGGGTGGGATTGGGGCCCAGGTTGTTCCAGGACTGATGCCTGTCCACAGGTAGTGGGGCTGGTCCCAGGGCTAGTGCTGGCCAGTAAGTGTGAGGAGCTGGGCCCTGGGGTCTTTAGGTGAGGGGCTCAGAGGTCCTGGAGCTGGTGTTAGCCTGCTGGTGGGTGAGTCTTGGTCCCAATGCCTGTCTGCAGGGCCCCATGGGGTCCTGAGGCTAGTGCTGGGTTCCAGTGTCTCTGACCACAGGGCCATGGGGGTCCATGACTGCTATCAGCACACTGGTGGGTGGGACCAGGTCCTAGGGCAGCTGAGAGGCTCAGGAGGGCTTATGACAACTGGTCTACTCTTGTGTGGGGCTGTGTCTTTGCCAGCTGTGTCTATGTCTTCTTTGCCTGGGGCTAATGAGCTAGAGGTAGGACTCCAAAATAGCACTTTCTAG
This sequence comes from Balaenoptera ricei, assembly GCF_028023285.1. Lineage (NCBI taxonomy): Eukaryota > Metazoa > Chordata > Mammalia > Artiodactyla > Balaenopteridae > Balaenoptera > Balaenoptera ricei. The sequence continues at coordinate 39,304,957 of NC_082646.1, read as the reverse complement.
CACCAGTGTCCTCATGGTAAAGTGAGCTCCCGAGAATGGATGCTTCCAGTGTCTATGTCACAAGGATGAGTCTCAGTTGCTTCCTGCCTCTCTGAAAGGTTCTCCAAGATTAGCAAGTGGTCTGACCCAGGATCCTTTTAAATTATTGCTTTTGCCCTGGGTCTCAGAGTGTGTGAGATTTTGTTTGTGTCCTTTAAGTGTGGAGTCTGTGTTTTCTACAAGCCACCTGACTCTCCTGAAAGCAAGTCCCACTGTCTTTCAAAGCCAAAAGTTCTGGGGCTTATCTTCCTGGTGCAGGAACCCTGGGCTGGGAAGCTGGATGTGAGGCTTGGGCCTTTTTCTCCTTGGAGAGACTCTCTGCAATTGTAATTATCCTCCTGTTTGTGGGTTGCCCACCTGGAGGTGTGGATCTTGTCTATACTATGTCTCTGTCCCTCCTACCTATCTTGTAGTGCTTCCTTCATTATATTTTTAATTGTTGAAGCTCTTTACTGCTAGCCTTCAGGTTGTTTCCGTTAATAGTTGCTCTGTAAATTGTAATTTTGGTGTCCCCATGCATGGTACTGAGATGAAGGTCTTCCTATTCTGTCATCTTTGGCCCTCTTCTATCTAGAATCCTGTAAAATCCATTGTTAAATGAACAATTAAAGACATAGAAAGTGGTTAGCGAAATTCCATTTGTGTAACCCCTCTAATTTTGTAGGTAAACTTTTACTTATATAACATGGGATGATAAAGTTTAAGAATATCAATGATGAAAACAAAATTGTCTATGTTTTCAGAGATTTTTTAAAAAGTCACCTATAAGCAACCAGGAATCTATCATTAGACTTTTCATTAGCAACACTGTGTAGGAAGACCATGGAATAATATCTTCAAATATTAAGAGAAAATATAATCATCACAGAATTTTATACACAGTCAGTTTTTAATGAATTAAAGAAAGTCTTTGAGATGTAATATTAAATTAGATGTGCAATATTATATATAATATTTACAGCACGAAGAAAACTGTGGATAATTATACATATACTCCTAGAAGTTGTTGTACACATTTAGCAGTAGCTATGTTGAGTGATGGGACTACAAGCGATTATGTTTTCTTTTCAGAATTTTTTCTCTTTTATTTTCCGAATTTTCTACAAAAGTATATATATGGAAAAAAACATCTTTATAGGTCTGTGTCTATTCATGGTCATCAGACTACTTACTTTAGAATCACGTAGGATAAATAGATTGTTCTAAGCCCTCTCCCAGGCTCATTGAATTTGGAATGGGGTTTGGATCCTACACTTTGAAAAGCACATGTTGGTATGTTTTATGTACATAAAAGTTCAAGAACCACTGACTTCGGTGGAACACAAAGAATTCTAATTACAATGCATTGCCTTGGCAAGTCAGAGATTAGCATTTTCATTGAGTTTTCTTGCTATTTGATGATTGGACCCTACTTTGCAAAATTTAAGACAAGAGCCTGAAGAAGACCAACATTGTCTCTTAACTTGTTCCAGGGACACCAAAGTTAAATCTGCTTTCTTAAATTATTACAACATTCTTAATTCTTATCGTGTATGTTTCCCCCAGTTGTAGAAACAGAAACTTCACTTTGTCCACATTTCACAGAAGGTATTTTTTTGAAGCTATTGTTTGCTAATTGTCTATTTTATTAAAAGAGAATTTTCTTACCCATATTTTGTAGACCCTTATGTCACATTTGCTTAGGTTATGTGTTTACATGTAAATAAAAACCAACAATAATTTATAAGGCCTATGCCTTGGACTAGAAGAGAAAAATAGATGGTGCATGAAAAGCTGAAGCTACAGGTGTGTGAACTTTTGGTTCCCAAGTTACTCTGGCCCATTGCCGCTGCTGTGTTCCTTTGTTGAGCTGTGACCACCTGGGGCAGAGGACAGAAGTTAATTAACTCCATTTTTAAAAATGTTTATTTCAGGAAAATGTTTGATGTGATTTACTAGTAACAGAAGTTATATTTATGAGCTATTAATTTTCCATTGTGAGTGAGTTGTAATATAGATTCAGGAATCCAACTTTTCTGTCACTTAAAACTTTAAAACCTAATGGGCTGAAACATTTAATGCTGCTGTTTTGCCTAGAGGGGGTGGAAAAAAATCACTTAGGATTTTGTGAAGAAAATTTATTTTGTTTAATGAAAATCACATTAATTAAAATGCTGTTTTACTCATTAATGGTGCTTTAAAATGCATTTATTCATCTTTCTTCTTTTAGGACAAATAAATCAATTATAAGTCAGATGTTTCTTTAATGTAAGGTGTGACTAGGAATATGTATGATTCTTAATCTGAAAGAATGTTGGTCAAAATAAATTTGCATTCAAATCATTAGCATAAATGACATTGAGTGTCATTTATCCAGGACTGATCATAGGCTGAATTGTGAAATAGGCAAATTAACTTTGTGATCTCATTCTTGTCTTCTTTCTGTTTCTTCCCTCTCCCTTTTAGTAATCTCATTCCATGTCATCCTCTTGACCTCCATATGCATTCACCAAGAGCAGTTTTCAGAGTAATGACTCAAGTTAGCTTGTTGAGTTGAGTGATTTTCTGAGTCTTGGAAATGAACAAAGCTTTGGAACAAATGTCATAGTGACCAATGTAGGGGTGTTGTGGGGTGATTAATGAAGGCCTCCTCTTCATGACCTCACTTGCAATCAAATTAACTACTTTGAAATTTGTTTTACAGTTGAGTTTCTCTATGAGATTTTTTTTTTTTTTTGATGAAAATGTTCCCCTGCTGGTAACACAATTACAACAAGATAAAAACAAAAATGAATACAAAAATTTCACAAAGTCTGAGAAGTACTGTGATAGTGACAGGAATATGGGCCATGACTTTGGATTCTAGACTCCAGCGACCATTACTTAAACAAATTAACCTTTCTAAACTGAATTCTTCTTATCTGAAAGCTTTGAAATAATTTTTAAAAATATTCTTACAGGACTGTTGTAAAGATTAAAGGAGAGACTTTAGTCAAATTATTACTAAGTGCCTGGCACATAGTAAGGATATAAAAAGAATATTAGTTTGGCCCTTTCTAAATTCCAGTCTTATCACACTGTATTTCCTCAATGTCTGTTCCTTGTCCTTTGCTATGTTGAGGTCGCATATAATCATTCATTTGGGTGTGAATAGAAAGGCTAAAGCAATGATGATAATCAGTATGGAACTCAAGTCAGGGTTTGCTTTGAGGTAGGTAGGACATCATGGGCTCCTCAAAGCATGCCATCCAGAGCTAAGGCCAAAATATCACTCGTAAAATGTAATCAATATTACAATATTATTGTCCTTGTAGTTGTTTAGCTATGAGAGGGACTTGCCTATTAAGATGATGCCTTGGAACTGGGATCCACAAAGCAATACTGAATAAAAACCTTTTTCAGTGAAATCTTCTGTCCACAGCAGGCCATACTTATTTTTGGGTTTGGAGGATTAAGAAACCTTGACCTTCCTTTTTCTAGAATGAAACAGAGCCTATATAGATTCAAAACCAGACGTGACAATATCTAAACATCTTCCCCATGTGCTTCTTTCTTCATTTTCCAAAGCAGTCCAGCCCATTGAATGATGAATGAGAGAAAATAGGACAGGGACCCCATATCATACTCCCAGTGACTGCATCATTGAGTTAATTTGACCAGTGAGATGCACTGGAACTCCTTTAAAATGTGGATTTTCCTAAATGGATTATTCAACCCCTCTGGCTTCTCTTGTTTTCACACAGCTATACACTTCTTATTAGCTCTGAATAATTTTCACTCTACAGAGTAATAAAAATGCCCTATTTTTTATAGCACTGCATAGTTTTCAAATTCCTTATTTCATGTGATCTTGGCAAAAACCTTGCAAGATTGTATTTTATTCCAATTCTTTACCAAAGAGGAAAGGGAAGTTCTGAAAGGGCAAATAACCTAAAATAATTCTCTATTTGATCCAAATGCTAGAAAATATAGAATTTCTCCATTCCAAGTACCCTAACAGTTAAATTGTGCATCTTGATGGGTAAGGATTGTATTTTAAACCTGTTTCATGCCACATAACAGTAGCATATGCTCCTTTGGTTTCCACTTGTCAGTCCACCTTGGTGCTGATGTATCTTTATTGCCTTTTGTGCTTATTTTGATAAAGGTGTAAAAACAAGTGCCATTTTTTCTTTTTCTTTGATACTTGACTGAAAAATTCTTCAATTCACCTGAATAGCAATTTTCTTTTCTTTTTTAAAGCTCTACAATCATTTTTAATAACAACGTGCTTTTCATGGCTACCTAATTAACACAGATTTCGTAAGTGTTAAAGAGTTACTGCTCCTCATGGATCTGAGCAAAGTAAACTTTCCTCTACTTAATTATACTGCATCATTTATCTTGAGGACATTTGGGTGACTAGAAAAGAAAATCGATCATTTATGTCTTCCTACAGTTTGAAAACATCATATTCTGGCCATTGTTTTTGAGATAATTACTCTACTTTTTATTTTACTCATGCTACTGGTTTGCAAATTTGTGAGAATTTTTATATTTGGGTATGAAATAACACACTCCCTCAAGATTTATGGACATTACATGCTATGGAAAAATTACATAGAGAAACTAAGGTTCAACAATTTTAAATAGTAGTTTAAGTATTTGAGATTATTTGCAATTAATTGTTGGAAAGTACTATTACTTGTATTTTCCTTTGAGAATGTCTTATCATCACAATCATCCAAGAGCCCTTTTCTGCAATTATTTTTATGTGGGGTAGAATTTAGAATGTATTTGAAAGATTTAATTGGTAAACATAAAAATAAAGTATATACATGATTATGTAAAAAGGATGCTACCCTAATGGCCTTAACATTATTATTTTTCTATCATCTATCTATCTATCATCTGTTATCTATCTATCTATCATCTATCATTTCCCAGTATCAGAAATGTGTTTGTATGTACATGTCCATATTGCTCAATGAGCTCCCTGGATTACTAACAAGAAGCTTTGCGAGGAACCTCCCTGGTGGTGTAGTGGTTAAGAATCTGCCTGCCAATGCAGGGGACATGGGTTCGATCCCTGGCCCAGGAAGCTCCACATGCTACAGAGCAACTAAGCCCCTGTGCCACAACTACTGAGCCTGCACTCTAGAGCCCACGAGCCACAGCTTCTGAAGCCTGCGTGCCTAGAGCCCGTGCTCCGCAACAAGAGAAGCCACTACAATGAGAAGTCTGCGCACCACATCGAAGAGTAGCCCCCACTCGCCACAACTAGAGAAAGCCTGTGCACAGCAATGAAGACCCAATGCAGCCAAAAATAAAATAAAATTTTTAAAAAAGGAAGCATTTATAAAAAACAAAAACAAACAAAAAAGAAGCTTTAGGGATATATCTGTTCCTCATCTGAGGGGTAAGATTTGGGCCTATGTTTAAGTCCCAGCTCTATCACTTTCTTTCAATATCTATACAATGAAAAAGTTAACTTGTCTTATTTTCAGCCTCCTCACCTGTGAAATGGGAAGTAATAATACCTCACAGGTTATTTTTAAGGATTAAATGAGATAATATATGCATTGTTTAGTGCAAGGCCTGCCACATATAGATGCTCAATAGATTTTTCTTTTTCACAAATCCTCTCTATTTTGCAGTTGACAACCATCATTGAAAAGAGAAAAGCTAAATCACTGACTAATCTAGTAGTCCAAAACACACCCTTGAATCCCTAGTACCTATGCATTTATAAAATGAGCTAGTCAGCCAGAGAGTCTTTCAAATAATTGGTTTTGGTTAGATATCAAGTTTTTTTTCAGTGAATCCATCAGTTTGTCAGAGTTGGGTAAAGCAGTTGGTGGTTTTTGTAGTGGAGATAGAGTTATGACTTCCATCTGAAGCTATTTATAACTGAATACAGAGATCCAGGAAGCACAGATTGTGGCAAATCAGAGAGGATTCAGAAAATTGTTATTTTCCATATATGAATGTAACAAGTGTAAAGACTAGAAGCACCTGTCTTGTTATTCCCTTTATACACAGATGCCAACAAAATTAGAAATTCACAAAAGAGAATGATCACACCTTGAAATAAGGAGAGAAAATGGGAGAGAGAACAATCTGAATTTTCAGTGTTAGTCAACTAGGGTTATGTATATTTTACCAGATTGCATTTTATCTTCCTTATTCTTTTTAAAAATATGTATTTTCTAAAAACATCAGGTTCCCTCTTGTGCCAAGGTTAGAGTTTTTCCCCTGCCAACAATTCTGTTTGAAAAAGCTCCATGTGGTACGTTCATTAAGGCAGATGAGAAAAATCAGAGTGCTGTCGTCTGTTATATTTTTGTATTTTGATTCTGTGAAATATTTCAACTAAGTAGTAATATGATTTTTATAGTTGATAACAAGCTGATATGTTTGTTCAAGTCTATTTATCTTTTCTTTAGGTGAGCGAGTCTGAAGAACTCCTAGGCAATGGGGTCCAACAAACACCTTCATTACATTTTGTTATTGCTATATAGAGCCTGGTGATATAGATAATTTTTTAAAGAAAAAGCGTTGCTTCTGAGATTGAAGTGGTATTTTAGCATTTACAACTAACTAGCTAACTAACTAAATATGTAAAACTTATTCCTTTTTTTTCTTTTTGGCTGCAGCACACGGCTTGCGGGATCTTAGTTCCCTCACCAGGGATCAAACCCCTGGCCCCTGCAGTGGAAACGTGGAGTCCTAACTGCTTGACCGCCAGGGAATTCCCTTATTTATTTATTTTTCTTTTTTTTTTTTTTTTTCTTTTTAATAAAACATATTTATGGGCTTCCTTGGTGGCGCAGTGGTTGAGAGTCTGCCTGCCAATGCAGGGGACACGGGTTCGAGCCCTGGTTTGGGAAGATCCCACATGCCGCGGAGCAACTGGGCCCGTGAGCCACAACTACTGAGCCTGCGCATCTGGAGCCTGTGCTCCGCAACAAGAGGGGCCGCGATAGTAAGAGGCCCGCGCACCGCGATGAAGAGTGGCCCCCACTTGCCGCAACTAGAGAAAGCCCTCGCACAGAAAAGAAGACCCAACACAGCCAAAAATAAATAAATTAATAAATAAAAATTAAAATGGAGATTTCTTTAAAAAAAAAAAAAACATATTTATGATTGTGTTCTACTGTTTATACCTTCTTATTCACCCACCCCATGTCTGCATTCGATCCTCCTCTTGTGTATATCTATTATCTCTTGGGATTTTTGCTTATAGCCTTTGCTGTACCATATTATAATATGATTTACCTACCTTCCCTTACTATTATAATATTATCTCTGTAAAAGAAGTAATACGTATGTCATTCATCTTTTCTTTTTTTTTGGTCACCAAATCAAACACAGTAACTGGTGCATAGATGATGCTGCAAACACATATTTATTGATTCAGTGAATGGTTTGCAACTCAGCAAAAACTCTCCCCTAAGAGAGGAAAAACAATGCACCGACTACTTTACTCTTATACATATCTGCCAGCTCTTAGCTTAAAATTTCCATTTTCATCAATCATTACCTCCTAGTTAATTATCTTGAGATGGAAAGATAACTAGAAAAAAGCCTTATATTACTTACAATCAATATTTACATATTTTTTCTGACTTCTTAATTAATATTTTAGGTTTCCGTTTGTGGACATGGGTCCAAACTGTCTTTATAACTTTAGATGATAGATAGATGATTGATAGATAGACAGAGGATAGATAGATAGGTAGATATTATCATTAAAGAAAATATGATGTCAGAAACTTGGCTACAATTTTGTGTCAGGGATTACCTTTTCTTAACACTCCAAGATGAGATTCTTTTCATCCTGTATTTTATGAAGGTTAAAAGTTAAATTAATGGTTCATTCACTATGAGCTAACACAGAGGATCTAATTGTCAAATCACACACGCATAAATCTGAGCTCTTACTCGTTCAAGAACACAAGCTATCAGTGGCATGGGCAAAGCAAGGAGAGGACTTGGATATCCCATGTGGCTCTCTTGGTCTTCCCTTCATGTATCAGACGTACTCTCTGGCCCACAGTAATAGAAAAGGTCTCCAGGTGAGATATGCATATCACCTTACCCAGTGTGAGCATCTAAGTTATAAAACATCTCTATTTTATATCCAACTTATTACAGGGCTTTCATGACACTTTCCAGGAGTGTGCCTCCTAATTTCATAGACTCTAGGTTTCTTTACCATAAGAAATCTTAAATCAGGATCGTCCTTCTAAGAGCACTTCATAGAGAAGCATTCTTCTATTAACAATTATTATTTGTCTATTGTCCTAAGGTGAGTTATTATCTTATATGCAAAGAAATTCAACTGAAACACTTGCTACCCCCTGCCCACCCAGGAATGTTCCTCCAATATTGGTAAAGATGCAAATCCCAGGCCAGTTTCTGTAACCCTTTCCTCCTCTGCCCACCCTCTGACTTCAATCAATATCTCTGACTTCAATCAATATCTCCTTGCAACATATTTCTCAGTTATTTTTTCCATTATCTGTCCTACAACATTTTCTGCAAAATTAAATACAGAAGATTAGGCATACTAATACCCTGAAGGCCACCAGACTTTGAAACACCCAATGAGGGTAGAGATTGCTTCTATAAAGCATATTAATTATGTACATATCCCTTCAATTACTCTTTTTGCTCCACCATTCACAGTTATGTGAAACTGTTAGTATGTATTGACAGAGTGGCTTGATTTAGTGTTTAATTTTTCTAAGGGCAAATGCATTTCCTTTTCTGGCCAGTGTGCAGAGGTATGGGGAGCTTCAACACAGTTTCCCCAAATATTCTCTTACACTGGGAGTCATTATCCACATAAGTTTTGTTTTCATTTAATTGTGTGATCTTACAATTCAATGATCTTACAAACCACATCGTTGAAGCAGAGATAAAAGGATATTTGAAACACTAAACAGTTAAAATTTGAAGTATCATTCTTCATTTCATTACCACCAGAAACAACTTTTCCAATGTACTACATATTCCCGGAGACTGAGATTATGACCAGTAAATTTCGGATCCCATCAGGTTTGTGAGTAAAACCATACCCCAGATAGCATAGTACAGGGTTTTATATACATCAGCATCCAGATGTCATGGGTGTAATGCCACCCATCTCCACTAGGGACAATGTGAACTATGCAAAGTTTACTATGCAGATAACATACATAGTAACACGGAGACAACTAGAAATTACTTCTTTTTTGTATTCATTATTCTTTCTGAGTTGATCAACTTATAAAAATATTTGATTTAAAGTTATGCTATTTCAAGCCACTTTATATCTAACATATTTCTCCTTATATCAAAGATAACTAATTGTACAAATTTATCAACCTATTTGTCAATGTTCAACCTCTAAGTTAGACAATCACAAACTGTATAGCTAGCTCCACCTCTACCTGTTTTAGTTCTTTTCCTCTGATTGTCATCTGGATTATTCTTTCCTCATTCCTTACAAGGTGTTTTCTGTGCTTACCACTAATATTGTAATGTCATCTTTGCCTTGTTTCATTGACTATGATAAAAAAAATTTCATGTTTAGTCTTGTGGCATTTTTGCTGTTTTGTTTATGATGTTAAGTTTATGTAATACATATATATCTTTGCATATAGTGTTATAGTATGGATAGTATTTTGTTTTCTGATCACCTAATTTAAAGTTACATCATAAGTATTAACTCATTACTACAATAGTATCTATTACTATACATTTTATTTATATACTATTAAAAGTTTTAGAAAATAAGCATTGTAATTTACATAATGATTGCTCTATTAACTGACATGTAGTTTGCTCTAGGATTTTTTCCTATTAAAAAGGAATATGTAACTAGCAATTTCTCTCCTAAATGTGCCCCGAAGAGAAAAGACATGTACAAGATTGTTTCATAGCAGTTTCATTGATAATATCTCAAAATTAGAAATAATCTAAAGGTTTATCAGAGAGCGGATGAATAAATTGTAGTATATTAATGCAATGGAATGCCACAGAGAAAAATAAAACTCAATACATGTAACAGATCTTGCAGACTTTTTAAAATTTATTTATTTATTTATTTATTTATTTATTTATTTATTTTTGGCTGTGTTGGGTCTTTGTTGCTGCGTGCGGGCTTTCTCTAGTTGCAGCAAGCCGGGGCTACTCTTAGTTGTGGTGTGTTGGCTTCTCATTGTGGTGGCTTCTCTTGTTGCGGAGCACGGGTTCTTCAATAGTTGTGGCATGCAGGCTTAGTATCTGTGGCTCATGGGCTTAGTTGCTGCTCAGCAGGTGGGATTTTCCCGGATCAGGGATCTAACCTGAGTCCTCTGCATTGGCAGGCTGATTCTAAACCACTGTGCCACCAAGGAAGTCCCACTTGCAGATTTTATAGATGTAACATAGAGTGAACGGAACTGGCACAAAAATTATATATTATTCAACTTACATGAAGTTTGGGAACATACAGAAACTAATCTATGGTGTTAGAAATGATAGTAGTGGTTACCTGCGGTTGATGATATTGACACTGAAGACAAAGGAGCCTGCTGGGGTGCTGGGAATGTCCTATATCTTGACCTAAGTGGAGATTACATGGGTATATACATAAGAGTTCACTGAACTATATACACTTAACATGTACATCCTTTGTGGTGTATGTATTATACCTAGTATAAAAGTTAAAATAATATTATGCTGAAATAAACGCTTTCACCCATAAAATTTTTTACCTCCTCTTTCTGATTAATTCCTTAATCTATGTCAAAAGAAATAAATTTTTTGTGGGTTTTTTTAAGTATTTTTTTTAAGTATTTGGTGTTTTTAGACAAATTTGTCACATCCTCTGAGGTATGTTTTTTGGTTTATTTGAGCTGTTTCAATACAGATCCTCTCACTGCTTTACAATTTCTCTGAAAAAGAAGAGGTATACTGGACTTCTTCACTTCACTTCAGTGGCACCACAACTACTGCAGCCCACATGCCTAGAGCCTGTGCTCCACAACAAGAGAAGCCACCACAATGAGAAGTCTGCACACTGCAAGAACAGTAGCCCCACTTGCCACAACTAGAGAAAAGCCCTCGTGCAGCAACAAAGACCCAATGCAGCCAAAAATAAATAAATAAATAAATAAATAAATAAAATAAAGTCTCTGAGAACAGGGACTATGTTCTAAAAAAAAAACGTATGCTGTTAGTGGCAGCATACATTGTTTTTGGGGGTTATGGTTTTAACATTTATTGTCTAATTATAGCTGTCCAAGATATGGACTTCTGGCTCCCTGCTTTCACCTGTATTTACCCTGCCATGTTTACAAAATGTTTCTGAGTATATTCTCCTCATAAAGATAAGCAGAGAGAGTCAAATATTTCTAATTACCCACAAAGCTCATAGAATAGTAAAATCACTCTCAGTATCAAGCATAGTGTTTCAGATGTTCCCAGTGACTCTTCACCGAAGGTTTTTAAGTCTATACAATTTCCCCATTTTAAAAAAACAATAACACCTCTGTCAGTCTTTTAAAATCCACATTGTTGTTTTAAACCTGCAACTATGAGTTTCTTGAATTATTTCCATGTCATTATCCATCATTTGTACTAATGCCACTAATTTAATTAGCATGTTACAAGGCAGCATTGATACATGTCTTGATTATCTTTTGTTATCTTTTGAATTTTTCTCTCTACATTACCAAGACCTTATGTTAAAGTTTTGTAAACTGAGGCGGCAGTGAAATTTTGGAAAAAAAGTGGCTGGAGTCATATCTGAGTTCTAGCACTGGGTCTACAATGAAGTTCAGAATCAAATGATTGACAGATACATTTTCTTCACCACAATGAGAAATTTATAAAGAATTAGATCAGGTAGATTTAATTTTTTTCCAGTGTAAGTCAGCAAGTAAATATTCTCCAAACTGAGATTAGTAGTAAATATTATTGTAAATAGAATGATGAAACATACTGACTATAGCTGCATTCTTGGTTTCAGCAAAGATCATGTGAAATGTTACTGATCACAGATCTTCATATGAGGCCCTTCATTTCATGACCTTAATCTTGACATCCAGATAGGAGTTACAGGGCCATCAATCTCTTTCTGCAGCTACTGGTGCTACTTCCAATGTTAATGTTGGTTCCATTTATAGGAAACCTTCCTCCTGTTTTATCTCTGACAACTTGAACATATCCAGTGAAAAGAAAGGTGCCAGGAGACAAAAAAGAAGTTATAGTTTAGAAGAATGAGAAAGACTCTTACTTTGTGTTAGAAGCAGGTCATCTAAATATAGTAATTCATCTTTCTAAGATTAAAAAAAACTGAATTCAAACTGTCATGAGCACGTACTCTTTTCAATGAAGACATTTTTGGCCAAAATATATTTTTGGTCTTTTTTCTCCATCTTGAAAGCTAATGGGATTATTGTCCATATGCATTGTTTCTGAATAAAATGTCCGGTGCTGCCTGGAATTCATGCACAGGAAGTACAGCTGATGTGGGAAAAGCACTGCAACATGACATAATTCACTATTCTAATTGCATCTCCAAGGGAGTGTAGAAGCACTAATATTACATATTGCACACCCCTCTCTGCTAGGTGCCTGCATAATCACAGCATTGAAATTGACATATTGTCACAGACAATCACATTGGAAACTTTCTGAAGCTATAAATAGTGGCTAGGGCACCTATAATATTTTCCAGATGCAGAGACAAGGCACTTAATCTTGATGTAATCTGCACAGGGTAGAACCCAAGGTGCATTCAGATTGAGTGCTTGTGGCTGGGTCATTACATGACACCCAGAGTTCCTGAAACTCAACAAACCTCTTTGTGTTAGATGAAATCTTACAAGAATATCTGGGGCAGCTCCACTGCCTTAGAGATAAATAGCCCTAGTGAGATGATAATATATACTTCTTTCACAGATTTCCTGAGAGAATTATTCATGTATTCAACAAATATTTGCTATTAAGAACTAACACTGGCCACATTCCCTACATACAAGACACAGATCCAAGAACTTTATATATATAATTTTAATTAATACTTATCTCTATTAGAGAAACTAATTTTTACCCCTATTTTATGGATGAGAAAACCAGGCCACAAGAAAGTTAAGGGCAGGTGTTAATATACTCTGAAAGGTAGGGCATTTTAATGGTTGAAAGCATGGTTTTTGTGGCTCCATTTTTTAAAATCCCATCTCTTCTATTTATTAATTCTATGACATAGGCAACATATTTAAATTCTCTCTGCATCAGTGATTTCATTGGTAAAATGTGGATAGTAATTATAGCTACTTCAAGGGCTATGAGCATTACATGAATGGAAGTAACCAATCAGGGTGGTGTCTGACTCATAAGATAGTCTCAATAAATGTCAATGCTACACTATTCTGTTTCCTATGTTAAGAATGTTTTATATTTAAGCACTGTACTGAAATGAGAATCTTTTATGTCTCTCTCCCCTATTAGGCTGTGTGCTTCTCAATTATAAGGACATAGTTTAACTCATGCTAAGTACTTAGCAAGATAGATGTTACAGATAACTTCACTGAATGAATGCATGAATAAGGCACGATGTCTCTTTCTTAAGGGTATCATGATATGGTGGAGGAACCAGAACATCGCAGTCACTAGAATACAAAAGCAGCATGTACAACAAGATGATAGTAGAGCTACTCATGCATTTTCCTGGTTCTTGTAACATTTTTGGAAATAATTGTTTTACAGTGTTTATACTAGATGGTAATGCTTCTCCTTACTGATTTTTTTCTCTCTACTAAACTGAGAATTCCTAAACTGTTCAGGGGCAGCACTCCAGTCAACCCACCATCTTTTAAACTGCAGTGTCTGGCTTCACGATTGTGTGTATGTTGTGAGTGTGCGTGTGAACATGTTTGTGTGTGTGCGTGCATGTAAGTGAGGTGCAAAGGTAACCTCAACACTGCTATGGCAGTTGTTGTGAGGTCAAACTGGACCAGAGGTAAGAGATCTGATTGAATGTCCCTGGTCTACTGTTTACTTTCTGCTTGGCCTTGTGCAAAGCACTTGGCATGAGCTGCTATGGATGACAAATAGAGGCCCTTGAATCCCTTTCTCCATAGCTCCTTAGTAACTGTGATTCTTAGTGGGGGTTATTATAAACAATCGTGTAACTATTACGTGGATTTTCCCATGTAAAGTTTAGGACAAATCATAAACTGAATTCTTAGATATATAGTGATATATCTTGAACTGGAGGGAATCTAGTATGTATTACCAGTAAGTCTCCGGGCTTCAGGAAGCTGCATTTCTGCAAAAAAGATAAAAGGACATAGTTGAATAAATGTTGGAATTCTTCTGCTAGGTAATCTGATTTGCAAATTCCCCTGGTGTACATAAACAATGCAAGACCAAGGCTTTGCACATCTCCTTTCAAAACAGGCAAACTATTGCAAGCTTACATTCAAAAGGAACTGCTCCTCACCACCTTCCCTGACCCTGCTTCTTTGCAGACTTGGGGATACAGGACCCATGTATTGCTAAGATAAGAAGAGGTCAAGAAGACATTCAGAATTGAATTAGCACAATATGACATAGAGGATATTGCTACACAGGCTATGTTTTCTGTCACTTACTCCTTTTTAGTGTGCAATCTGTGCTTTGAAAGTGCTTTGCTACTGCAGTTGGTGGAAACCTTCAATCTGAGATCATTGAGTTAAAAGAGTTGTCATTTGACAATTGCCAAACAATCTGTTCAGAGGAACTCAAAGCCTTTTTAGTTATTTTATCAAAGGTAAAACTCATTTTCAGAAAACCTTAGGTAAGAATCTATTTTTAAACACAGTGTCTTGTAATCAGCAGATATCTGTTGGAGCTTAAACGTGTTTTAAGTGGTTTTGTTTTCTAAGACTTTTGAATGGTAGAACAGCCTTTTCACAGGCAGTCAGAATCCCTGGCAATGGAAGAAGGCAGAGAGGTCACCAAAGGGCATATCAATGTATACTCTGAGGATCCAAAAAAATGCTTTGAGGAAGGAAGGGTGTCAGACATGTTTCCTCTTATTCAAGAATTGTGTTACTCAATACAGAAAAGATTCTAGTGAGAACCGTTTTCATTTAAGCTAAAAGAGCCTAAATAGTGTTGGCTTGAGTGGTCCATGGACGGGCATAAAACAAAGGCATAGAGCTTTGATTAAAAAAAATAGTAGCTATAGTTCCCATCTTTGTGGGGTTTAAAGACAAAGGGTGAAGGCCAGGCAAATATATGGAAAAGAAAAACAATTGAATAGAAAACCTCAAGTATTTGATTTATTCATTAGGCAACCTTAGCTTGTCCAGGACTCAGATAGAGGAATTGAGCTATGTAGCTTACTATTAGACATATGTCCGCTATGATACTTCTTATGTGACACTCTTGCTTTTTATAGGTTAATTTACTGTAGGTCTGGATACATGTCTGTAAAGGTAAGGCCCATGTCCTATTCTTTTTCATATCCCTGTGCCTAACAAAGTTTCTATCATATAAAAAAATGTTTGAATAGAAGTCTGTCCATGGAATGAGCCAAACACTTATATGCAAGGGTGCTGCTTTTTCCTGTTGTATCCTTTATGGTGCTCTGTTTTCCATGCTTCACTACGAGAAATTTCTGCAGGACAGATGGATCCTCCTAAAACCTGGTTCTATTTTGCATGAAGTCCTCAAATTGTAGGGCATAAGACCTCTGCCCCATTCTTTATGTTTTCTCTCTCTTGCATGCTCATAATTCTTGGTTTGAATTGCAAAACTATTATCTTTGTTTTCTGCTTTGGGCTAAGGTTAGTTTATATATCTATTTCTCATTACATATTATTAAGTTGTTGAAGCCAGACATATATCTTCATTGTGTGTCCTCCATAGCACTCAGCACATTGCCTCATAGACATGAGAAAGCTTGTTAAATTGAATTACATTGATAGTGATCACAAGGTTTGGAAAATAGGATGCTTTAGAAAAGATTAAAAGAACAGAGATTTGTTTATCTTAAACAAAAGATCAAATGCTATTCTAAGAGTTTACAAATCAATAAAGATTTTATATCCCCAGTGGAGGAAATGGGAAGTGGTAGTAGAGTGGGTGGTTACTGACTTTTCCCAAATGTCTACTTATGGTTTTGGATAGAATGGGCAAGGACATACATCCCTTCTGTGCATTCTGATTATATGGGTCAGGTATTTTTGTATAATCATACCTCATTGGCTCCACTAAGGCTCTGAAGATTTCGATCCTAACTTCTACATATATTTATAATTGGGAAGATATTGTTTTGCAAATAGGATCACTTGTTGCATATAATTGCTCTGCTTTTTAAGCCAGATTATCCTTGTAAGCTTAACTTGTTTACTATCTTTCACTGAAATATTTACAATCTTTTATCAATCGTATCTTATTCGACAAGTATTTATGGGTCATGACATCAGCAATATATCAGAGATCTGAAAATGAATAAAATGTAGGCTCTGCCTTTTAAGGGCTAATAATCTGATAGTGGAATATCTAAGTGAAAGAAAATTATATAATGGTATAATATGTGATGATAAGGAAATGGATCTATTAAGTTATGTGGGAGCACATGAATGGGAAGGGAATGATTTGTGCAGATCAGCACTGTCCAAAAGAATTATAATGCAAAGACACATGTAATTTAAAATTTTCTAACAGTCAAAAAGAAGCGGACAAAAATAGTTTTAATAATACATTTTATTTAACCCAATATAAAAATCATTAATGTGATACTTTACATTTTTGTTGTTGTTGTTCTGTTTTTTAACTAAATGAATCCTTGAAATCTAGGATGCATTTTATACCTCCAGTGCATCTTAATTTGGATTAGCCACATTTCAAGTGCTTGATAACCACACACGGCTAGTAGCTATCATATTGGAAAACACAAGTCCAGGAATTTAAAGAGGGAATTTTGGATAATTTGATAACGAGTTGGATTTTGGAGGTTTAAGAATAATTCCCAGATCTAAGAGATGGGTTATTGAGTCCATGGGGGCAGTATATGCAAAAGCACAGAGGCATTCAGATGTTAGCAGAAGTTCCATATGTGTAGGCATGACAGAGAATTAACACAGAAATAATGGTTGAGGCAAAGCCTTCCAATTATCCTTGAAGATCTAATAACACTAGATTTCATAGCTAAGAACTCATAATGTTATTGGATCTAATAGCTAATAATATTTTGTTGCTTTACTCAAGTATGTAGAGGAGTGCTTATTATACGTCAGGTAATGTTCTAAACATTTCTTACATATTAGCTTGTTTAATCCTGCAACAACTCTGTAAGGTAGATGTCATTATTACCTACCTCATTTTATAGATGAGGAAATTGAAACATAAGGATGCCGGATGATTTGTCCAATGGCACACAACTAATAAGTGGAACAAACAGAATTTGACTCCAGAATCTGTGCTCTTAGCTACTATGCTATAGTAACTCTACAAATCACAGTCTGCCCTATACTATATAGACCCAGTGCTGAATTTAATGTTCTATATAGATCAGTAGACACTAAACATTTAAGAGCTATCAAAGTTGTAAAATGAGTTAATGAAGCAAATTTGTTTTCCTAAAAATAAAAACAGATTGAAGACTAAATAAAATTTAAAGTTGGAAAAGTAAATATGGCAAACAGCTGATAATATTCTAGGAATGCAGTGCATAGTCCCTACAATAGTCCCTAATGTTATTTCAAATAATATGAATAAATTTGAAAACTTCATTTCACCCAAGTAGTTACTATCAATTTCCTCAAATGTAAAAGAGAAAAATATATTTATGTTGAATTTAAGAAATACATCTAAAATAATCAGTTTGGAAGTACAATAAAAGAATGAAAAGGTTATGCCATGCCAGGACTAATCAAAAGAAAGCTGGTGTTGCTGTATCAATATCAGACTTTAAGGCAAAAAGCATTACTAGGGATAAAGAGGAATACATCAGAATGATCAGTAACTAAATCCACCATAATATTTCGAAAGTTTTTTAAATTTATCTAATTACATACCCTCAAATATATATAAAGTAAAAATTGACAGAATTAAAAGAACAATAGAAAAATCTATAATCATTGTGGGTGAATTTAACCACGTTTCTCAGGAACTGACTGAAAAATGCAGACGTGAAAGCTGTAAGAATACAGGAAATTTGCCCATCACATTTAACAAAAGACGTAATTGACTTATACGGAACTTTGTACCCCACAGTTGCAGACCACCCGTTACTTTGAGTACACACAGAAGCTTTTTTTTTTTTTTTAACATCTTTATTGGAGTATAATTGCTTTACAATGGTGTGTTAGTTTCTGCTTTATAACAAAGTGAATCAGTTATACATATACATATGTTCCCATATCTCTTCCCTCTTGCATCTCCCTCCCTCACACCCTGCCTATCCCACCCCTCTAGGTGGTCACAAAGCACTGAGCTGATCTCCCTGTGCTATGCGGCTGCTTTCCACTAGCTATCTATTTTACATTTGGTAGTGTATATATGTCCATGCCACAGAAGTTTTGCAAAAATTGATTACATCCTGGGTTAGAAAGCAAGTCTCATTAAAATGCAAATGATGTAAATATAAGGGTACATTTTCCCAACCATTTTGGGCTTAAGCTAGAAGTCAATAAGAAAATGATTTTTAAAATCCCCATATGTTTAGAAATGAGTAAACACACATATATACACATATATCAAAGAGGAAATGAAAATCGAATTTAGAAAACTATTTTGAATTTAATATACTGAAAATTCAACATATCAAAACTTGTGGGATGTAGCTAAAATGTGCATAAGGTGGAGTTTATATGTATAGTTTAGAAAAGGAAAGTTTAAAAATCTGTAAACTAAACATCCATCTCAAGAAACTAGAACAATAGCAGCAAATTAAACATAAATAAATGGTAGAAAGAGTGAAAAATGAAAGGAAACATAACAAAACTGATAGAAATACTAAGTAATCATTATTTGAAAAAGATCAATAAAATTGACAAACGATGGTCAAGACAAAAACTCTCCTCCGTTAAAACTTCGTAAATGATAGAAGAATGCTTTGGTCTGTCTCTCTCTGTTTTATGTTCTCTCCGTCTCTGTAATGGATGAGATTAATTTTCAAAGTTGAACCCTCTTTGCATCCTAAACATGCAAAAAAAAAAAAAAAAGGCCTTGAATTGAGCCATGAAAATTAACACTTTATTTTTATTTTCTGTCATTAAAAAAAGTGTGCACACATTTGCTGTATCACACATTTCTAGGGAAATGTTGTTGTTTTGTTTCTCCATTTCCCACCCACCTGACTCTTCCAGTGGGTAGTTGTAGCCTCCCTGTGACATTCAGTGTAACATAGTGACAGTAGAGCAAAGAATAGCTCAGAGAATCTTAGGAAACTTTATAGGCTTCATGATATTCTCTAGTATAAGAATTTGTGATGCAGTATCTCAAACGCAGCCTAAAAAATAGATAAAACCCTTTATCAAGTAGCAACAATTTCATGTTTTTGTTTGTTTTTTTTTTCAGTTCAGCTCTCTCCTGAAACAAAGCCAATCTATATACCATAATCAGCAATGGGAGTGTTTCTAGGAGAGTTTGAAGTTCAAGTCTGCCAATGGGATCAGCACTCCTCATTTGAAGTTGCTTTTCCTTAGCCATCCCAGGGAATGTTATATTTTTGAAAGCCCTTGACAAGATTGTATATGCTTGTCTCAACTATTAATAACTGAAAACACTTCTGTTGGTTCTCTACACTCTAACAGCCTCCTCAGGATATGCTTAGGTCCAGACATAGCCTCTGCCTTGGCATAGATAACACAGATACACAATTAAATTAATCCAACATGACAGATATAGAAATGCCAAAAGAAGTTCTCAGCTATAAGAACAATGCTTAAATAGTCAACACTGGATGTTCTCTAATCACAAAAAGAGACTAAAATAGTTTAAGATAAAAGGAAAGTCATAAGATAGCACACATCACAGATAAGAAACTGCAGTCTGTTACAGCTTAAAAGCACTTCTGAGGGGAAGATAAGGAAGAGAAACACAGGCCAAGTCAAGCATAAAGTGTCCACCAAAGGGTATTTTAATTATTTTTGGAGTATTATGAGAATGCTAATTCTTAAATTTTTACAGAAGAGCAAAGAATTGCCAAGATACCCTTGACAAATTTAATGAGTTTAGGAACCTGCTTGCCAAATAGCTAGGCTTATTTTAGAAGTGAGCTAAGACAATGAGGTATTAGCACAAGGATGGGTATTTGACACAGTGGATCAGAATAGAGATCCCAGAAGCCTACATCAAACCTATATGACAAGATATCTAGGAGAAAGATATTTCTTTGATAAATGTCATTAGGGCAATTGATTATATTGAATCATACCAAAAGATATTAATTCCAGGCAGATGAAAGACTTAAAGATAAATATTAAGGTTATGCAAATTTTAGAAAATAACAAGAATTTCTTTATTATATTTTAAGAGGGAAGTTTCAGTAACATTCAAACAGCACAAACTATAAATGAAAGGTGTGTGATACATTTATATTACTAAAAATAATAACATCTGTTCATCAAATGCTGAATTAAGTAGTGGTAGGACAAGCCAAAATTTGAAGAACATATTTCCAATTCATATAACTAACAGATGATAGTTTTTAATACATATATTTGTTCATATAGTATTTATTATACACACATGTATATGTCTCTCTATATATGCACTTTTTTCCTACAAATTATAAGTAAAGGCCAACAACCTCAATGAAAATAAACCAAAATTATGAACAAGTTTTCCACTGTCAAATGTCCAGTAAACAAATATAAACATTTTTCGCCTAACTAGTAATTGGGGAAATCACAAGGAAACTCCATTTTATACATAACTGTATGGAAAATATAAAGTCTGCCTATAATAATGTTGGCAAAAACATTTGGCAGTGAATTTCTCCTTCCAAACCACTTCAGAAAGCAATTTGCCATCAACTAATAAAGTTGAAAGTAAGCCTAGCATAGGATGTCATAAGTCCATTCATAAGCACATGATTAATAGAAATTTTTGCCCATATGCACCAAGAAATGGAAAAGAAAGTTCATGATAACCTCGATTGGGAAGGAAAAATATACCATAAAGGGAAAAGTATCCACTGACAGAAGATTGGATAAAAAAATTGTGGTACAATCACACAATGAAACAGATAAATGTTTTGCTGTATGCACTAGAAAAGCTGTACTTCAGAAACATAATATATAGAATAAAGCTAGTTACAAAAGAATGCGGAGAATAGGGTAAAATTTATAATGTGTAAATGGGCAAAACAATATATTGGTCATACATACACACGTACACCAGTATGATTGTTAAAATAATCAAATGAATGAGAAACACAAAATTTAAGGTAGCAGTTTCTTCTGTGAAGAGTGAAGGGATCCAACTTACAAATGGCACACAGTGGTTTTCAAAACTGTTAAATTTTGGTTTCTTATACATTCTAGTGAGCTGTTAATTTTGTTATTATTCTTTGTCCTTTACATATATGCTTTACTTATTCTTTTTATATATGACATTCATAAAAAAGACTTTTAAAAATATTAAGGAGAGAGGGAGCACAGATAGGTCAGTTTGAGAGCAGATTTACAACATTCAGCAAACAGAGACCATTCTTATCAAATAAATAAAGCAAAGAAGAAAAGTAGTACAAGGTCATCATTAGGCAACATGGTTTCTTTATGGCAATTAGGAGATTGCCCTCCACCCTCTGGGGGATACGGTACCAAACCTGGATGCAAAACTTTTGACTGAATTCTCGCCACCTTTTGCATCCTTAACGAGGCAACTTCATGCAGCTTCAGAGTACACAATTAGTTGTGATTTCCAGAGTAGAAATTCCAAAAAAACATACCTTTATTTTCTATATTTCTTGAGAAGAACATAGGCAATGGTACAAGAAAGTACTATATCTCCTGTGGACTACTGTGTAGCAAGAAGAGCTTGGGAAACACAGAAGCCTAGCAGATCCTCGACAACATCAGCCTGAACCAAAGGTGAACTGTCTTAGTCAATACTTAACTGAGGAGGAACTGAAGTTTGATTTGTGCTCCACACACATGACTTATGTTGTTCTGTAGAAGTTTATAGCTACGTGCATATTATTCTTATCCCATAATATTATTTAGTCATTTTGCTAATCATTTCTGTGTTTACAAATAATTATTTAAAATAATCTTTTTTATTTTAGAACAATTTTGGGTTATAGAAAATATGGTTTTAGAATACAGACAAATTGAAAAGATAGTACAGAGTTCCCATATACTCTACATGCAGTTTCATTATTATTAACATCTGATATTGGGACCCACAAAATAAAGGTCGTCCCAGTGGCCCAGCCCAGATCACAAATCTAAACCTAAGTCAACCTGCACTTATTGGAAACACATGTTAAGGAGACCTAACAAATACCAATCACAATTCTTCAACTGAGTTTTAGCTACCTGACCTTTTCCTAGAAAATAAGACCTGCTAGTCTTATAAAGAAATCCTTGACCTCCTAGTCAGTCATTCCCTGTTTCCATATTGCCTTTGCTAATGTTCTATAAAACTTATCCTTGCCCAATATCCCTAGGGAATAGTGTTCCACTGATTCTGAGGCACTGTACTCCCCCAATCCATGGGTTGTTTCCCCTTGAATAATGTACATTAAACTCATTACTAAATTGTTTGTTTTGTAGTTTGACACATCTTACATTAGTATGATACATTTGTTGCAATTAATGAACAATATTAATAAATTATTAAGTAAGGTCCATGATTTATTCAGGTATCCTTAGTTTATACCTACTGTCTTTTTTTCTATTTATGGATCCCATCCAGGGCACCATATTACATTTAGCAGCCATTTCTCCATAGGTAATTTTGGCTGTGACAAATTTCTCAGATTCCCTGATTTTGATGATTGAGAGGTTGAGGAGTACTGTTTAAGTATTTTGTACAACATTCCTCATCTGGGACTTGTCTGGGTCTTAGAAAGGAGTTATGTGTTTTGGGGGAGAAGATCATAAAGATAAACAGCCATTTTCATGGCAATCAGATTGAGGATATACTATTAATATGATGGACAGACATGGCTTATCACTGTTGATGTTAACCTGGATCACCTGGATGATATTGTAATTTCCAGGTTTCTCCACTAAAGTAACTCTTTTCCCCCTTCCATACTGCACTCTTTGGAAGGATTTCACAATGTGTAGCTCACACGATGAAGTGGAGAACTATGTTTTAGCTCCTTGAGAGTGTAATTATTACTATTATAAATACATAAATTATTTGGAATTCTCTGAATGGAAGATTTGTCTATTATCTCCTTTATTATTATCATTATTTAAAATTTTGATTGGAGTATAGTTGCTTTAGAATGTGTGTTACTTTCTCCTGTACAGCAAAGTGAATCAGTTATACATATACATGTATCCCCTCTTTTTTAGATTTCCTCCCCATTACGCAACCCAACGTTCACTGCAGCATTGTTACAATAGCCAGTACATGGAAGTAACCTAAATGTCCATCAAGAGAGTAATGGATAAAGAAGATATGGTACATATATACAATGGAATATTACTCAGCCCTACAAAGGAACGAAATAGTGCCATTTGCAGAGATGTGGATAGACCTAGAGACTGTAATACAGAGTGAAGTAAGTCATAAAGAGAAAAACAAATATTGTATAATATTACTTATATGTGGAATCTAGAAAAATGGTACAGATGAACTTATTTACAAAGCAGAAATAGAGACACAGATGTAGAGAACAAACTTATGGATACCAAGGAGGGAAGGGGGGGTGGGATGAATTGGGAGATTGGGATAGACATATATACACTACTATGTATAAAATAGATAACTAATGAGAACCTACTGTATAGCACAGGGAACTCTACTCAGTGCTCTGTGGTAATTCCATTTACCATCACAACAAAAAGAATAAAATACCTAGGAATAAACCTACCGAAGGAAACAAAAGACCTGTACTCAGAAAACTATAGGATACTGATGAAAGAAATCAAAGATGACACAAACAGATGGAGAGACATACCATGTTCTTGGATTAGAAGTATCAATATTGTGAACATGACTATACTACCCAAAGCGATCTACAGATTCAATGCAATCCCTATCAAACTACCAATGTCATTTTTCACAGAATTAGAACAAAAAAATTTACTATTTGTATGGAAACACAAAAGAACCTGAATAGCCAAAGCAATCTTGAGAAAGAAAAATAGAGCTGGAGGAATCAGGCTCCTTGACATCAGACTATACTACAAAGCTACAATAATCAAGACAGTATGGTACTGACATGAAAACCAGTAATATAGATCAATTGAACAGGATAGAAAGACCAGAGATAAACCCAAACACCTGTGGTCACTTAATCTATGACAAAGGAGGCAAGAATATACAATGGAGAAAAGACAGTTTCTTCAATAAGTGGTGCTGGGAAAACTGGACAGCTACATGTAAAAGAATGAAATTAGAACACTCCCTAACACTATACACAAAAATAAACTCAAAATGGATTAAAGACCTAAATATAAGGCTGGACACTATAAAACTCTTAGAGGAAAACATAAGCAGAACACTCCTGGACATAAATCACAGCAAGATCTTTTTTGACTCAGTTCTTAGAGTAATGAAAATAAAAACAAAAATTTTTTAAATGGGACCTAATTAAACTTAAAAGTTTTTGCACAGCAAAGGAAACCATAAACAAAACAAAAAGACAGCTCTCAGAATGGGATAAAATATTTGCAAATGAAGCAACTGACAAGGGATTAATCTCCAAAATATACAAACAGCTCATGCAGCTCAATATCAAAAAACAAACAACCCAATCCAAAAATGGGCTGAAGACCTAAACAGACATTTCTCCAAAGAAGACATGCAGATAGCCAAGAGGCACATGAAAAGATGCTCAACATCACTAATTATTAGAGAAATGCAAATCAAAACTACAATGTGGTATCACCTCACACCAGTCAGAATGGCCATCATCAAAAAATCTACAAACAGTAAATGCTGGAGAGTATGTGGAGAAAAGGGAAACCTCCTACACTGTTGCTGCGAATGTAAATTGGTACAGCCACTATGGAGAACAGTATAGAGGTTCCTCAAAAAACTAAAAATAGAACTATGATATGACCCAGCAACCCCACTCCTTGGCATATACCGGGAGAAAACCATAACTCCCTTTATTATTTATTACATCATTTATGTATATAATACATTGACCTATATACATTTATTTTATACTTTGATTTATAATCCAATACTACTTTATTTATTTTATTGCTCAGATTGCTCCAGCCATGGTATTAAAAGCTCTTTCCAGTGTCTCTTGTGTCTTTTTGATATACCACACCATTGTGTTTTAGTGCAGTACATCCTTACTTTCTGTCACTGTAAGAAACTCCAGGCTCATCCTATATATTTCCTGCCCCAGTCCTAGAATTATTCATTTACCTAAGGAGCCCTGGTATATGTACATATTTATAAAGATTTCCACATGTAATATGTATTAAGATGAGCACGGGTTCATCCTGATGGCTCCAACTCTAACCCAGTACCACATGGATCATTCGAGTCTTTTGTTCTTGCTTATCTATAACCTTCTTTACAAACAGTGAGAAATCTAGTTCCCACCATCTACTAACATTTTCTTAACTATTCAATTTCAGTATAAATATATAGCAGTATCAGAATTGTTACCAGATCACATGGGAAATAAGTTTATCAACTGGAGTAGAGTGCTGATGTTTTTCTCTTTTGCCTTTAGTCTTCACTTTAGACTCCACTATTTTCCTTTACTTAGATCAACATCTTATTCATCATCCTTTTGGTGAGATTGTTTCATATATTTGTAACAGTTAGATTGTTTCTGTCATTGTCTACTTTTCATCCTGACAGTCTGTGTCTTCCAAAATTAATTTTTAAATTTGTGTATATTGATTCACTCTTTGTGGTGCAAAGTTTTATGGCTTTTGAAATTGTGTCGTATCATATATTCACAATTACAGTATAATACAGAATATTTTCTCTGCCCTAAAAATTTCCCTGTGCTTCACCTATTGAACTTGTCCCCTTCCCCATCTCCTTTGTCTTAGCTTTCTCTTAATGTACAATTGCACACTTGTTTTTAGCCTTTCCACGCTGGCTTCTTGCACTTAACAATATGCATCTAAGCTTTATTTATCTCTTTTTGTGGCTTTTCTCTTTAGCTTGTTCATTTCTTTTTATCTCTGAATAATATCCCATTGTATGGATATACTTATTTGTCCACTCTCCTATTAAAGGGAATCTTAGTTGCTTGAGTCTTGGATGATTACGAATAAAAATGCTATAAATATGCAGGCTTTTGTGTAGGTGTTCTTTATGGAAACGAGGCTGCTCTCCTGTATTTGTAGTTTACTGAGAATTTTTATCATGAATGAGTACTGAGAAATTTTATCATGAATGAGTGCTGGATTATCTCAAATGCCTTTTCTGCATCAGTTGATATAGCCATATGACTTTTCTTTTTAACTTGTTAATTTGGTGGATCATAATTGTTTGAATTGCAAATGTTGAATCAGCTTTGTATCACTGAAGTAATTATTGTTTACTTGTTTTCAGTGTCATCAATTTATCTTCTAATTTTTATTATTTCTTTTTCTTCTGCTTGTTTTAGGCTTAAATTTCACTTTTCAAAAATCTAGTTTCCTAAGGTGGAAGCTTAGGTTATTGATTTTAGATCTTTCTTTTTTAATATGCACATCTAATGCCATAAAATTTCCTCTAAAGACTTATTTCACTGTATCTTACAAATGTTGCTATTTTTGCTTTTATTTTCATTTAGTTAAAATATTTTAAAATTACTCTTGAGACTTCTTTGAATCATGGGTTATTTAAAAGTGTGTTGTATACTTTCCAAATATATAGCAATTTTCTAGCCATATTTCTATTATTTATTTCTAGTTTAATTCCACTGTGGTCTGAGAACATTCTTTGTATGATTTCTATTTTTTTAAATTTGTTAACAAGCATTTTAAAGACCAGAATAATGTCCATCTTGGTGAGTGGTTCATGTGAGATAGGGAAGAATGCGTATTCTGCTGTTACTGGATGGCTAATTCTCTGTCGATTAGATCAAAATGACGGATAGTGATTTTTCAGGTCAACTATATCTTCCCTGAATTTTCTGCCTTCTTAATCTATTAATCACTGACAGAGGCTTCTTGAAATATTGTATTATAATTGTTCATTTTTCTTCTATTTCTCCTTTCCGTTGTATCATATTTTTCTCATTTACTTTGATGATCTGTTAGGTGCATAAATGTTTAAAATTTTTATGTCCTGATAATTGACCTTTTAACCATTATGTAGTGCCACTCTTTATTTTTGGTAGTATTCCTTGTTCTAAAAACTGTTCTTCTGAAATTCATGTATCTAATCCAGCTTTCTTTTGAATAGTATGAGCATGGTATATCTTTCTCCATCTCTACTTTTAACTTGTCAGAGATTTTATATTTAAAGTTCCTTTTTGCTTAGCAACTAATAATCAATTTATTAAAATAGTTGACTTAAACATCTGCAAAGGTGACTTTAATCTCTGCTCTTGGCTCAGTACTGATGGAAGTAATCTGCTTAACAATCTTGCAAGGACTGTGCAAGTTAATGAGAGGCTTGTGATTCTCATGTGGAAATGATCCCAGGTTTTAGAACCTTCATCACAAGTAGTTTATCTAGTGATTCTCAGAACTTTGGTAGGCATCTAAACTGGTTCTTTTAATTTGAATTTTCTTTCCTTTGTGCTGCAGATCAAGCCAGCATACACTTTCTCCTGAATACGTTCTATCAGTTAATAGGAATTAAGCTAAAAAGGACTTCAGTTGAAGATTCTTTTAAAATTTGGCTAGGAGTTTGGCCGTGTGTCATATTTGCTGTAGCTGTAGGCATCAAAGGCCAAAAATCTCTCATTACCCTTGGGCTTGTTTTTCCTCCTAGACTTCGATCATCCCTAAGTACTCCTCCGCAGAGAGAGTCTATCCTGAAGCTCTTTTAGCTATAATCTACTGTTATTATTGGCGTAATGGTAATGTGTGGCAAAGGAGAGCATTATACACTCTCAGTGATTAAATCTCCATGCTTTTGTAGGCTTTTATCCCTGGGCTGTGACTTTCACAGGTATTTCTTAGCTGTGTTTTTCCCCTTGAGTGAAACAGGAAGGACAGAGGGAGCTGGAGTCAGAGGAACGCCCTCTCCCTAGATGGGATGAGGGTCTGGTGAAGTCTTGTTCCCTGGAGAATAGAGCTTTGTGATAGAGAGTACTATGCTGTATTTCACAATGGCTTCTTTTCTCCTTTCCCTGCCAGTGCCACAGGGGGATCTCTCTTGGCTCTTAATTGTGAGAAGCTTCTGGATTCATAGAGGTAAAATCTACAAAGTGTGAAGCCACTCTAAGACTGCAGCCCCCAGGAGTTTCTCACTCTTAAGTTTGTCCACAGTCCACCTCCATCATTTCATCTTAATTATCAATTAAATTCTTTCTTCCAGTTCATGGCTCTAGCAGCTTTACTCCAGTTAACATGAATTTTGGCTGTGACTCTCTAGACTTGCTTATCCAGAATTCAGGGTATTGTTTTGCCTTGAAATCTCAGTTCTATGGTGGGCTGGGAGAAAGTTATTGATTTTCAGTTTTTTTGGCTTTTTCCTATGCAAGATTGGATTAATGACTTCCAAGCTTTTAACATGTCAGAGCTAAAACCAGTTGTTTTATGAAGTATTATGGATAGATATATGATCTGGGTATGCTAGATTGAGGTTTGGTGTTCAAATTATTATGCCCACTCATCATTCCTTGATTTTTAATAAACCTTTTCTGAACTCAAGCCTGTGGTGTCTACCAAGTCAGCTACAAACATGGCCCTGCCACTGTTGAACTTATGATTCCAGTGGGAAAGATATGCAGTTAAAACACACTGTTTTGACTATTATTTGAATATTGTGCACTATGAGACCACATAAAAAAGCAACTTGTATTTTCCAGAGTGTCTCTTTCTAGAGTAAGTGACAATTTACTTACTGATTAATTGGGACTTGGCAGATGATAAGGAGTTTTTCTGGCAAAGAGGATAGGAAAGAGTATTCCAGGGTGAGGATATCAGTGTGTTAGAAAGCCTGAAGCAGAGAGTGGATATGTTGCTGTTATGGCTGTATGACACAGAAAAACCTGGAGAGGAGGGGAAAATAAATAGGCAGCACCAATATAAAACGTGGCAATAAGGATTCTGTCTGTCTTGGTGTGCTACCACCTTTCATATGCATCAGTAGTTAAGGATTTAGCATCAGAAACATGACTTGGTGGCCATACTTGACTAATTTCTTGGTTGTGACTTTAGAAAATAATTTTCTATCTCAAGTGTATAAAAATTTCTCATCTTTAAAAATATCATAGTCCTACATAGCCAATGTTTTTTTAAGGTTGTTTTCTGGGTCAAATGAAATAACAATTGGGATAGTACTTTTTAAAATGTGAAGAGTTTGTACATACTATTGGACTACATTGTTGAATATTTCTAAGATTTATGCCACTCATTTTTTATTTCCTTCACAAGTATTATAAGATGGCAAGATAGGGGACTAAGGGGAGAGAGAAGATGACAATTGCCAGTAACTCCTGCCTCCAAGAGATTAGTCCATGCTGCTATAATTTTATATATGTCCTTACTATTGTGATCTGGGCCAGTCCTCAAGTGGTAATTCTACACAAGTGTTCCCCAAAGCTAATGTGCTTTGTACTGAAATTAGATAACAATATGCCTGAAACTTTGGCAGCATTTAGTCATATGTGGGTTTAGTGAGAAAAGAGAGCCTAGAAGATGTGCTCAGGGACTGAATGTGAATTAGAAGAGACAAGAGAGGGATTGGTAAATGATCATGTCATTTACTAAAATTTGGGACACAGGACAAGGAGAATTCAGTTTGGGGCATCTTGAGTTTGAGATGCCTTTAGAAACCAAATGGAAATGTCATGTAAATATTTTTCTTATCTAAGTCTAAAGTTCAGGGGAGAGGTCAGGGCAGGAGGTTTATAAACTATAGGTTATCAAACCATAGGTAATATTTAAAGCCAGAAGGACTGGATGAGAACATCTGGAGAGAAAATACAGATAGAAAATTGACTGGGTCCAAGGACCAAACTCTGGGGAATGCCAATACTTGGTGACCAGGACAAGGTGAAGTTTTCTACAAAGGACACTAAAAAGGAACGGCCATGAAGAAGAGAAAGTAACAATAAGAACAACAAGTATGGAGGCTCTTGAAGGCAAATGAAGTAAGCATTTTAAGAAAGAAAGGATAATCAATGGTTAAATACAAAAATGTAAGGTGATCTTGCAGAGAGCACATTCAATGAGATAATAGGGTCAAAACTTGACTGGAGTGACTATAAAGAGAAAATGATAGGAGAAGAAGTAGAGCTATGAAGTGTAAATGTTAAGAGTGGTGATAATGAGTAAGACAGTAAGACACATTCTAAAAACATATAATTACAGAATAATATGTAAGTACATTAATGTATCCAAATATACAATGCACTCAATATGTTTATATAAAAAAAGCTTACACATACAGGTTTTATATATACAATTATATAGAGATGACATACAATCTTATATAGGCAACACATTACACAATTAGAAGTATATATGACATCTGTATTAGAAAATAACTTTAATACAACCATCAAGTTAAACATCCAAAGAAATTTAAGCATTCCAGTTTTACTTCAAAATAAAATAAGAATGAAAACTATTTTTATTGAAAAAGACCTCATATTAACCTGAAAAATCTAGGCCTATCTAACAATCTCTTAGAAAGTTTTAATATAAAGTAGCATTAAATGACTGGTCTTTACTGATCAGAAAGCATGTGTATTAATTTTTCATCCTTTTTCCCCACTCTGAGGTACAGGAGAGGAGGAATTATTAGCTGAACTCATGTTCTGCCTTGTGTTTTTAGGTTGTTGCTGTAGGAACACAATCAAGTTACTCCAGCCACAGGAAAAGCTAGACTTTTTTTCTAGAATATTTAATTATCAAAAAAAAATAAGTAAAAATTGAACTTATATACCGCTGGATGAGATATTTTTCAAACTTAAAATAAACCACTCAGAAAACAGCTCTGTAAATTTTTCTACATCTTTTAGCTTTTTCCTTCAACATATGGGTTTTTAATTTGTTAAAATTAGAAATTTTGGATAAATGTACTTTAAGAAATTACATTGGATACTTTCTATTCTGGCTTTAGTCCTCAAAAAAAAAAAAAAAAAACCCTCCACATTTTTTGATTCTTTTAAAAAATTTCCACCAGCTTTCAACTTAACAAAGCAAGTGGACATACTTCTATTGATTAGGAAGCCACTGAATGACAAAATATTGTGAGACTTGTTTTTCATTTGTAATTAAAAAAATACCATACATCCCTTATTGTATACCGATGATGATTTCTAACTTACTACCAATCTTACCTGATCCATAATAAATAGTATTTATTCTTCTTTACATCATGTATAGATTATTTTTCCTCACAGCTGGGATCTTGTATGATTTCCCCAGAGATGTTTCAATGGTTTCTAGAATGTAAGCCATTTCTTTCATGAAAAACAAGGGCTGGCAAGTGCGGTAACTCAGGTCAATATGCTGTATATTCAGTGAAAGATCTATAGCAATACATGTGAAATGAATTGAAGTGATAGATCAACTTTTATAGCTGATTATTCCCTGGTATTTGGTATCTGAAATTTTATCATTCATGTCTAGTTTCAAGGACTTAAAATTTAGCTCTTCCATTCTATTTTGGGGGTCCAGTGGTGTGGTACTTTACAGTTTTCAAATCACTTCCATGTACCTTGAATCATTTGTAATATATGTGTTAGAAAGAAAGATGTATAAGTTAATTTAGGCTCTTAAACCTAGTTCATAACCCTGGGATTATGAACCAGAACTCAGGAATCTATTGGTAATTATTCTTATATATCATATGGAAATAAAATTTGATATGTTTCTAATATTGATAAAGGATATATACACATGCTGAATATTTTTAGTTTCAGCAGAATGAATACTTTAGATATAGGAGAAAAGTTTACCCTCATCGTGAACAGATCCCTTGATTTTTTTAGTCTAGTTATATTATTACTTTGCCACTTAAGTTCTTTCTTTGATAAAGTTAACTCTCTTAAGAGAATAATTAAAGAAAAATCTGTCCTAGAATAATGTGCAAATTAATACTTGCTTTTGTGGAGTTGGAAAAAATAAAGCAGGTTCCAGAAATTTCTGCTAGATTATGAATTCATGATAGGTGATATATGTATTTGTTGCTGTTGAATTTAATGAGTGCCAGATACTGAATCAGGCTCTGGAAATATAAAAATGACTAATACCAATTCCTGTACTTAAAGAGTTGAGCATCTATCTAGTGGGGAAAGCAAAGACATATATTACTAGTCCCATAGCATTCAGAATACCTTTAAAGAGGTCTGTGAGAAAAAGTGCTAAGGAGGCCCAGAGAAGGGAGAAACTATCACTGAGTAGAGATATTTGGAAATTTTCCAGACAGGGGGATATTTGGACTGGAGCTCTCCCTGCCCCCCTCCCTTTTTAGTTTCTCCAGAAAATCAGTTATTTCATACCTAGAATATAAAATGCCAAAATTCACGTTACAATGTCCCTTCATTTTGGCACTCTGAAAGGATGTTCACTATATGGGAGCATCGCCGAATGGCAAATGACTACAGAATAGCTTCCTTGGAAAATTTATGGTTACTTTGGAGTCATGTTTTTAAGGCTTCTTATCTTGCCAGATTTTTCTTTTCCACCCTAAGAATTTCTATTATTTAGGAAACTATTTTAGGTACAAAATTGCACTTACTCATGGTTGCAGATTCACTAAACTCTTAAAGCTTACTTTTCTAATTTACTTTTTATTATTAGCTGGGCCAGCTACAGTGCAGGCAGTTTTAGAACCACCTGGAATAGAGTGTGTCTGATGAAACATTACTCTTTTGAATGAGCAGCATCTGATTAGAACAATTTATTTTCTTTGAAAAATTCCCAAAATCTCAGTAGTAGTATAGCATGAATGGTGAGATTCTAGGTTTACATGAGTTCTGCCCTAGTCACAAGTGAATAGAAAGAACAGAACCCACTTTCATTTTCCATGTGAAATTAATAAGAATGGAAATGTACCTGAATAGGATTTAAAAACAACCAAAAATAAATGGACAAAAACCCAACCAAGTAACAATGGTGATGAATTTTGAGTACTCACTATCTCTTGTAATAAAACAATGGGAAGCTGATTATATTTTAAATGACCTACATTGGGCCATCTATTTGCCCACAGTGTCTTGACCCAACTGCAGGAAAGAAGGTTCATGATGTCAAGAGAGCTTAATTGTTCCTTTTGAATGTTTTGGCTTCCAGTACCCAAATAGAAGGTAGTAAAAAAAAAATACAAGAGCTAAAACCCGATTATTAATTTCAAACTGTGAAATTCCTATAAGCTTCTTTTCACTGATTTTGTAATGGTTCACAATTTTCCTGTGTGGGACTAATAATTCTGCTTTGCTCACCTAGTTTAAACAGTACCATTTGACATTTTGGGGTTATCTAATAATGGAGTCAGCCAGGCAATCAGCTTTAGTATTATGCATTTCATGAGTGAAAGGAAAAAAAAATCTTAAAAGAAAGGCTGGCTTGGTTTAATTTCATTGGATATTAGCATTTTTCAAAAGCAAAGCAGTATTAGTGATGGGAAGTAGGTTAAAAGATTGCTGGTTTGCTAATAAGGAAAAGTAGGGTTTTTTTTTTTTTCCCCGAAAAAATGAGAATGCTGTTGAATGAAACTTAACACATGCAAAGTAGCAAAATTCTTTGTCTTTATGAGTCTCTTGCCTTCTGGATAATAGATTCATTAGGGGATGAGGGAAGCATAAAAAGATTATGGATATCAAAATGACTGAATAGTAAAAAAAGTAAATAGCAGAAGGATTAAAACAGGGGCAAAAAGGGGGTGTATTCTTATTCTCTTTTGGGAGGGGGAAAAGGAAAGGGAGGACGTGAGTCTCAGCATGGTTTAAATGGGTAATAAGGCATGTTCAAAAGTGCTGTGCAGTGGCATTTAATGAAATTCTAAACTCTACCCTCCTTCTCATTAAGTTGATTCATGGAGTCAGTAACAGGAGAATAACTGGCAAGTGCCGCCTGCTGTGAAAATGACCACGCGTCTCACATCCTGTCAGTTTAACCTCTGGAAAAAAGGGCCGAGAAAAATGCTGACTCTTTCAGGTCTTCCTTATCTCCTTTCATGCTGGTACTGCTCAGAGCTTCTCTGTGAGCTTAGGACCTGCTTGCCACCCTCATTACCTGCGTATGTACTAATAAATGTAGATATTTCTCCTGAAAGAGCCAACATTCTCCTATTATTTTCTTTATTTTTCCTTTCCATGGACTCAAAACTGAACCTAAGTTCACAAGGAAAGAGGTGACACGGGGTTTCCTCTGGTGAGGTTGGTGGAGGGGTGGTAAATTAGTGCCGAAGAAAATTTGTCAACTGAGATTATTTTATCTATAATTATTGCTTGAATAGTACCTGAAATAAAAGATTTAATGAAGCTAATGTTTTGCCTTTGAAATTAGGAGTTTTTTTTTTTTTTTTAATTACCACCTTTTATTAGTTAGCTTAGCTATTTTCATCTAACAATAGCTATAAATGACACCAGCCTCAGGAAATTACAAATTTATATTGTCAAGATCTTTTCAATGAAATTACCATGAGTTCTAATCTCCTTCCTGTGTTTCCTGACCTTAAAAAGAGATTAGGTACCCCTTGAGTTAACTGATTTATTTCCTCTCTTCAGGGCCACACGGAGGAGCTCTCTGAAGAAGAAAATGTAATGACCAGAGGTTCCTGTCTAAAAGAATATGGGGATTTATTAGATTGAACATAAAGAATTTTCCTCATATCCACTGAGCTGCTCTTGTTTCCTATGTGGGATTCTCCCCAGTAATAAAGTTCTGCATAACTTTTCTTGATATCTTTACAACAGTTTTTGGGAATATGCTTCTGACATAATTTATAAATGACAGAATTCCTTAGGCATCTCTTTTTATGGGTCTTTTGAAATAAGTGATTTGAAAGTATATTAATGGGAGCAATATAACAGCATAAAAATTGTAGAGATACATATTTGTCTGAAGTTGCTCTCTTGGAATGGTCAAAACAGTGAGGAAGGGTATACAGCACATGTAGTCCCCTTACTGGCAGGGATACTCATATTCACATATATTTCCCACAACAGTACTGTTAAGGGGGTAGGCTAAAGTGCAGGTGGATATCTCAGGATGGATATCAGAGTGGTTATCCTAACTCAAACAAAACCTTTATTAGATATTCATGGCTGTGTTACCCCAAATCTTGGCAGCTTAATCAGTAACATTTATATCTCACATAAATGTTTCTGTCAGTCAGGAATTTGGGAGTCGATGAATCTGGTGGTTTGGGCACAGGGTTTCTTATAAAATTGCAGTTAAGATGACAGTTAGGGCTGCTGCCATCTGAAAGGATGAGTAGGGCTGGAGGATACACTTCCAAAGTGGCTCACTCACACACCTAGCAAGTTAATGCTGGTTAACCATAGTTTTTTTTTTTTTTGCCATAAGGGCATCTATAAAAGGTTACTTGAGTGTCCTGCAGTCACGTCTTCCTCCAGAGGAGGTGATCTGAGAACTAGGTAGATGCCATGATATCTAAGTCTTATTTTTGAAGTTGAGTACTAGTCAAACTGCTTTCTTTATTTCATAACTGGGAGTTGCTTTCTGGTAGGTGTAAGAGCAAATCTGTGCCATGGTGAACAAACAGAAAAGAAAAGTCAACTTTCTGCAAACAATTCAGATGAAGTCTAAATATTAAACACATACTTCCTTTCCTATGTTACCATATAAACTTATCTTCGTATTATCTGCTCAAGGGAAAATGAGTGGCACTGATAATCCAAAATCAATTAAAAATACATTCTATATTAGGAGGAGGGAGGGAGTAATTGCCATTTTAATTATGTCTGGTTAAATTGCAATTAGTTTGTGTTCCCTGAGAACACACCTGTTAAAAGAGATGGCCCAAATGAGGCAGTCAGGTTGTGGGATGATAGAATGAATTTTTAAAGTTTCTTTAGAAAAACTACAAGGATTTTAATTCCTATATAGTAGTCAAGATTAAATCCTCTCTGATTGTGATTAACTTGTAGGTAAAATCTTAATATACTATATGTGGTTTTACATCTTTATGCTTTCTCCATAATGTTGATAATTTAGTATCAGCATAGGTTAATTTTGAGTCATAATGCTGGAACATTAGAAAAAAGAAGAAACTGATAAATTGGATTAGACAAGGGAGATAAAACAAAAGGCAAGGTTTTAGTAAAGATTTTAGAAATAAAGCCTCTGGAGAGATAAAGGAAGCTGAGGGAAAGTTAAAATGCCCTTTAGAACTACATTCCTTTGTCTATTAGAAACGAGGGAGCTGAGTCTTGTAACAAGGGATCTGCTGATATGTGTTTTGTTTCAATACGTGCTTCCAGGGGAGCAGTTAGAATTTCTCAGTTATAAACTCAAAAAAGCATTTTGGTAGTGAGGTGGATGGACCTAGAGTCTATCATACAGAGTGAAGTAAGTCAGAAAGAGAAAAACAAATACTGTATGCTAACACATATATTTTGAATCTAAAAAAAAAAGAAAAAATGGTTCTGATGAACCTAGGGGCAGGACAGGAATAAAGATGCAGACGTAGAGAATGGATTTGAGGACACGGGGAGGGGAGAGGGTAAGCTGGGATGAAGTGAGAGAGTAGCATTGACATATACACACTACTAAATGTAAAATAGATAGCTAGTGGGAAGCAGCTGCATAGCACAGAGAGATCAGCTTGTGCTTTGTGAACACCTAGAGGGGTGGATAGGGAGGGTGGGAGGGAGACACAAGAGGGAGGGGATATGGGGATATATGTATACATATAGCTGATTCACTTTGTTATACAGCAGAAACCAACACAACATTGTAAAGCAATTATACTCCAATAAAGATGTTAAAAAAAGCATTTTGCATTTGAATGGAGGCTCATTCATTAATTTCATTCATTTAACCAATATTTATGGGGCATCTACAGTATGTCAGGTGGTTGTTATTATTTTTGGACTCTCATAATCATAATAAGCACAACAGAATAAAACCAGTTGACAAAATCATTTTGCTATTTCTAAAAATGAAGATAGATGACAAAAATTAGTTGTACATTGCCAATCAGTACTAATTAACATATGTATAATATAAATGTTCAGGAGCCAATTACACTTTGGAGGTGGGCACTTTTGAGCAAGTGATTACAAAGATATCTTTTCTTCTTCTGGTACTTTATCAAGTTTATTTTTTAATATAGGCAAGTATCTTCCTGGAATCTAAGGTCAAAATACTAGATATACTCTATGTGAGCCCAAGCTAAGTAAATCTTCCTTCACTGGCAGTGCAGCTACAGAGATTTCAGGATATCTTGAAAAGTTAGAAATAAGTGTTCACAAACTAGGTGAGGGTGTGGAGAGTGGTGCTGAAACAGCTATTAATCTTTCTAGGAACGAAATGTCTTCCTTTTCTTTAATGATCTCCTAAATGAAAAAGAAATCTCTAATTTATAACTAAATGTTCCTCCTTTACATCCACTGCAAGTACTCCCTTGTGGTAGAGTGAATTTAAGATTCATAAACAGACTATACTTCCTCTGGTTCTCTCTGTCTATTCTCACAGTATGGCAAAAATAAATTGTCAATTTTACAAATTTCATTAGTCTATTTGCTACATTTCTTGGGTAAGTGTAATCAGGAAAGTACTGTGGGCATTAGATTTCTTTTGAAACGATTTAAATGAAGAAATCATTTTAATGATTTAAAGCACTCTTTTTTAAAAAAATATTTGTTCATTTAGGTCAAATGCTTAAAAACCAGTTGCAATACATCTGATCAATATTTGTCTTACAGTCTACAGAAAAGGAAAAATTGAACTTTTATCTGGAGGAAGAGAATTGGACTCATGGAAATCTTAGAAAGGATTTCATACATGGTTTATACAATTTGTAAGCATTTGCAAATTATGTTGGAAAATTGGGGAAGAGAAGTAAAAAAAAAGTAGGTAAGTTTAAATTAGAAACCAATTTAATATATTCCTAGTAATTTCTAATTTCCAAAAAGCGAGTTCACTATTTATTTGGGGGAAAAATGAATGGACAGCTATAGAAAAAGTCATCCTTTCTTTCCTCCAGGGTGAATTATATATGATGCTAAATGAATATATTCTGTGTTGAAAATTATTAGAATATCTCTCTCAAAATTTCTCAGCATGAAGAACAAAAATTTTATGAACTGACAGATGTGAGGTAAAATTTAGGCCTGTTAAAATTGTTGATAATGTTTCAGATGTGGTACAGTTTGAAATAAAATATACCAAAATACCAGAGATCAAATATATGGAGAATTGAGCTCATGGATGTGGTCATTCTTGTGTTTCTATGTCATGAAACTAATAAAAATGAAGTAGACCAGAAGTGAGCATTTCACTCTGGTGGTCATATTTTGCTAAAAACTGCTAGATTTTTTAAAAAGTAATTTGGAATGTAAATCTGTCTTTGTTCTGAAAATTTTTCACACTTGTTTTATCTCTTGGATGTGAGAAGACATATGGGAAATTCTGAGTTTAGAAACCTCTGGTATTCTTCCTCTCCACTTTGCTTATGCACTCACATGTTCCGTTTAAAAACAGGAGAAAAATTTATATCATGAGTTCTTTTATATCAAAACAGATAAGAAAAGAAATCTGTCTGAGGTTGCATCTTATCAGATGGCCAATTACTTATTCTTCCATGCTGTGCGCCAGCATCATCTTTTCAGATATCAGTTGCATCCGTTCTGTACAAATGTATCATTTCATTGCCTGTAAAGCCACAGCACTGTGCTCCAGCCGTACCGGCTCCTTTCTGTCCCTGAAAATTACCTGAATATTCCTGCCTCTGGGTCTTTGCACTTACTTCCACTAGTAACTCTGTCATCAAATATCATCTTGGCTAATTCCTCCACATTCGTCAGGTATTTTTACCAACGTCACAGTGTCTGTGAGGACTTCCTTGAATTTTCTAATTAAAATTTAACCTCCCGCTGTACTCCTTATCATTTTCCTTGCTTTAGTTTTCTCCATTTCACTTCTTCTCGTCTATCATAATGTGCATTGTATTTATTCATTTATGGTCTGTCTTTCTTCACTATAATGTAAGTTTTGTGAAGGAAAATAATTTTTATCTTTTTTGCTCATTGCGTTATGCCCAGGACTTAGAATAGGGCTAATCGTGTAGTAGGGGCCCCAAAATATTCGCTGAATATTGTTGAATGAAAAAATATGAAAACATTTGAGTCATTTATTTAATTCTGAACTTTTTAAAGACAACAAATATAATAATTTTGTTGGACTGAACCACATTACGTGATCAGTAAAATTAGTACTAGTTTACTGGTAAGTTAACTTACAAATAAACAATGAGTTTCTTGAGTATGCAAACAGTTCTTCCTCTCTGAGTAACTGGAGAAACTCATACTTAAATGATAAAAAATATATATATATATAGTCTAGTTTTTAATTTGCTTTTCTTAAGTAGTCTAGGTTCTGCATTGTCTTTTTATTTATTTTGATAGTCTATGTCACTCTCACTTGAGTTATGCTATATTATTACTTTCTCATCTTAGGATATGTCATACTATTAAGCAGAGAATTCTAAATCAGTCTACCTTCCCCCATGCACTCTCTCACTGACCCAATCTGATTACTTTTTAAGAGTCTACCTTGGCCAGGCAAGGTTGCACAGTGTCCTGATAAAAAGAAATCCCCAGAAACCTCCCCCTCCCCCACCACGACTTCTCAGTCTTAGATCTTGAAATTCCTAGCTTGGGACTTCTCTGGTGGCGCAGTGGTTAAGAATCCACCTGCCAATGCAGGGGACACGGGTTCGATCCTTTGTCGGGGAAGATCCCACATGTCGTGGAGTAACTAAGCCCGTGCACCACAGCTACTGAGCCTGCACTCTAGAGCCCGCGTGCTGCAACTACTGAGCCCGCATGCTACGACTACTGAAGCCCACACCTAGAGTCTGCGCTCCGCAACAAGAGAAGCCACCGCAATGAGAAGCCCGCGCACCACAATGAAGAGTAGCCCCCGCTTGCTACAACTAGAGAAAGCCTGCGTGCAGCAACAAAGACCCAAGGCAGCCATAAAATAAATTAAAAAAAAAAGAAAGAAAGAAATTCCTAGCTTAACCCACCCATATTATGCCATGACTTGGTGCTTTCAGTTTCCTTTAATGACTCTTCTTTCAGCTCACTTTCCGTAAGTGCTTCAACCTTGCTCAGGATTTATCTGTCTCCAGCTTTGGCTCCATCTAGGCTATCGATTTAACTCTTTTCCCTTTGAAAACTCCTGTTCCTCTCCCTCATTCAAAAATTGTATACATGATTTTCAAAGTAGACCCTCCTGGGTGGGTTTAGGTCCCAGAATATTTCTTGCAGAATAGTGCTGTCATAAGCAGCTTCTTTTTCTTGTATTATTCAACCCTTGTAGGTGAGAACTGTATACTCTTTTTTTCGGAAACTCTTCAGAGTTCATATTTAAACACAAAATATGAATTGATTTTATTTCTGTAGTTCCAGTTATGACTGTTTTAACTGAATGTAACTTAATCACTGTCAAACTAAACCATCTGAGCTTATTAGTGCCTAGAAATATCATGCTCAGCCATTGAATTCCTTTTGATGTGCATATGCACCCTCTCTTCATATCTAAAACTTTCATGGGTAACTTTCTATTCACGCTTTATGCCTCTTTTTATTGTTCAACTGCCTTTGAGGCATACAAGAGTGACAGGAGGGTTTTCTAAGCTCCTAGCTTTCTGGTGATGGGGAAGCTGGTTCTGCGTTGTCTATGATTTGTTACAGAAACCATTGAGGTCTATGATTCTCTTGCAGTCACACATACTTTCTGCCTCTGGCTCCTCAGATTTATGATTTAACCATTTAATACTCACTATTTTAAAGGTCATTTACCCAGTCATTCTGCATGCGTTTTGTACTAGCTAATCACTTTAACTCCTTCAGGAAAACTGGTTATATGCATAGGCATGTCCTTGAAGTTGAAAACTTGAGTGACTTTGAAGAAATGATACATGGGTTCTCTCTTTAAACTTTGGCACTTCTAAAATTGTTAACTGTTGAGGAGAATAAACTTGCTTGCTGTACAGAGGTGTCTGTGAATTATAGTTCTATCAACTCAACTTCAATCTAAAAAGAATTTTTACTTTAAGATTAACTGCAACTTAACTTATGACAGCTCAAGTCAAAAATTTTGAGTAAATGGCTTGGAGATAGAACTGAAACATTCAAAGAAAATTGAAGTATTGAAAAACATTTGAAGTCATGATAGAATTGCTATTATATTAGCTTAATTTTAAAGCACAAAAGCTAAAAAATACAAAGTAATAAATGAGGGTCAAATAGGACAAAGGTAGGCAGCATACAGTATAAATGGGAACAG
Source organism: Balaenoptera ricei (assembly GCF_028023285.1). Lineage (NCBI taxonomy): Eukaryota > Metazoa > Chordata > Mammalia > Artiodactyla > Balaenopteridae > Balaenoptera > Balaenoptera ricei. Next base: position 39,263,231 of record NC_082646.1, on the reverse strand, counting down.
ATATGTTTCTTTATTCATGATTCTCATAAGATTTCACAAAATACTTTTTTAATAGGTATGCTTGTATCATGAAAGTGGATAACTCATTTTGAATTTTTATGCCAATACATAAAAACGAGTCGTGTACATTTTGTCTAGTAGAAAATTACTGATGGATTCTTTGTGTTCCAGTCTTAAGTATTTGAGGTCCATTATTTACTTAGGATTATCCATTTGTCATTTCTTCTGCTTTCCAGACTTAATGAAAATGAAAAATAAAGTGAAATATTATCTTCTAAGTGTTGTAAGATGTAATGTGGAAAAGTTTTAATTTTTTGGCAGGATAAGTCAATAATTTTTATGAAATCGGTAAAACGTATAAGTAATAGTGACCCTCAAATCTTTAAAGTCATAATCAGAGGGATGAACTAATGCTTATGGCCATCTGTCAGAAAAAAATGTTAAAGACATTTACCCTTTGACGACACTCAGTTCATCAAGCATCTGGAGTAAAGGTAACTGGAATTATGTGTGGGATTCTAGGCAAACACAAAGAGAGCTGGATATTTTGATCTATGATAAATATAGGTTATAGATCTACACCTCATTTTCAATGGTTCTTCAGTACAACATTCTTGTTTTGAGAGATTGAACTGAGTCCTTTTAGACAAAGGACTTTGTCCTCCTGAGACAAAGGTATAGTAGAATTAGACTTCAAATTCTACCTTCTAATCAACATAGATTGATGTTCACACTGCTAATTTACTCTACCCTTTTTTTTATGGGTTGCTATACTTATAATCAGATGACACAAATGCATTTTGCTCTAGCCATCCTCTGTCTCCTACAGAGCAAAGTCTCACTCTTGTAAAGCAAAGTCAAAGTTCATATTGCCAAGAGGATTGGACATCTTCTAATTTGGGCTACTTGTTTTAGTTGTGTCTATAAATAACTCTATCATTTGTAAAAGATCTGAGGAGTCTCTAAAGTCATTGAACAATTAAATCAAATTAGTTAGCTCAATCTATTAATATAGTAGTATAATGGAAAGAAAATGTTCTTTGCTAATCAGTAACAAAGTAACATTAGATTAGAATTCAGACTTTGCTCCTTGCTGCCTTTATAGCTTTGGCCAAATTACTTAAACTCTCTGAGCTGCAGTTTCATCATGTATAAAGTGGGAATTATAATACTTAACAGCTGTGTTAGGAGGACAAAATGAGGTAAAATATGTGAGAAGTGTCTATAATAATGTTAGGTACTTACTAAACAGATGTTAGTCTGTTTTCCCTTTGCTTTTTACTAGAACTAATTCTCCAACATACACACACACAAACTAGTTGTTTGACTAAACTTCCACTGGTTAAGTTAAAATGGTCAGACTTGCTCTATATGGGGACAAGCTCAGTAATTTTCCTTTGTACAGATATTAATTCATTTACTGATACCAAATGCATTTAATGTCATTAATGTAAAAATTGTTTAATTATAGCAAATGCAACTAGTATTATACATTGCATTACTAACTTATACCCTCGCATGAACTCCTAGTTCTAAAAGAACTTATCACCTTAATTCAGAAACTATCTTTCCTAAAAGAGAGTCTTACAAAAATTCTGGGCAAATTTTTCATGTCATATGTTGGCAAACCTTATTGTAAATTCCAATAAATCCAAAAGTTTCCATATGTACTCTGAATAGTAACAAATACAAGCCACAATAAGAAGGTGTGAGCAATGCCTGCCCATAATAACTCCTTTCTATTTTGTTGTTTCTTGTTTGCATTCAGAGGAATGTTCTTAGGTTTTCAATTAAAAAAAAAAAAATTTTGGTTTTGAATATTAAGATCATAAAACCTTATCTGGTATAATAAAACAATGTGTCAAAAACTTAATAACCCATCATCAGTGATAACCATTACCAACATTTTTGTGAACAACATTTTAGCCCTTGTTGATAATAATGATGATGGGACAGAGTGGTACTTAAAAAATCTTTGTGAATACTCCTTTGCTTGAATTTTGCGTGGATCAAGACATTGCTTAACATCTATGATGTCCTTGATGCATGTCTTAAGTGGATGAGAGAAAAGATTCTGAGGTTATGAGTGTCAATAATCTCTGCTTCTATTTCTAATCATTATATTGCTCCAGCAGCCAAAAGAGGCTACTGGTAGGATATGTCTTCTTAGACATAAAAGCATAAAGTTAATCAACATTTAGAAGAACAAAAAATCCTTTGTATCTGTGATTTTTATCTTATAAGTCATGGCTAATTTTATGTATTTATGCTTTTCCATTTTTCTTTATTAAAATGACTTTTGATTTATATATCTTATTTATATATTTTCTTATTCAAGGAAGTTGTTCTTGAATTTACTTATCAATTTTATTAATTTTCTTTTACTAATACATGAATTTCTTATTTCTTATTTTGCAATAACATTTTTAAGCTATGGATATTGTTCAGTTTAGCTATGGCCCAAGGGTTTAAATATGTACCATTTTCATCATTATTTTTCAGTTACTCCTGTAATTGTTATATGATTTTTCCTTGGTCTAATGGTTTCTTTAAAAGTATTTCTATTTTGTTGTTGTTAGTACTTTTGTTACTTAATTTCAGTTTATTGTTGTGTGGTTAATAAAATTTTGTAGTATTTAAAGATTTTTTTATACTTTTGAGATTTTTTTCAGAGACTAATATGTTCACAAATTTTTTTTTTTTTTTTTTTTTTTTTTGGCTGTGTTGGGTCTTCATTTTTGTGTGAGGGCTTTCTTCTAGTTGTGGCAAGTGGGGGCCACTCTTCATCGCAGTGCGCGGGCCTCTCACTGTCGCGGCCTCTCTTGTTGCGGAGCACAGGCTCCAGACGCGCAGGCTCAGTAATTGTGGCTCACGGGCCCAGCTGCTCCGCGGCATGTGGGATCTTCCCAGACCAGGGCTCGAACCCGTGTCCCCTGCATTAGCAGGCAGATTCTCAACCACTGCGCCACCAGGGAAGCCCCACAAATTTTAAAATATTCTTGATACTATTGAAAATAAAGAACATCCTATTTGCAGTATGAGGCATATTAGATCTACCAATACCATTGCAATGCTGTGATTTTCATTTTTATATATTTTCTACAGTTTTTGCTTTGAACATTTAAATAATGTTATTTATTACCACGCATTTACATTTAATATATCACATGTCAGGTACTTTTGTAGGTGCATCCCAAAAACCTATCAAATAAACACCATTATTATCCTCATTTTACAAATGAGGAAATTGAGGTGTAGAGAGATTAAATGGTTTACCAAAGTTAGGACATAAGAAAATCTGGATTGGACTTTGGTTTTCTAACTGTATAATTTGTTCACTTAAAAAGGTAATTGTAGATTGTATCTTTTGTCATAATATTGTTACATTCTTTATATAACTGAACATTTACATTAGATTAAAGTTTATCTGTTATTAATACTGCAGCTATTTCCTATTTTCTCATTTACCTCATACACTTTTATCTAGTACTTTATTGATAAACTATCTGGGTTACTCTGTTTTTATTCAGTCTGGGTTTTTAGATTTTTATGAGTGAAGGACTTGGTTTGTTTTGTTCACTGCTGTAACCCAAGATGTATATCAGTGCTTCGTCTATAAGGTGTAAGATTTATGTAAATGTTAACATAAATATATTCTAAATGTCATTCATATGTCTGAATTCTTTCTTTAATGACACTTTATAAATTTTATCTTATTTTCCTTTTTTTGCCATTCGTTGAATTTTTACCTCTGTTTTTAATTCTATCGTCCTCTCTACTGTTGTCCCCAGTAAATTGGAAGGGACACAATTTGGCTTTATTTATACCTGTCGATAATTTTATGACATTAATAACATTCTTATTCCGTTGACACTATTTGCATCCCTTGAGAGGTTTGAAAATCAGCATAAGTAAACATTCTTAACTCTCTTTTTTTCTCTCTCTCTAGGTTATGGTTGATATATATATAATAATAGTGATAATACTATTTATTATGATAATATTGACATTGATGACGATTGTTTTTCCTTGTGCTTACCTCTGTTTTGATGGAATTGCACATACCAGTGAGAGGTCAAGTGACATGAAGAAAGTTGGCTTTCATCATTCTGGTCATGGATTAGTAGCTCATTTTGGTTTCCCAGGCTCTTGTTTTAAATCTCTCATCTCATTGAGACTCATCTCCAGGCCTTTCCTCTTTCAGGTTAGAAGCTATATCAGAACCATGGAGTATCTTTGGGCTTATTTGACGTTTCCCCACAGAGCTCTAATCAAGTAAAGGATCTTGCTATGTGTCCTTGTTTCCACCCATATTTTGAGCCCTCATCCTCCCAAACAGGATTTTGTTTTCTTCTGTTTGTTTGATTTTTTGAGTAGGGTCAATTTGAGTTTTTTCCTCTTAATTTCTTCCCATTATCCCATAATATCAATGAAAAGAGATGTATACCACTTTCCAGCATTTTCACTTAATTTAACACTATTTGCCACCATTAGTATAATTATTGTAAGTGAGATTTATCCATGGACTTGGAGCAATAGGTTTGGAAGTATTCTATAGTTTCATTATTTTTTTTCCTGTATTTGTTTATTTTTCTTCATCTCAAAGGGCTTCAGAGAAGGGAACTATAAAAATTAGTTACTCTGACATATGTTGTACAAGTTCCCGTACTTATTTTGTATTATAATCTATTTTAGTATTTTAAAATAACTTTAAGACTAAATTTTAGATGCTCAAGTCTCCATGTATCAACCTACTATTGAGATAATTAATTTTTAAAGACCTCAAACAAGAAGTAGAGAAGCCTTCTAAAGTGGGAACAAATGCATAATTCATCAGGCTGTTGTTTCATTAGGCTAGCCATTAGCTGACGTAATGAATGCGTATACGGCAAAGACCTAATTATGCTGCATAGTAAAAATAGAGACATACACAAAGATATTTAAATCACAATCTCTATCCATCCTCTTTTTGTTGTTTGCCCCACCTCCATTTCAAGTGACCCATGGATAGACCTTTAACTATTTCTTGTGAAAAATTTGTTTAGAAGGTTCAAGTTAAGACCCGCTTACTTTTTCCTTCCATACAGAGTGCTTAATTAGATTTTAATTTACCTTTTTGTTTTATTGAATCAGCAATAGAATGATAACCAATAGTGTTTTCTAAGAGTATTTACTAGATTATTGATGGTGATTGGCCAGGTAGTAGCGGGAGATAGACACAGAGAAGGAACAATCGGTACTATTTCCTAGCCCAATGGTGTGACAGATTTTACAATCTGGTGTTCCTATTATTACCCGTAGTTAAAAACAATGCAGAACGCAAAAACAAACAAAATACACAAACAAATAACAATGAGTTCTATATGACCTTAGCTATGTTTGATAAGTAAAAATTACTAGTATATATACTCAGGCTAGCTTGATCTGGGGGCAATTTTTCTTTCATAGGGTTATGGGTGGTCTCAGAAATGTGATTTTCATAATTTTCACTATTAAGCACAAAAAAGAAACAGTCTTTAATTTTTTTTCATTTTCTGGACTCAGAAATGCTCAGAGGGATAATATATTAAATGTGGCCATTCAAATATTAATATACTTCTGAAGTCTTATTTTTAGAAATATAGAAAATCTTCTTTATAGAATTTTGTGCAATAGGACATAGAGTAATTACTGGCCTTTGCCAGGGTGATTCAGAGAAAGAACCATCTTCTCAATGTCTCCGAGTAATGCTTTTAGAGATTATTCAATATTTTTTCAATGAAAACATTTTTTTGCATTTTTCTTGATTACACAAAAGTTGTACATATAATAAAATTATACATGTAAATGATGTGTGTAAGAAAATGGAGGGCATTTTATTCATTTATTTGCTAGAAAATAAATTGTCTTAGGCAGAGATAGATTTTGAGTGGAAAATTCCCTCATAAGCCTATTTCAATTCAGTCTCCAAAGGCTGAGCATAGACTAAGTAGTGCTGTTTCAGAAGAGGACATGGAACACTCCTCCTTATTTCTTTGTATGACAAAGAAATAAGAAATGGGTGCTCCAGAAGAAATCCAGGATGAAAGATGTGAGGAGCAAAATTGGGGGTGAGAGAAACGGTAGATGGAGGCATAAGAATAAAGTGATAAATTATTATCTTTCTGTTTATGTTTCACTAAAATCAGTGAACTATTTAAAGACCAAGGAAAGGAAATCATAGTTTTTAGGTCATTATGAAATCCACATGAAATATAGAAGAGGGATGGAATTTGAGCCTATGATGATCATTCTTTCCCCTGGTTCCTGTCTGACTTTCTTATTTCACTAACTAGGTTTGCATTTTTAGAAACTGAAAAATTTATTCCAGGTCTTTCTTTTAAGTTTATTTTTTTCCATTATAAGTATAATTCTTGATCATCAGAGTAAATTTTTAAAATCAGAAATTAAAAAAAATTATTGAAGTATAGTTGACTTACAATGTTTCAGGTGTACAGAAAAGTGATTCAGTTATACATAAATATATATATATATATTATTTTTCAGATTCTTTTCCAATATAGTTTATTACAAGATATTGAATATAGTTCTCTGTGCTACACAAAAAATAAGAAATTTTGAAGAGAACTTCCTCATATTTCAACCTACCACCAATTGACTACTATTTGTTGTTTAGTAAAGTATTTTCTCTACACATTTTACATGATTTTTGTGTTATATGTTTACATATGTGTATTTGTGTCCTAAATTCTTTATTTTATAATATTTTTACTCTTATACATTTTCATAATTCTTACTTTTCATTACTCTAGCTCATCCTATCAAAGGGATGTACTTTGGATTGAATAATTATTCCTTATATTTGGACATTAGATGGTTTGCCAGTATTCTTATTTAAAATAATAGCATTTTGGGTAATTTTGGATTCATGGAAATAGTGAAATTGGATTTGATGGAACACTTGAGGGTATTACAAAAAAGATAAGATATTCTGGAACCCTAGACAATCTTATATGGAATATGTCCTGGAGCTTATGCTCATTGCTAAGAAAGAGGGAGAAGGTAATGAGCCACATACATAGAGGGATGTGTGTATGTTCCATGAGTATGTATGTGTTTAAGAGATGTCTTAATCTGTTTAAAGTTCTATAACAAAATACCAGAGGTGGGTGTCTTATAAAGAGCAGAAGTTTATTGCTCACAGTTCTGGAAGCTGGAAGTCCTAGGTCAGGGTGCCAGCATGGTCAGGTGAGTCCCTCTTCTAGGCTGCAGACTTCTCAATGCATCCTCACACCGTGGAAAGGGTTAAAGAGCTCTGTGGGATCTATTTTATGAGCACTAGTGCCACTTATGAAGCTCTACCCTCATGATCTAAGCACTTCTCAAATGTCCCACCTATTAATACCATCACCTTTGAGTGTTAAGATTTCAATATATGGATTTTGGTAGGACATTCAGACCATAGTAAGAGATAAACTACATGGGATTGAGATAAGTTATGCAAGTTGTATGGCTAGAGAAAGTTGCTTCATGTTACTGATGGCTGTAAGTCAATCAGGATCTGGCTAAAGGCAATAAAAATACATTTTTTCTGAGTGAAAAAATTGAGTATTTTATTGTCATCACAATATCATCACCTGATAACAGAACAGGTAGCTCTTGTTATGATATCATAGGTAAAATGTCTGATGATATTAATAGTAGAAGGTTAAAGAATGCCCACATGGATTTTTGGAAGGTTTACTTTCATGAAGTCCAGGAAGCAACATGAATTTTGGAAAATATTAACATTATTTTAGCTGAACCAAGATCAAAATACAGAAAATACTTAAAGACCAGTCATGATATCAATAACCACCATTCTTGTGCACAAATTTTTTGTTCAGAGTGAATTCTTTAAGACAGACTCTCAGAAATAGAGCAAGTGAAGTAAAAGGTATTAGTACTTTAAGCATTTTTTTTTCATAAGACAAAAAGGCTTTGCCAAAGTATTACCCTAACTCATACTACTAATAGGTATATGTCAGTACTTGTATCACTTTATCCTCACCCCTTTGGAATTTTCATGTAAAGAAAATCCATAAATTTTGGCAAAGAGGGGGATTTGATTGCTATTTTCATTTGCATTTCTTTTATTAAAAGTGATATCAAGCATTTTCAATGTTTTCCAGTAATTATTTCAATGCTTGATCATACAGTTTAGTAATATAAAATATTTATTTTAGCCTAATTCTTACATCTTGCTATATATTCAGTTCTGTTCAGTATTTGTATTTACACTGAAGTTTGTTCAGAATTGACCAACATATCATTGACCAACATTTTTTGGAAATTTTTTTTAGTTATGAAGGTATTCCATTCTCATTGGAAATAATTTGGAACTATAAAACATAATAAAGACAGAATGAAAAAGAATTTCTATCAAGAGAAAATGATAACATTTTAATGCATTTTCTTTCTTTTTCCCTCGAAAAACAAATATTATTTCTCTGCTCTGTGCCTCAATTTCCTCAAGTGCAAAACAGATAAAAATAGTATCTTCCTCCTAGGGCTGGCATAAGAAATAAATAATTTAGTGTAGGTATAGCACTAAAGTCACATGCATATGTATATATAGTTTATGTCATTTAAATCTTAACTAAAAAGTAGTCTTATATCTCACTCTATAATTGAATATCTGATAGATCAAGAACTCTCATTTATTAATCTCCCTTTTTTAATCAAAACATTCTTGGCATTCATAACTATTTTCAAGATGATTTTTTAAAATTAAAACTGTTTTATTGGCAAAGGAAAACTAAGATGCCACCAGTATATTCTTGTATGTTTGTAAGAGGTAAACAGACTTACTCCTTAGGAATATGTAAAGGAAGTTTTACAAATAGAAGGAAGATGATAATAGAAAAAGGTCTGGAACTTTAGAATAAATGAAAACAATAGAACAGGTAGAAACTGAGATAAATATAATAGGCTATTCTTCTCATCATAAGTTTCTTAATCATGTATGATGGTTGAAGCAAAAAATTATAACATCTGTTGGAGTGGTTCACGTATACAGAGGGCATATTCATGTGAAAATAAATAAAGGGAAACCTCATTTAAAATGGAGTCCATTGGAGAAGTCAAGTTGGCAGAATAGGAGGACACAGAATTTGTCGCTCCTCACAAGTTCATCAAAAACACATCTACAAATGGAACAGTTCCTACAGAGCACTTGCTGAACATTAGCAGTAGACTTCAGACACTTAAAAGAACAAAACAAAGAAGAAGAGAGGAAAAAAAAAAAAGAGGAATCAAAAAACAGACCAGCAAACCTGGTGGGAAGCTGAAGGTGAGGAGAGATCCCCTCATTAAGAAAGACTCCCTCATGGAGGAGAAATCAGCTGGGACAGAAAAAGAACTTTGTGGGATCAAAGGAGAAAGCAGCAGACAGTCTGTGGAAGGCAGGACAAAGTAAGAACTGCATGCATGATCTATACCACAACTCTGCGCATTCCAGCCTGAATCATGAGTCACGTGCTACAAAGGGGAGCTGGGTGCTGGAAAGAGGGGTTTGGAGTGCAGACCCAGGGAGAGGACAGCTCTTGGCTGTGAAACGACAGCCTGAAGGGACAAGAGCAAGGGGTGCCACAACCAGGAAAGTCTGTGGAGACAGCTTGAGACACCATAGCAAAGCGTCATTGTCGAGAAGCGTGCAAGGGGCCGAACCGCCATTATAAACCCCTTCCCCACCCGTTGGCTTCTTCAGCCTCTGTGGGCATTGGTAAGGGCTCTCACCTCAATGGGCCCACCCAGCCCTTGGTCCAAGGTCGCCTCTGCCAGCATAGACTCTGGGGGCCTGAGTGCCGCCCATCCCAAAATCTCCTTGAGAATCAGCCCTGGGCACCCCTGCCTGGGATGAGAGTCCACTGAAGCTGGCAGGGTTGGAGGGCTAAAGCATGGGGTTGGAAGGACAGACCCAGGGAGAGAAGCACAGTTGCCTGCAGGGATACAATAGAAGGGACGGAAGTGAGGGGACCCATGACCAGGAATTCCCTTAGAGGAAGCTTGGTCTGCTTGGAAAGCAAGGCACCATTATTGAGAGGCGTGTGGGGGCATGGGACCAACAATGCTCCCATATGCCAGCTTGTGCTGCTGCAGGCACTGGGAGTACCCAAATGTGTTCCAAGCAGCCACTGCTTTCACTCCCTCACATCTGGGCGAGTATCAGATGCCTGAGGATGGCACACACACAGAGGTGAGGTTAAAACCAAAATTGAGCCCAAGGGGTTGGTGAAACTAAGGAAGAGAAACACAAATCTTTCCACGCAGCAACACAAGCTGTGAATTAAATCCCTAAGATCGGCTGTGTAAATACTACATTTGTGGAATACCTGAGTAGACAATGAGTGTTTCAAGATCTGAGGAGAGTCTAGCTTTCACAGCATTGAACTTTGTGGGCAAATACACACAAGAATCAGGCCAGATCAGAGTCTGTGTCCACAGCAGGTCCAGAGACCTACCTAGAGGTGTTGGAAGTCCCCCTGGGGAGGTGGCCCCAGGAAAATATTCTTATTACTGTTATTCTTTGTTGGTTTCTTTCATCTTCTTCAGTTGTTGGTGTGGTTGCTTTTATTATTTTTTATCTTTTTTTTATTTTTTAAATTTTTTATCTTATGTTAATTTCTTAATATATATAAAGTTTTTATTTTTCCTTTACTTTCTTGTTGCTTTGTGGCTTTAGTCTTTTTTTTGTTCTTCATTTTATATTTTATATTTTTTTCTTTTTTCTTTTTATTCAATTGTTTTTAGGTGTATATTCTATGTTTTATTCGCATTTTTGTTGTTGGTGTTGTTGTTTTTGATGTTATTTTTTGCCCCATTTCTGTTTTATTTTTCATTCTTTGTTTTCATTAGTATAATCCTTATTGACACTTCTCATATTAGAATTCTCTTGTTTGGTTGTCTATTCCCTTGATTTCTTTTTCTATTTTGTGTGTGTGTGTGTATGTGAGTGTGTGTTGTTTTGTTGTTGCTTCTGTTTGTTTGCTGCTGTTCTTGCTACTTGCCCTGAGCTTTGTTTGTTTGTTTTGTTTTGTTTTTCTTTTTTATTTTCTTTTCTCTATTTTTTATCAGACTGCACTATACGGATTGCATGCTCTTGGTTCCCTGACCAGGGGTCTGGCCTGGGCCTCTGTGGTAGAAACATACATTCCAGGACTCTGGAACTCCAGAGAATTCCCAGGTCAAGGGAATACTAATCGGCATGTGCATTCCTGAAGGTATCCGTATCAACACCAAGACCTGGCCCGCCACAACTGCCTGCAGGCTCCAGTGCTAAACACCTCACACCAAACAACCAGCAAGACAGGAACACAGCCCCATCCATCAGTAGACAGGCTACCTAAAGTCGTATTAAGCTCACAGATACCCCAAAACACATCACCTGATGCAGCCCTACTCATCAGAGGGAAAAGACTCAACTCCACTCAACAGAGTGCAGGCCACAGGTCCTCCACCAGGAAGCTTACACAAGTCCCTGGACCAAACTCACCCAGCAGGGGGCAGTCAACAGAAACAAGAGGAGCTAAAACCCTGTAGCCTATGAAAAGAAGACCGTAAACACCATAACAAAGACCATTTTGTAGGTTAGACAAAATGAAATGAAAGAGAAATACACTGCAGGCAAAGGAGCAAGGTAAAAATCCCAAAAGACCAAATAAATTAAGAGGAAATAGGCAAGCTATCTGAAAAAAAATTCAGAGAAATGATAATAAAGATGATTCAAGATCAAGGAAATAGAATGGAGAATATACAAGAAACTATTAACAAGGACCTAGAAAAACTAAATAAGACCCGTATATATATTGTTTACAAGAGACGCACTTCAGACCTAGGGACACATACAGACTGAAAGTGAGGGGATGGAAAAAGATATTCCATGCAAATGGAATTCAAAAGAAAGCTGGAGTAGCAATACTCACATCAGACAAGATAGAATTTAAAACAAAGACTATTAAAAAGACAAGGAAGGACACCACATAATGATCAAAGAATCAATGAAAGAAGGTATAACAGTTGTAAATATCTATTCACCCAACATAGGAGAACCTCAATACATAAGGCAAATGCTAACAGCCATAAAAGGGGAAATAGACAGTAACACAATAACAGTAGGGGACTTTAACACCCACTTACGCCAATGGACAGATCATCCAAACATAAAATAATTAAGGAAACAAAAGCTTTAAATGACACAGTAGACCAAATAGACTTAATTGATATTTATAGGACATTCCATCCAAAAGTGGCAGAATAAACTTTCTTCTCAAGTGCTCACAGGTCATTCTGCAGGATAGAGCACATCTTGGGTCACAAATCAAGCCTTGGTAAATTTAAGAAATTTGAAATCATATCAAGCATTTTTCCCAACCAAAACGCTATGAGATTAGAAATCAATTACAGGAAAAAAAGTGTAAAAAATACAAACACATGGAGGCTAAACAATACACTACTAAATAACCAAGAGGTCACTGAAGAGATCAAAGAGGAAATCAAAAAATACCTAGAAACAGATGAAAACAAAAATACGATGACCCAAAACCTATGAGATACAGCAAAGGCCGTTCTAAGAGGGAAGTTTATAGCAATAAAATCTTACCTCAAGAAACAAGAAAAATCTCAAATAACAGCCTAACCTTACACCTAAAGCAACTAGAGAAAAAAGAATTTAAAAAAACCCAAGTTAGCAGAAGGAAAGAAATCATATAGATCAAAGAAGAAACAAATGAAATAGAAACAAAGAAAACAATAGCAAAGAGCAATAAAACTAAAAGCTGATTCTTTGAGAAGATAAACAAAATTGATAAACCTTTAGTCAGACTCATCAAGAAAAAAAGGGAGAGGACTCAAATCACTAAAATTAGAAATGAAAAAGGAGAAGTTACAACTGACACCATAGAAATACAAAGGATCATAATAGAGTACTACAAGCAACTATATGCCAATAAAATGGACAACCTGGATGAAATAGACAAATTCTTAGGAAAGTACAACCTTCCAAGATTGAACCAAGAAGAAATAGAAAATATGAACAGACCAATCACAAGTAATGAAGTTGAAATCGTGATTAAAGCTCTTCCAACAAACAAAAGTCCACAACCAGCTGACTTCACTGGTGAATTCTATCAAACATTTAGAGAAGAGCTAACACCTGTCTTTCTCAAAATCTTCCAAAAAATTGCAGAGGGTGGAACACTTCCAAACTCATTCTACAAGGCTACCATCACCCTGATACCAAAACCAGACAAAGTATCACAAAAATAGAAAATTACAGGCCAATATCATTGATGAACACTAATGCAAAAATCTTCAACAAAATACTAGCAAACAGAATCCAACAATATATTAAAAGGATCATACACTATGATCAAGTGTGATTTATTCCAGGGATGCAAGGATTCTTCAAGATACACGAATCAACCAATGTAATATACCATATTAATTAATCAAAGAATAAGAAACATAGGATCATCTGAATAGATGCAGAAAAAGCTTTCAACAAAATCCAACACCAATTATGATAAAAACTCTCCAGAATGCGGGCATACAGGCTACCTACCTCAACATAATAAAGGCCATATATGACAAACACACAGCAAACATTATTTTCAATGGTGAAAAACTGAAAGCATTTCCTCCAAGATCAGGGAAAAGACAAGGGTGTCCACGCTCACCACTCTTATTCAACATAGTTTTGGAAGTCCTAGCCACAGCAATCAGAGAAGAAAAAGAAATAAAAAGAATCCAAATCAGAAAAGGGGAAGTAAAATTGTCACTGTTTGCAGATGACATGATACTATAAATAGAAAATCCTAAAGATGCTACCAGAAAACTACTAAAGCTAATCAACCAATTTGGTAAAGTTGCAGAATACAGAATTTATACACAGAAATCTCTTGTATTCCTATACACTACAATGAAATGGCAGAAAGATAAATTAAGGAAACAATCCCATTTACCATTGCAAAAAAAGAATAAAATACCTAGGAATAAACCTACCCAAGGAGGCAAAAGACCTGTACTCAGAAAACTATAAAACACTGATGAAACAAATCAGAGATGACATAAAGAGATGAAGAGATATATCATGTTCTTGGATTGGAAGAATCAATATTGTGAAAATTACTATCTTACCCAAAGCAATCTACAGATTCAATGCAATCCCTATCAAATTACCAATGGCATTTTTCACAGAACTAGAACAAAAAATTTTACAATTTGTATGGAAACACAAAAGACCTTGCATAGCCAAAGCAATCTTGAGAAAGAAAAACAGAGCTGGAAGTATCAGGCTCCTTGACTTCAGACTATACTACAAAGCTACAGTAATCAAGACAGTATGGTACTGGCACAAAAACAGAAATATAGATCAATGGAAGAGGATAGAAAGCCCAGAGGTAAACCCATGCACATATGGTCACCTTATTTTTGATAAAGGAGGCAAGAATATACAATGGAGAAAAGACAGCCTCTTCAATAAGTGGTGCTGGGAAAACCAGACAGCTACATATAAAAGAATGAAATTGGAACACTACCTAACATCATACACAGAATAAACTCAAAATGGATTAAAGACCTAAATGTAAGGCCAGACATTATAAAACTCTTAGAGGAAGACATAGGCGGAACACTCTTCGACATAAATCACAGCGACATCTTTTTTGACCCAGATCCTAGAGTAATGAAAATGAAAACAAAAATAAACAAATGGGACCTAATTAAATTGAAAAGCTTTTGCACAGCAAAGGAAATCATAAGCAAGATGAAAAGACAATCCTCAGAATGGGAGAGAATATTTACAAATGAAGCAACTGACAAAGGATTAATCTCCAAAATGTACAAGTAGCTCATATAGCTCAATATCAAAAAGACAAACAACCCAATCAAAAAATCGGTAGAAGATCTAAATAGACATTTCTCCAAAGAAGACATACAGATGTCCAACAAACACATGAAAGGATGCTCAACATCACAAATTATTGGAGAAATGCAAATCAAAACTACAATGTGGTATCACCTCACACCGGTCAGAATGGCCATCATCAAAAAAATCTACAAACAATAAATGCTGTAGAGTGGGGAAAAGGGAACTCTTTTGCACTGTTTGTGGGAATGTACATTGGTTCAGCCACTATGGAAAACAGTATGCAAGTTCCTTAAAAAACTAAAAATAGAACTACCATAAGACCAAACAATCTCATTATTGAGCATATACCCAGGTAAAACCATAATTCAAAAAAACACATGCACCCCAATGTTCATTGCAGCACTATTTACAATAGCCAGGACATTGAAGCAACCTAAATGTCCATCAACAGAAGAATGGATATAGAAGATGTGGTACATATATACAATGGAATATTATTCAGCCATAAATGAAATTGGGTATTTGTAGAGACGTGGATGGACCTAGAGAGTGTCATACAGAGTGAAGTAAGTCAGAGAGACAAAAGCAAATATAAAATAACGCATATATGTGGAATCTAAAAAATCATATAGATGACCTTATTTTCAAAGAAGGTATAGAGACACAGAGGTAGAGAACAAATGTATGGATACCGAGGAGGAAAAGAGTGCGGTGGAAGGAATTGGGGGACTGAGATTGACACTTATGCATTATTGATACTATGTATAAAATAGACAACTGATGGGAACATACTGTATAGCACAGGGAACTCTACCTAATGCACTGCAGTAACCTAAATGGGAGGGAAGTCCAAAAGGGAGGGAATATCTGTATGTGTATGGCTGATTCTTTTGTTGTGCAGCAGAGGTTAACACAACATTGTAAAGCAACCATACTCCCATAAAAATTAATTTAAAAATATTTAGTCCATCAACAGAAGAATGGATAAAAAGATGTGGTACATATATACAATGGAATATTACTCAGCCATAAAAGAGAATGAAATAATGCCATTTGCAGCAACATGGATGGACCTAGAGATTGTTGTACTGAGTGAAGTAAGTCAGACAAAGACAAATATCATATGCTATCGCTTATATGTTGAATCTAAAAAAATGGTACAAATGAACTTATTCACAAAACAGAAATAGTCACAAAAGTAGGAAACAAACTTTTGGTTATCAAGAGGAATGGCGGGGGAGGGATAAATTGGGAGATTGGGATTGACATATACACATTACTATATATAAAATAAATAATCATTAAGAACCTACTGTATAGCACAGGGAACTCTACACAATACTCTCTAATGACATATATGGGAAAAGAATCTAAAAAAGATTCGATATATGTATATGTATAACTGATTCACTTTGCTGTACAGCAGAAACTAACACAACATTGTAAATCAACTATACTCCAATAAAAATTAATTAAAAAAAATGGAGTCAGAGGTCACAAAAGGAGAGCTGTCAAGCACATGCCACTCATTGCAGCCTGCATAACCAGTAGGAAGAAGAAGATAAGAATTATTTTACCAATATCTCTTTGTATAGAATTCTTTGTATAAAATTTTCTCAGTCTCAACTTCTTTTACATGATGAAATGAATGTTACTTTCTTCCTGTACAAGGGAGGGCATTTTTTTCACATGGGAATTTCATCTCTTGCTTTTAAAAAAAGGAAGAGCTTTCTCTGCCCCAGCAACAATGCACTAAACTTTGCTTGTAGCAGAGAAACTGTCACAACCTCAAATTCTTGTTCTTCAATGAACTTTTGTTCAAAACAACCCTCCCCATTTTCCTCCTCAAACGTAATAAAAGCTGACTTTCCCTTTGTGTTTCTCAACTTGCCTATGATTCACCATAGCGTGCCTCTCCTGAATTCTTTGCTACTCCCAATAAACCCATTTTGTTGAAATAATGATGAGAATACAGGAATCTAAATAAAAGGAAGGTTATAATGCTTCACTTAAAATGGCAAAAAATTAGCAACAATGGGCTGTGATAAGTTATGTTGGAATACCTAGGGCAACCACTAAGAAAACTAAGTAACAGCATAAGCAAAAGCAGGATTTAAAAAACAAGATAAAATACTACAAAAGTTTCAAGTAAACCACTGGAAGGCAAGAAAGGGGAAAATAGAGAGGTTAAAAAAAAAAAAAAAAGAAAAATAATAAAATGGCAGCCTTAAGCCCGAAACACCAATAACAACTTTAAATACAGCCTAAAGTCACCAACTAAAAAACGTATGTGTGGATTTGATGAGAGAACATGAAATAACTATATGTTGTCTATAGGAAACTCACCACAAACAGAACATAAGGAAAATAAAAGTAAAGAACAGAAATAGATATATTATGGTAATATTAATTTAAAAAAAACAGAATATATATTAATACCAGATAGTGTAGAGTTCAGAACAAAGGAAATTACATTACATAATAAAAAACATCATTACATATTGATAAAAGGATCATAATGTATTGATTCTTTATGGAAATTACATAATGATAAAGGAGTCAGTCCTCCAAGATACCAGTGATTCTAAGTGTGTACAAATGAAACAACAGAGCTGCAAAATACATAAAAGCTGATAGGGGTGAGAAAACAAACATAAAAATTCATAATTTTCATTGACACTTCAACACACCATTTGATAAAGCTAATGGCCATAAAACCAGCAGAGATATCAACTAATTGAACAGCACCCTCAATCAGCAGCATCTAATTGACATTTATAGAACAATCTAACAAACAATAGTATAATACATATTTTATCAAAGTGCTCATGGAACATTTAATAAGATCGAACATATCTCGGCCACAAAACAAGCTTCAACATGTTTAACAGGTCTGAAATTAATATTTAGAGTGTGATGTCCAACCATAAAGGAATTAAACTAGAAAAAAATGACATAAAAACAAACAAATTCCTCAAACCTTGGAAATTAAACTATTCACTTGTGAACAACCCATGACTCAAAGAGCAAGTCTCAAGGAAACAGAAATATACGTAGAATTGAAAGAAAATGAAAATACCATATATCAACATATGTGAGATGCTCCTAAAGCAGTGTTGACAGGGAAATATGTAACACTAAATGTTTATTAGAAAAACAGAAAGACCATAAATAAATAATCTAAGTTCCTATACTAAAAACTAGACAAAAAGATCAAATACACCAAAAGCAAGGAAGAAGAATGAAATAATAAAAATAAGATAAGCCAATTAAATTGAAAACATGGAAGCAATAGAAAAAATCAATGAAACAAAACTTTTTCTTGAAAAAAAATCAGTAAAATGGATCAAGCTGTAGCAAAACTTAAAAATATGAAGAGAAAGATGACATAAATGCCAATGTCAGAAGTAAAACATAGGATATCATTACAGGCCCTGCAGACATTAAAAGGATAATAAGGGAATATTATGAATAATTTTACACTAATGTATTTCAAAATGTTGAAGACTTGGATCATTTCCTCAAAAACAACACACCACTAAAACTCAACCAAGATGAAATACATAACCTGAATAGCCTTACAACAACCAAAGAAATTAAATTTGCAATTTAAAAGTCCCCCCCACCCAACAGACACACATGTATACCCTTAAGCTCAGATATCCTCACTGGAAAATTTTACCAAACACTTAGTAAAGAAAAACTAACCTCAATTTCACACAATCTCTTTTAGAGGACAGAAGAGGAGGGAATCGCTTCTACCTCATTTTATGAAGACAGTATTAGCTTGATACCCAAACTAGACACAGACAGTACAAAAAAAAGAAAAGTATAAATATTTAGAAATAGAAGGGAATTAGCTTAACTTGATAATGTATCTACAAACAAAACAAAAGAAAACAAAACACTCTATAGCAAGCATCATGCTTAATGGTAGAAGACTCAGTGCTTTCTACTACCAGGAACAAGGCAAGGATGTCTATTCTCACTAACTCATTAGTGATATTCAACATAGTACTGTAAGTTCTAGCCATTTCGACAAGAAAAAACAAAAAAAGAACATTGACCTCAATATCACATGTTATGTGAAAATTAACTCAAAATGAATCATGCACTTAAATATAAAATGTTAAATTATGAAACTTTTATAAGAAAAAAAGATGAGAAAATATTTGGGATCTAGGGCTAGAGATTATGTTGACTACCAAAAGCATGATCCAAAAGGAAAAGTTATAAATTGGTCTCTTCAAAAGTAAAAGTTTTGCCCTGAAAAGGGTACAATGAAGAAGATGAAAAGACCAGCTACAGATTGAGAGAAAAATTTTCATACCACATCCTGACAAATGATTATGTTGCAAGTACATAAAACCCCCCAAAACACAACAATTAAAAAGAAAAAATTCCAATTATAAAATTAGTAAAGGGCATAAACAGACATTTCACAGAGGAGGATAGCACATGAAAAATAAGCAGTTGAAAAGCTATTCCACATCACTAGACCTTAGGGAAATATAAATTAAAACCACAGTGAGAAATATCACTACATACCTATTAGAGTGGCTAAAATAAAAAATAGTGACCATAACAAATACTGGTGAAAATGCAGAGAAACTAGATCACTCACACATTGCTGGTGGGGATGTAAAATTGGCATTTTATTATAAAATGAAACATGCAATTACTATACGATCCAGTAATTGTACTCTCAGTCAATTTATCTCAGATAAATGAAATTTTATGCTTATACAAATACCTGTACATGAATGTTCATAATTTCTATATTTGTGATATTCCCAAACTAGAAGTAACTCAGAAGTCCTTCAATGGGTGAAGCTTTAAACATATGATGGTCCTTTCACACAATGGAATACAACTCAACAATAAAAGGAACAAACCATCAATACATGGAACAACTTCAGGAATGACCATCAGAACACCACACAAGTGAAATGCCAGACAAGCTAATATCTGTACCCCAATCAGGAAGGAGGAAAAATCAGAAGGCTGACACTAGAAATATAAAACTGGAAAGCTCTATAAATAAGATTTCAGGTGTCAAGATGCTAGTTGCAGGTAGCCATAACTGCAACTTCCTGACCACTGGAAAGGGAAGTCTGGCTACCACTGAAACCCAATGCTTTTTGACATCCACAACACTGGTGACCAGACATTGAAACAATGACTCAAGCTGCCACTGCCACTGTGACCTCCTCTTATGCTCACAAAGTTGGAGAGTGGGTGGTGGCATCTCTTCAATCTTGTCAGTCAATAGAGTAGAACAAAAAGCATAAAAAAACAGTCCAACTCACTTCTGTCTTCCAAGTCTTGCTTTAGAGCAACCAACTGGCAGAAATATTTATATTAAATATTTATAACTAGAAAATATATTAAATAATGTAGGGATTATGAAGAGGACAAAGATATTTCTCCTCATAGTAATTATATAACTCAATAGAAAAAAAATCACATTTCACTAAAATACAATTTGGAGGAAGAATAAAGGAAACAATCTGTGTAGGTGATCTGCATTTAGAGGTTGCTTTTAAATTTAGTAATTAATAATGATAGTGTGAGGCATGTTCAAGGAACAGAGAGTTTATTTTAGATCTGTCACTAACTATAGAACTTTAGGTAAGTTATTTTTCTGTGCCTTATTTTCTGTTTATTTAAAATGGAAATAATCATAATAATCATTTAATGGGTTGTGAAAGTATATTTAGGCTATAAAGACATTGCTTTAGTGTTTCCACATCCCACAATTTCAACTGTAACCTAGCATCTGTATAGAAGTTGAGTGGCGGTAACACATAGGTCAAGTTCCTTACATGTAGAAAAATATCTCATTTTGTGAATTCATACCTGTGTCCACAATTTTAAAGTGTTTGCAGCAGTATCAACTGATTAAAAACATAAATGTAATATCCACAAATATTTGAGTTGATTATTCTATAGCTTTATTTCTCCTGAATTAAATGTTTGAGTTGCATTAATTAACTTGTTGAAGGGTAGGAATAGCAGTAATAGCAGCAGCAATAATAAGTAACATATATTAAATACATATGATGTGGCAGGCATTTGTGTATGTACTTTACACGTATCATGTCATTGGGTTTTCACAACTACCTTGAGAAAGAGAGATATACTATTAGTTATATGTTACTTCTGAATGCATTCTTCTGTGACTTGTTTTCTCATTCAAAATTATATTTTTGAAACTCATCCATGGAGATGCCTATAGCTATAGCACATTCATTTGAAAATGCCAAATTGTATTCCAAACTGTTTTTTGCCAGTTACATTTCCACCACTAGTGGATAAGATTCCTTTGCTGCATATGCTTGTGATATTTGTATCGTCACACTTTTACATTTTTGCTAATTTAGAGGCTGTAAAATATCTCGTGGTGGTTTTACTTTTTAATTTTCCTAACTACGTGAAGTTGAATATATTTTAAAAATGTTATTTGGCCATTCATATTTCTTCTCCTATGAAATGCACATTATTTTTCTTAATAATTTTCTTTTAAATGAATATTTAAGATTTTATATAGTTTAAATGCTTAATGCTAATTATTACTGCAAATACCTTCCTGAGTTTATGAACTGACTTTCAATTTTTAAGGTGTCTTTTGAAGAGACTTAAATTTCTTAGCATGATAGAACCTATATATTTCCACTTTGGGGTTTTATTTCTGTGCATTTTAAAAGGTACTCCTTACTCAGTTAAGCCACATAGATGTTTCCCAACTCTCTATTCAAAATTTTTGTTTTTCTTTTTTACACATACATTAATTTCAGAAGAACTAAACATGAAATTAACTTTTGTGAATGGTGTCAAGAAAGGAAACAATTTAATTATTTTCCTATATGAAAACAATTTAAAATACTATTTATAAACAATGCTTTTCCCACAGATCTCCAATGTCACCTTTTCAGGTATCAAGTTGTCATATATGCTTGATACTGTTTTTGTACCATCTCTCTCTCTTTCTTTTGCTTTTCTGTGTGCTTGTTTATCCTCATATTTCTTTGTCTCTAACTTAATTTCTATAGGTTAATGAAAAATCTTGAAGGCTTATAGCTATTCCTTATGATATTATTCTTTGAAATTTTCTTGGCCTTTAGCTTTGTTTTTCTGTATAAAGTTTAAACCAACTTATCAATTTTTACAAAGAAAATTTTAAAATTGTTTTTTTTTTTTTTAAAGATTTTTTTTGAGGTGGACCATTTTTAAAGTCTTTATTGAATTTGTTACAGTATTGCTTCTGTTTTATGTTTTGGTTTTTAGGCCACGAGGCATGTGAGATGTTAGCTCCCTGAACAGGGATCGAACCTGCACTCCCTGCATTGGAAGATGAAGCCTTAATCAATGGACCACCAGGGAAGTCCCTAATAATTGTTTTCTCTAATAGCATTAATTCTATAGGAAACTATGGCAATAAGAATTTTCTAATGCTGTGGCTTATTTTTAATGATGAGAATATGTCTCTCTAATTAGGTCAACTTCATGCCTTTCAATAAAGTTTAAATTTTTCAAAATAAAGTTTGTTTCCATCTTTTACTAGATTCATTAATAAATATCATATATATACACACATATATGGAATGTATATATATTATAAATGTTATTATTTTCTGAAATTATACTGTTTTAATGTGTGTTGCCTCTGTATGAAAATGCATTAATTTTTGTATATTGCTCTTTTACTTAGCCACCCTGCTAAACTCTTTTATTCTCTTTCATTAATTATAATAATGAGCTGGTAGATTCTATTTCTCTATGTATACCTATATCTCTATTTAATATAATATATAAATATAAACTTATAATATTCACATATTTACTTGTCTTTCTGGACTAGCAAAGACTTTCTATAAAATGTTGAATGAGAGGAAGGAAATCAAGATGGTGTAGTAAGAAGATGTAGGGCTCATTTCCTGCCATGAACACGTCAAAAATATATCTACATGTGGAAAAATTTTCACTGAAAACCAAATGGAGACTGGCAGGAAGACAGCTATACAACCAAGGTTGTAAGAAATATACACATGGAATTAGGTAGGAAGGGAAGAGAAGCCATCAGGTAGGGACCTGTGCCCCTGGGAAGGGACTTAGAAGAGAAGGAGATTACAAGAGAGTAGACCCTCCTTGGGGAGTGAGTGGTTTAAGCCACATATTGGGTGCCCTAATCTTTGGGTCCAACACTGGGAAGACTACCTCTTTTGGCTGGTTGGAGGGTCAGTGGGACTAACAGGAGGGCTGTGGGAATACTGGACTCTGCTTGCAAGGAGCTCACACACACTCCCTTACTCTCAAAACAAGGCAGAGAGGGTGGATTGAAACTGCATGGTTGGCTGGCCAGTTTCCTGCAACCAGCATAGAGCATACCCCAGCCTGTAATGAGCTACTGCTCTGGCCCATTTGCTTCATGATACAGCTCCACACAAACAAGGGCTGCCATGGTCAACAAGAGAACTTGGCTCTGAGACACAAAAGTGGCTTAGACCTGAAGCTGTGTCTGAATACAGTGGGAGCACACTTTACTGGTGCTTACATAGGCAGTACATCAGAAGCAGTTCCAATAATGGACTGTAGCTGAACCACCACAGCTGGGGCCCCAGCCCATGCCAAGCACACGTGCCAGCCACACCTGCCTTGCAGCAAAGCTCCACACAAGAACAAGGGCAGCAGAAGCCAAGAAGAGAGCTCAGCTGCAAGGGAAAATGGAAGTTCAGACTTGAAGTGGCATCTAAGCAGGCAGGAAGAGCCATTACTGGCACTTATACAGGCAGTGCATCAGAAGCAGTCCAGGTCTCTGACCCCAGCTAGACCACCGCAGCCTGTATCCCACCCATGCCAGGCACCCAAACTAGCCCCTCTTGCCTGAGCATTACTCTCTCTGGAGTGAGGGTGCCAGTGCTGAGAGGGAGAAGAGCACACACTTAAAGGGAATGGAGTTCTGCTCCAGTAACTTGTGACCTGACCCAGCCCCTGATAAGTTGTGGTGGCCACCAAGCAGAGAAGAAGCCCTGGCTCACACTTAGTTCTGGCCCTAGACCCTCCATCTCCAGCCCCACCATCTACCAAGGTGATAGCTGCCACTGCACCTTGAGGAAAGACATGAATTGTGTTCACACCAGATTCAGCTCTATCACCAAAGCCACTGGGCACATGTAGACTGTATAGGGATATTCCCACACAAGGACACCCTTTCAAGACCACAATAAATAACTATTTCAGCTAATTTCATAGAGACCAGGAATGTTAAGCAAAATGACAGAGGTATTTGTTTAAGTTGAAAGACAAGGAGAAAAAAACTGAAAAAAAAAAAACTAATGAAACACAAATAAATAATTTATCAGATAAAGAATGCAAAGCATTAATAATAAGAATGCTAACTGGGAAAAGAATAGATGAACACAGTGAGAATTTTAACAAGGAACTACAAAATATAAAAAAGAACAGAATGAGGCAGAACAGAAGAATACTATAACTGAAATGAAAAATACAGAAAAAGGCATATGTGACCTGGAAGATAGAATAATGGAAATCATCCAATCAGAACAGCAAAAAGAAAAACTAATTTAAAAAATGAGAATAGTTTACAGGATCTCTGGAACAACATCATGCATACCAGCATTTGCATTATAGGGGTCCCAGAAAGAGAAGAGAGAGAGAAGGCGGTTGAAAATTATTTGATGAAATTATGACTGAAAACTTCCTAAACCTGGAGAAGGAAACAAATATCCAGGTACAGGAAGCACAGAGGGTCCAAACAAAATGAAAGCAAAAGACCCATGCCAAGATGTATCATAATTAAAATGAAAAAAATTTAAAGACAAAGAGCAAATTCTAATGGTAGCAAGAGAAATACAATGAGTCATATATGAAGGAACCCACACAAGGCTATCAGCTGATTTTTCTGCAGAAACATTGCAGGCCAGAAGGGAGTGGCATGATATATTCAAAGTGCTG
Organism: Balaenoptera ricei; assembly: GCF_028023285.1. Lineage (NCBI taxonomy): Eukaryota > Metazoa > Chordata > Mammalia > Artiodactyla > Balaenopteridae > Balaenoptera > Balaenoptera ricei. The sequence goes on along the minus strand of NC_082646.1, from coordinate 39,238,369 downwards.
AAAGGGAAAAACCTGCAGACTAGGATACTCCATCCAGCAAGATTATCCCCTAGAACTGAAAGAGATAAAGAAATTCTCAGACAAGAAAAAAACTAAAAGAGTTTCTCAATACTAAACCCACCCTAAAAGAAATGTTAAAGGTTCTTCTCCAATTGGAAAAGAAAGGACTATAACAAGAAGTAAGAATCAGTAGAAAAGGAGAAATTCCTGCTAGTAAAGGCAAATATATTGTAAAGGCTGAGGATCAACTACTTAAATAAGCTATTATGAAGATTCAAGGCAAAAAAATGTAAAATCAACTGGAACTACAATAATCAGTAAAGGGATAAATATAACAATGTTAAATATGACATCAACAAACAAAAAATGTGGGAGGGGAGTAAAAATGTAAATCTTTAAGAACATGTTTTAACTTAAAGGACTACCTGTTGAAAACAAGTAGATACAGTGTAGTTAAAGGTCAACATATAGGAACCCTTGGTAAGCATAAATCAAAAAACTACGGGCTTCCCTGGTGGCGCAGTGGTTGAGAATCTGCCTGCCAATGTAGAGGACACGGGTTCGAGCCCTGGTCTGGGAAGATCCCACATGCCACGGAGCAACTAAGCCCCTGAGCCACAGTTACTGAGCCTGCGCGTCTGGAGCTTGTGCTCCGCAACGGGAGAGGCCATGACAGTGAGAGGCCCGCGCACAGCGATGAAGAGAGGCCCCCGCTCGCCACAACTGGAGAAAGCCCTGGAAATAAATAAATAAATAAATTTATAAAAAACAAAAAAAACCAAACCAAACCAAAACAAAACAAAAAAACTACAATACATACACAAAAATTGGAGAGAAAGGAACACAAGTGGACCACTAAAGGAAATCACCAAATCACAAGGAAAAAACAAAAAAAGAAGTACAGGGAAGAAGTATAAAACAACTGGAAAACAAATAACAAAATGGCAATAAGTACATACCTATCAATAATTGCTTTAAGTGTCAATGGACTAAATGCTCCAATCAAAAGACATAGGGTGGCTGATTGGATAAAAAAACAAGACCAATTCATACGTTGATTACAAGACACTCACTTCAGAGCTGAAGACACGCACAGATTAAAAATGAGAGGATAGAAAGATATTTCATGCAAATGGAAATGACAAGAAAGCAGAGGTAGTGATACTCATATGAGACAAAATAGACTTTAAAACAAAGTTTGTAATGATAGAAAAAGAAAGGCATTATATAATAATAAAGAGATCTATACAAGAAGAGAATATAAAATTCATTAACATATATACACCTAATAAGAAGCATCTAAATATATAAAGCAAATATTAACAGATATAAAGGGAGAAACTGACAATAATGCCTAATAGTAGAGGACTTTAACACCCTATTTACATGAATGTACAGATCATGCAGACAAAAAATCAATAAGGAAACAGTGGTCTTAAATGACAGAATAGACCATTTGGACTTAATAGATATCTATATGACATCCCATCCAAAACAACAGAGTACACAATATTTTCAAGTGCACGTGGAATGTTCTCCAGGATAGATCATATGCTAGGACATAAAACAAGTCTCAACAAATTTAAGATGATAGAAATTCTATGAAGCATCTTTTCTTACCACCACTGTATGAAATTAGAAATCAATTACAGGAAGAAAAAGGGGAAAAAACTAACATGTGGAATCTAAACAATATGCTACTATAAAACCAATGAGTCAATGAAGAAATCAAAGAGGAAATCATAAAATACCTCATGACAGATCAAAATGCAAGTACAACTTTTCAAAATCTATGGGGTACAGCAAAAGCAATTCTAAGAGGGAAGTTTATAGCAATACAGGTCTATCTCAAGAAACAAGAAAAATCTGAAACAAACTACCTAACATGTCTAAAATAATTGTGAAAAGAACAATAAAGAAAGTCCAAAATCAGCATGAGGAAGGAAATAATAAAGATCAGAGAGAAAATAAATAAAATAGAGACCAAAACAAAAAGAAAGAAGAAAAAGAAAAGATCAGTGAAACCAAGAGCTAGTTTTTTGAAACAATAAAAGAAATTTGATAAAGCTTTAGCTAGGCTCACCAGGAAGAAAGAGAGGCCCCAAATAAACAAAATAAAAAATAAAAGCAGAGAAATAAGAGTTGATACAAAGAAAACAGAGATACAAAAAATAATAAGAGTATACTATGAATAGTTATATGCCAACAAATTGGAAGAAATAGAACATTTCTAGAAACACAGAACCTTCTAAGAATGGATCAGGAAGACATAGACAATTTGAAAAGGCCAATCACTAGTAGCAAAATCGAATTTGTAATTTAAAAAATCCCCCCAGCAAACAAAATTTGAGGATCAGAAGGCTTCACAGGGTTTTTCTACCAAATATATAAAGAAAAGCTAATGGCTGTGTTTCTCAAACTACTCCAAAAATTTGCTGAGGATGGAACACTCAAATTCATTCTACAAGCCTACAAGTACCCTGGTATCAAAGCCAGAGGGAGACACACACACACACACACACACACACACACATGCACACACACACACAATAGATAGATAAATAGATAGATGTTATGGAAAAACCCAAATGAACTTTTGCGCTAACTCTATATCTATATGTGTGTCTAATCAATATAGATACAAAAATCCTCAACAAAATATTAGCAAGCCTAAGTTAACAATATATAGCAAAGGATCATACACCATGATCAAGTGGGATTTATTCCAGGGATGCAAAAATGCAAGGTTCAATATTTGCAAACGAATCAATGTGATGCACCACATTAGCAAAAGGAAGGATAAAAATCACATGATCATCTCAATAGACACAGAAAAAGCATTTGAAAAAATTCAACATCCATTCATGATAAAAACTCTCATCAAAGCTGGTACAGAGGGAACATATCTCAACATAATAAAGGCCATTTATGACAAACCCAGAGTTAACATCATACTTAATGGGGAAAAGCAGAAAGCCTTTGCTCTAAAATCAGGAACAATGATGTCCACTCTCGCCACTTCTATTTAACATAGTATTGTAAGTCCTAGCCAACCACAGCAATCAGACCAAAAATGGCATCCACATTGGAAGAAAAGAAGTAAAACTGTCACTCTTTGCAGATGATGTGATACTATGTATAGAAAACCCTGTGTCCACCAAAAAACTATTAGAATAAATGCATTCAGTACAGTTGCATGATACAAGATCAATATAAAGGAATCTGTTGCTTTTTTATATACTACTAATAAAGAGACTTCAGAAAGAGAAAGCAAGAAAACAATCCCATTTAAAGTCACATCAAAAAGAATAAAATACCCATGAATAAACTTATCCATGAAGGTGAAAACTTACACTCTAAAAAGTATGAAACATTGATGTGGGAATTTGAAACTAATACAAGGAAATGGAGTGATATTACAGGTTCTTGGATTGGAAGAATTAATATTGTTAAAATGTCCATAGTACCTAAAGCAATCTACAGATTTAATGCAATTCCTGTCAAAATACCCATAACATTTTTCACAGAAGTAGAACAAACAATCTTAAAATTAATATGGAACCAAAACCACCCCAAACTGCCAAAGCAATCTTGAGAGAAAAAACAACAAAACTGGATATATCTGCTCCCTGACTTCAGGTTATATTATAATTCTACAGTAATCAAACCAGTATGGTACTGACACAAAAACAGACACATAGATCAATGAAACAGAATAGAGAGCCCCAAAATAAACCCACACACTTATGGTCAACTAATCTGTGACAAAGGATGCTAAAATATTGGTGAAAAGACAGTCTCTTTAATAAGTGGTGCTGGGAAAACTGGACAGCTACATGTAAAGAATGAAAGTAGAACATTTTCTCACTCCATATACAAAAATAAATTCAAAATGGATTAAAGACTTGAGTGTAAGACTGGAAACCATAAAACTCCTATGAGAGAACATAACTAGAACACTTTTTGATGTAAATTGTAACCATTTTTTTTTGGACCTGTCTCCTAGGGCAAAAGAAACAAAAGCAAAATTTAAAAAACAGGACCTAATTAAATTTGAAATCTACTTCACAGCAAAGGAAACCATTGACGAAACACAAAGACAACCTACTGAATGGGAAAAAATATTTGAAAATTGTATGACCAATAAGGGTTAATATCCAAAATATATAAATAGCTCATACAACTCAATATCAACAAAAACAAACAACCCAAACAGAAAATGGGTTAGATATGAATAGACGTTTTTACAAAAAGGATGTATACATGGCCAACAAGCACATGAAAAAGTGCTCAGCAGAACTAATCAGAGAAAAGCAAATCAAAGCACATTGAGATATCACCTTATACCTGTTAAAATGACTATCATCCAAAAGTTTACAAACAAGAAATGCTGGCTAAGATTTAGTGAAAAGAGAATGTTAGTACACTGTTGGGATTTAGTGGCCACTATGGATAACCGTGTAGAGGTTCCTCAAAAAACTGAAAGTAAAAGTACCATATGATCCAGCAATGCCACTCTTGGGTATATATCCAGAAAAAAAATGAAAACAGTAATTTGAAAAGTTATATGCATCCCAATGTTCATAGCAGCATTATTTATAATAGCCAATATATGAAAGAAACACCAGTGTCCATCAACTGATGAATTGATAAAGAACATGTTTTATATATATATATATATATACACATGCATACATATATATATATACACACACACACAGTGGAATACTAGTCAGTCATAACAAAGAATAAAATTCTGCCAATTTGTACCAATGTGAATAGACTTAGAGAGTATTATGCTTAGTGAACAAGTCACAGAAAGACAAGTTACGTTTTCCCTTATATGTGGAATCTAAAAAATAAAGCAAACAAATGTATATAACAAAACAGAAGTAGACTCACAGATATAGAAACAAACAAATGACTAATAGTGGGGAGAAGGAGGGGCAAAGGGCAAGATATGGGTATGGTATTAAGAGATAGAAAATACTATGTTAAAAATAAATAAGCAACAAGGATGTATTGTACAGCACAGGGAAATACAGTCATTATTTTGTAATAATTTTAAATGGAGTATAATCTATAAAAAATATTGAATGTTGTATACCTGAAACTAATGTAATATTGTAAATCAACTATATTTCAATTAAAAAAATTAACACTGCTTTATGTTATATATATAAAAAAATAATTTCACTAAAAACCATCTGCCTTTGAAAAATTCAAAGGGAGAAAATTAGGTCTTATATTTTACATTCCAGTAATAATAGTTAATAACAGGAGAATGCACATTTAATATAGATATATATCTATATATGAAGCTGTGGGAATACTTATTTTAGCTGCAAAATTATCTTATATATGTTTACATGTTATTTGCTTTTGAGTAAAATTGGATTGATCTTCAGACATTCTAAATTCTGAATCATACAGTCATGCAAAGGTATTGTCTATGCCTCTTTTATTTCTTTGTGTTCTTTCTTTCTGGTGTTGGTACCAAGAATGCTTATTCAAGAAGAGTGCTTGTTCAGACCAGGAAGTTGGTTTGTTTTCATCCTACTGGCCTTTTGAACTGTGTGACAGAGCCAGGCTTTCCTAGCATTGGCTGATAGGCAAACTAGATAGAGTAAAAGCTGTAATGATCAGGTCATTATAAAAACAAAATGTTGAATGATAATGAGCACCCTTGTCTTTTTCCTTCTTTTAAATAAAATATGCTATTTAACCACTAAATTGGTATTTGTTGAAAACTTTTTTAGATCCTTTATGAGAAGTACTAACCTCTCTCTGTAATATAATTTTTCATCTTGGAATTTTTCTTCTGCATGTGTTATATAAATTCATTTCTCAGATCCACATAAGGATAGCCCTATGGCCACAACTTTTCAGGAGAGATTTTATTATTATTGTTGTTGTTGATATTGTTATTATTTTCCCTCCCAGGACCTGAAGTAGTGTTAGTTTGCCCCGTGGTTTCACTTTGCTGGCTGATAATTCTTTTTTCTAGTTCACACTTCCACTGAGCCTGTAGTCCATTTGGGAATCCCACCTTATGTGTGGGTCTCAGATTCAGTGCTACAGCTATGTGCAGGCTCTTGGCCTAAAACCCAGCACTTCAGGCTACTGCCAGTCTCCCAAATTCTATTTTCCCGGTAGCATATTTTCTCCTCCAGGACCACCTTTGGTATGCAGTTGGTTTAATACATTGATTTAAGCTCATGGTGGCTAAAATTTTTGACCTACATTGATTTTCCCAATTTTCTGGAAGGCTTAATGATGTGCTTACATTTTTTTTGTAATTTATTCAGCAGTTTTATTTATTTATCTTTTTGAAATGAGACAACTTTTCAGACTAACTTGTTAGTCTGCTAGAAACAGAAAATATCTCGTCTTTAATGACATTTTCCACTTCATCTTTTTACTTTTTTTAAAAATTGAAATATAGTTGATTTACAATATTATGTTAGAGTACTTGAGATGTGGTATCATGCCTTTATGCTATCTATTAAAATAATTTTTATTACTAATTACACATTTAAAAATCTCACATCCTTAAAATATTCGTTATCTACCATGGCCTAATTTATATTTCCCACTTCAAAACTACTCATTGCCTGTATATCTTTAAGATATCTCATCTATTGTTTCCTTAAACTATAATTACATTTTTTCTGTCGTTTTTACTGTGAGAACAATTCATCTGTATTATAATTATATTTAGACTTCCTAAATGCTAATGTGATGTTTTGTTCATCTTATACTCTTGTTAGAATGTGCTATGTTTGAATTACAGTTCAACTCCCTTGAACAGAGATGTTCATTTCAAGTTCTTTTCCATTTATTTTTCAATATTTATTACCCTGGCTTTCACTTTCCTCTTGCTCTTCCACATCATTACTAAAGTTATTAATTAATATTGACTATACTAAACTCAGTGGAATACAGGAAATAGCTTTACTTTTTCTCACAACCATATTCTCACTTATTCATTCATATAATAAAACTTTCACAACTTTTCCTGTTTTTAGTCACTTTTGGTTATAATTATAGTCTTATTTAATAATATTTTTATATAATAATCTCAATGTTTTGGAAAATATATAAAATTTCACATGTGAGTAATAAAATTCTATTTAAAAATTTTTTTAAATTTCATTTTTATGTCAGATTCAAAGTGATTTCTCTCCTTTTAGCTTTATTTTGACTTCAGCTCAAAAACTTATAATATGGAAATGAGGGAGGGATCTCTTCTTTAAGTCTTCCCTGACATCATCCCTGTTTTGCTTCCTGTACTCTGGATATGACATAGGGTCAAAAAAAGTTAGATAAAAAGAGATAATATTTGAATGAGTCATATTGTTATAATCCAGACATAACTATCTATTGTAATGGCTGACCTCAAATACTGGCTCTTTCATGGGGAACATGTGAATTTCAAGTTTCCTGCCTTGGTTGGTGCTTTCTCTGGCCAGTGCTTTGCTGTGACTGCGTCTCCTAACCCTTCCTTAATTGCCCACTGGTAGACTTTTATTGCTGTGATCCTTTTACCACAGCAGACAACATTTTTGGCCAAGTCCCTTCAAGATTGCACAGGCCAGGCTAGCTTCCTCTGAGAATTTCTTGCACCCTTGCCCTGCCAGAGAGGAGGGAGAGAGTGTACCTCATCTGACCACCAATCTTTCTTCATCATGTAGATTCTGTTTTGTTCAACCAATTTTGCCTTTGACTTTTCTAGGATAGAGGTAGGCATCAGATTCTTGATTCACATGCTCTGCTAAAGCCCTAGGGATACACCTTAGTTTCTCCCAAGAACATTCTAATGGTGCTTTACAATTTCAGGCCACACAATTCAGTTTTTATTCATTCAACATATATTTACTAAGTGCTTACTCTATATCAGTTACTGTTTTCAACACTGAAAATATAGGTAGGGTTAATAGATTTAGCAAATAAAAATACAGATTATAAGTTAAACTTGAATTTCAGATAAACATAAATAATTCATCAAGAGTATGTGATATATAAGAAATATTTATACTAAAAATTATTTGACTTCAACTGAAATTAAAGTTTGAGTGTCCTGTATTTTATCTGGCACTCTTAGAAGTAGTAGTGTATAAAATACACTGTATTTTATGCATGTTTAAAAGACATAGCCCTGTCTTTATGAAGCTATATTCTAATTGGAAAAAACAAAACAGTAAATTAAAAATATATATACTGTGTCATAGAGTGATAAATGTTATAGAAAAAATAAAATGAGATAAGAGTGATAGAGAGTTCCAGGGGTCTAATGTAGCTATTTTATGTGTATTGACCATGGTGTCAGTACCAAAGAGAAATATGAGCAGAAAATGAAAGAAAGAAAAAGAAGAGATAGATGATCCAGTCATAAGAACAAACAAGTACAAAGGAACTGAGGTGGAAGCATTCGTGACATACACAAGGGACAACAAATAAGGAAAAGGTGAGTAGGGGGGAAAAAGAAGATGGGAAGAGAGAGGCTCAGAGAGGTATGGGGCTTGTGGGGTGTGTGTGCTGGCCAAAGAAGGTGAAAAATTGTTTAGATCATCTAAACCACTATAAGGACTTTGGATTTTATCCTTAGTGAGATAGGAAGGCTTTGTGGAGTTTTGAGGAGAGAAGTGGCATGATCAATTTATCTTTCTAAATAGATTATTTTAGGTGCTGTAAAAAAAAAAAAAAAAAGATTAGAGAGGGGTGATTGCAAAGACAGAATGCATAATTAGGAGACTACCTCAATGATCTTGGCAAGAGCTAATGGAGGCTTAGATGAGGGAGGTGGTGTTGGAGAGGGGATGGGAAGAAATAAGTGGATTCTGATTGAATTTTGCAGAAAGAATTGTTAGACTATTCTGATAAGTTGGATGCAGAATCTAAGAAAAAGAGAAAAGTCAAAGATGACTCATAACATTTACTGGAGAAACTGGAAGAAAGGAGTTGACATTCACTGTGATGGGGGAAGATTGTGAGAAATTTCTGGGAGGGCACCAAAATTTGCAGTTCTGTTTTGGACATGTCAAATTTGAAATGTTAAATATCCAGTTGCAGAGACTGAATCTGCAGTTAGATTTACTTTTCAGGGAAGAGTATTGGGCCATAGATAACAATTTGAGAGTTGACAGAGTATAAATGGTATTTGGCACAAAATCAGATGAGAGAACTGACCCTCCTTGAAGGCACCTCCAATCGCTATGGTTGTTTTCCTTGGAAATCCTTCACTTTTTCTGATGAGAGTGACTACTCTATTCCCAATCCACAAAAAAAAAAAAAAAAAGGAGGAGATGTTCTCTAACTTTTCCTCCTACACTAATCCTCACTGTAGAATTAATGTCTCAATGACAACCTTTAATATAAGTGTGAAGAATGGCTTCTATTCAGTGACTCTAAGTACAACCTTTCATTCATAGTGCACTTGGTTCTTTCTTTTTTATCCCCTTTCTTTTCAAAAACGATATTAAGTGATTTAATGCAGCATGCAACATGTCATTTTAATAATTTTGATTGAAGTTACTTGCCATTGAGGAAAAAATGTTGATTTCAATATATTAAAGTGACAGTGTGACTTTTTAATTTGGCTTTAGCAATGGCTTCTTTTCAATTTGGACAGCCTCTGACTATTAGACTCTACCTCAATCATAAGTTGAATTTTATACTGTACCCTCCCTCATGCTTCATTAACAGTTTTAAGAAAACTTCCCTAAATGCTGACTACATCTTTTTATTACTATTTTTTTGTAAAATATAGGGAAATCAGTGTTTTTCTAATCTGAATTTCCTAATTAATTTAGTAAGAAGCAAAAATTTGCCTAGAAATCAGATTCTAGAGGTGCAAAAGACTAGCTATATGTTACAGAACAAGTCTCCTACTTTTTCTGAATCTTAATTACCTCATTTGTGAATCACAAGTATTGGAATGCATACTCTCTAAAAGTCTCTCCTGGTTTAGCATTTCATAATTCTATGATAAGAAATTTCATTGCAGGCATCCTCTACAAATTCTGGTCATCTATATTCTTCATCTCTATCCGAGGCCTAGAATATATTTCTCATTTCATATTATTGAATCACTTTTTATGTGAATTAAAACATCTTTCTTATATAAAATAAATTTCAAGGACAGTTTTGTTCATTTGCAGGACTCACACTTCTATCTATGATTTTTTTTAACTTTAGAAGCAAACAAATGTAGAATATTATACTAGAATAAGACAAATAAGTATATAAGTGGTATTTCATGAGATTGCATATAGAGACTATCATTTTAGAGCAAAGCTATTAAGTGACAGCATCTTGGATATGTGTATAAAATATAGAATGCTGAGAATATTCAATCAATATTAAAGAATAATATTAGGTTCCCAAATGATATTAGATAAAGTGTGAAATCTTCAGCACCCAAGGTAAATAATCATTCAAATCACAAATATGTCTAATGCCAATGAAATCAATAGCATCTTTATAACATCAAAAAAGACTGAGTAATTTTTAAAAAGCCTGTTGCTTATGCCACTAATATATACAAATAAAATTAAAAAAAGGTGAATACCACTCACAATTCTATTAGACTAGAGGCTCTGATGGAACACATTTTTAACTTTAAAGGTGAAGAGATGAAAAATAAGAATAAACTTTTTTTTTTTTATATTGTTAAGGTCCTCTTGGGAATTACCTGATGTATGCTATTTCCTAAGAAGGAAAGGCATAAATCATTTGTGTGAGCTAAAGATAACTCTAAAAGTACAATGACTTTCTTCCTATTTTACATCCAGAGAAACTGACAAAGCAGTAAAATGCAGAGCTCATTCTCTTAGCTTTGCTGACAGATCCACTTGCTTTTCTTCCTGATTAGCTAACAGTAGAATAAATATTCTGAATTGCACTGTGATCTAAAGTAAAAACAACATTTTGCTTTCTAAACAATTTTTTCTTTTTCTTAAATATTTCAGATATCTTTGTTGACTTGGAATAAATTATTTTAGGAAACATTTTCAGAAACAGAGAACAATATTTAAATTGGAGCAATGGGAATGTTTCCTAGATTTTTACCTTAAAAACTAAAAGAGATCAACTCCCAATAGGCCAATTTTCAACACTTTCATTGTGTGTAACTCTTTAAAGTCATAGAAAGACAGAATTTCTTGTTAAAGTAGTCATACCTAAAGACTGTGATTCAAATGAGAGCTTATTACTGGCATATTTTTATGAGTAATCTAAATTTTTTTTTTTTTTTTTTTAAACATCTTTATTGAAGTATAATTGCCTTACAATGGTGTGTTAGCTTCTGCTTTATAACAAAGTGAATCAGTTATACATATACAATATGTTCCCATATCTCTTCCCTCTTGCATCTCCCTCCCTCCCACCCTCCCCATCCCACCCCTCTAGGTGGTCACAAAGCACCGAGCTGATCTCCCTGTGCTATGCGGCTGCTTCCCACTAGCTATCTATTTTACATTTGGTAGTGGATATATGTCCATGACACTCTCTCACCCTGTCACATCTCACCCCACCCCCTCCCCATATCCTCAAGTCCATTCTCTAGTAGGTCTGTGTCTTTATTCCCGTCTTGCCACTAGGTTCTTCATGGCTTTTTTTCCCCTTAGATTCCGTATATATGTGTTAGCATACTGTATTTGTTTTTCTCTTTCTGACTTACTTCACTCTGTATGACAGACTCTAACTCCATCCACCTCATTACAAATACCTCCATTTCATTTCTTTTTATGGCTGAGTAATATTCCATTGTATATATGTGCCACATCTTCTTTATCCATTCATCTGTCGATGGACATTTAGGTTGCTTCCATGTCCTGGCTATTGTAAATAGAGCTGCAATGAACATTTTGGTACATGACTCTTTTTGACCTATGGTTTTCTCAGGGTATATGCCCAGTAGTGGGATTGCTGGATCGTATGGTAGTTCTATTTGTAGTTTTTTAAGGAACCTCCATACTGTTCTCCATAGTGGCTGTATCAATTTACATTCCCACCAACAGTGCAAGAGAGTTCCCTTTCCTCCACACCCTCTCCAGCATTTATTGTTTCTAGATTTTTTGATGATGGCCATTCTGACCGGTGTGAGATGATATCTCATTGTAGTTTTGATTTGCATTTCTCTAATGATTAATGATGTTGAGCATTCTTTCATGTGTCTGTTGGCCATCTGTATATCTTCTTTGGAGAAATGTCTATTTAGGTCTTCTGCCCATTTTTGGATTGGGTTGTTCGTTTTTTTGTTATTGAGCTGCATGAGCTGCTTGTAAATCTTGGAGATTAATCCTTTGTCAGTTGCTTCATTTGCAAATATTTTCTCCCATTCTGATGGTTGTCTTTTGGTCTTGTTTATGGTTTCCTTTGCTGTGCAAAAGCTTTTAAGTTTCATTAGGTCCCATTTGTTTATTTGTGTTCTTATTTCCATTTCTCTGGGAGCTGGGTCAAAAAGAATCTTGCTGTGATGTATGTCATAGAATGTTCTGCCTATGTTTTCCTCTAAGAGTTTGATAGTGTCTGGTCTTACACTTAGGTCTTTAATCCATTTTGAGTTTATTTTTGTGCATGGTGTCAGGGAGTGTTCTAATTTCATACTTTTACATGTATCTGTCCAATTTTCCCAGCACCACTTATTGAAGAGGCTGTCTTTTCTCCACTGTATATGCTTGCCTCCTTTATCAAAGATAAGGTGACCATATGTGCGTGGGTTTATCTCTGGGCTTTCTATCCTGTTCCATTGATCTATATTTCTGTTTTTGTGCCAGTACCAAACTGTCTTGATTACTGTAGCTTTGTAATATAGTCTGAAGGCAGGGAGCCTGATTCCCCCAGCTCCATTTTTCGTTCTCAAGATTGCTTTGGCTATTCGGGGTCTTTTGTTTTTCCATACAAATTGTGAAATTTTTTGTTCTAGTTCTGTGAAAAATGCCAGTGGTAGTTTGATAGGGATTGCATTGAATCTGTAGATTGCTTTGGGTAGTAGAGTCATTTTCACAATGTTGATTCTTCCAATCCAGGAACATGGTATATCTTTCCATCTATTTGTATCATCTTTAATTTCTTTCATCAGTGTCTTATAATTTTCTGCATACAGGTCTTTTGTCTCCTTAGGTAGGTTTATTCCTAGATATTTTATTCTTTTTGTTGCAATGGTAAACGGGAGTGTTTTCTTAATTTCACTTTCAGATTTTTCGTCATTAGTGTATAGAAATGCAAGAGATTTCTGTGCATTAATTTTGTATCCTGCTACTTTACCAAATTCATTGATTAGCTCTAGGAGTTTTCTGGTAGCATCTTTAGGATTCTCTATGTATAGTATCATGTCATCTGCAAACAGTGACAGCTTTACTTCTTCTTTTCCGATTTGGATTCCTTTTATTTCTTTGTCTTCTCTGATTGCTGTGGCTAACACTTCCAAAACTATGTTGAATAATAATGGTGAGAGGGGGCAACCTTGTCTTGTTCCTGATCTTAGTGGAAATGGTTTCAGTTTTTCACCATTGAGGACAATGTTGGCTGTGGGTTTGTCATATATGGCCTTTATTATGTTGAGGAAAGTTCCCTCTATGCCTACTTTCTGCAGGACTTTTATCATAAATGGGTGTTGAATTTTGTCGAAAGCTTTCTCTGCATCTATTGAGATGATCATATGGTTTTTCTCCTTCAATTTGTTAATATGGTGTATCACATTGATTGATTTACGTATATTGAAGAATCCTTGCATTCCTGGGATAAACCCCACTTGATCATGGTGTATGATCCTTTTAATGTGCTGTTGGATTCTGTTTGCGAGTATTTTGTTGAGGATTTTTGCATCTATGTTCATCAGTGATATTGGCCTGTAGTTTTCTTTCTTTGTGACATCTTTGTCTGGTTTTGGTATCAGGGTGATGGTGGCCTCGTAGAATGAGTTTGGGAGTGTTCCTCCCTCTGCAATATTTTGGAAGAGTTTGAGAAGGATAGGTGTTAGCTCTTCTCTAAATGTTTGATAGAATTCACCTGTGAAGCCATCTGGTCCTGGGCTTTTGTTTGTTGGAAGGTTTTTAATCACAGTTTCAATTTCAGTGCTTGTGATTGGTCTGTTCATATTTTCTATTTCTTCCTGGTTCAGTCTCGGCAGTTTGTGCATTTCTAAGAATCTGTCCATTTCTTCCAGGTTGTCCATTTTATTGGCGTAGAGTTGCTTGTAGTAATCTCTCATGATCTTTTGTATTTCTGCAGTGTCAGTGGTTACTTCTCCTTTTTCATTTCTAATTCTATTGATTTGAGTCTTCTCCCTTTTTCTCTTGATGAGTCTGGCTAATGGTTTATCAATTTTGTTTATCTTCTCAAAGAACCAGCTTTTAGTTTCATTGATTTTTGCTATTGTTTCCTTCATTTCTTTTTCATTTATTTCTGACCTGATCTTTATGATTTCTTTCCTTCTGCTAGCTTTGGGGTTTTTTTGTTCTTCTTTCTCTAATTGCTTTAGGTGCAAGGTTAGGTTGTTTATTCGAGATGTTTCCTGTTTCTTGAGGTAGGCTTGTATTGCTATAAACTTCCCTCTTAGCACTGCTTTTGCTGCGTCCCATAGGTTTTGGGTCGTCGTATCTCCATTGTCATTTGTTTCTAGGTATTTTTTGATTTCCCCTTTGATTTCTTCAGTGATCACTTCGTTATTAAGTAGTGTATTGTGTAGCCTCCATGTGTTTGTATTTTTTACAGATCTTTTCCTGTAATTGATATCTAGTCTCATAGCGTTGTGGTCGGAAAAGATACTTGATACGATTTCAATTTTCTTAAATTTACCAAGGCTTGATTTGTGACCCAAGATATGATCTATCCTGGAGAATGTTCCATGCGCACTTGAGAAAAATGTGTATTCTGTTGTTTTTGGGTGGAATGTCCTATAAATATCAATTAAGTCCATCTTGTTTAATGTATCATTTAAAGCTTGTGTTTCCTTATTTATTTTCATTTTGGATGATCTGTCCATTGGTGAAAGTGGGGTGTTAAAGTCCCCTACTATGATTGTGTTGCTGTCAATTTCCCCTTTTATGGCTGTTAGTATTTGCCTTATGTATTGAGGTGCTCCTATGTTGGGTGCATAAATATTTACAATTGTTATACCTTCCTCTTGGATCGATCCCTTGATCATTATATAGTGTCCTTCTTTGTCTCTTATAATATTCTTTATTTTAAAGTCTATTTTGTCTGATATGAGAATTGCTACTCCAGCTTTCTTTTGATTTCCATTTGCATGGAATATCTTTTTCCATCCCCTCACTTTCAGTCTGTATGTGTCTCTAGGTCTGAAGTGGGTCTCTTGTAGACAGCATATATATGGGTCTTGTTTTTGTATCCATTCAGCCAGTCTGTGTCTTTTGGTGGGAGCATTTAATCCATTTACATTCAAGGTAATTATCGATATGTATGTTCCCATTCCCATTTTCTTAAATGTTTTGGGTTTGTTATTGTAGGTGTTTTCCTTCTCTTGTGTTTCTTGCCTAGAGAAGTTCCTTTAGCATTTGTTGTAAAGCTGGTTTGGTGGTGCTGAACTCTCTCAGCTTTTGCTTGTCTGTAAAGGTTTTAATTTCTCCATCAAATCTGAATGAGATCCTTGCTGGGTAGAGTAACCTTGGTTGTAGGTTTTTCTCCTTCATCACTTTAAGTATATCCTGCCACTCCCTTCTGGCTTGCAGAGTTTCTGCTGAAAGATCAGATGTTAACCTTATGGGGATTCCCTTGTGTGTTATTTGTTGTTTTTCCCTTGCTGCTTTTAATATGTTTTCTTTATATTTAATTTTTGACAGTTTGATTAATATGTGTCTTGGCGTGTTTCTCCTTGGGTTTATCCTGTATGGGACTCTCTGTGCTTCCTGGACTTGGTTAACTATTTCCTTTCCCATATTAGGGAAGTTTTCAACTATAATCTCTTCAAATATTTTCTCAGTCCCTTTCTTTTTCTCTTCTTCTTCTGGGACCCCTATAATTCGAATGTTGGTGCGTTTAATGTTGTCCCAGAGGTCTCTGAGACTGTCCTCAGTTCTTTTCATTCTTTTTTCTTTATCCTGCTCTGCAGTAGTTATTTCCACCATTTTATCTTCCAGGTCACTTATCCTTTCTTCTGCCTCAGTTATTCTGCTATTGATCCCATCTAGAGTATTTTTAATTTCATTTATTGTGTTTTTCATCGTTGCTTGGTTCCTCTTTAGTTCTTCTACGTCCTTGTTAAATGTTTCTTGCATTTTGTCTATTCTATTTCCAAGATTTTGGATCATCCTTACTATCATTTTTCTGAATTCTTTTTCAGGTAGACTACCTATTTCCTCTTCATTTGTTAGGTCTGGTGTGTTTTGACCCTGCTCCTTCATCTGCTGTGTGTTTTTCTGTCTTCTCATTTTGCTTATCTTACTGTGTTTGGGGTCTCCTTTTCACAGGCTGCAGGTTCGTAGTTCCCGTTGTTTTTGGTATCTGTCCCCAGTGGGTAAGGTTGGTTCAGTGGGTTGTGTAGGCTTCCTGGTGGAGGGGACTATTGCCTGTGTTCTGGTGGATGAGGTTGAATCTTGTCTTTCTGGTGGGCACGTCCACGTCTGGTGGTGTGTTTTGGGGTGTCTGTGGCCTTATGATTTTAGGCAGCCTCCCTGCTAATGGATGGGGCTGTGTTCCTGTCTTGCTAGTTGTTTGGCATAGGGTGTCCAGCCCTGTAGCTTGCTGGTCGTTGAGTGAAGCTGGGTCTTGATGTTGAGATGGAGATCTCTGAGAGATTTTTGCCGTTTGGTATTACGTGGAGCTGGTAGGTCTCATGTGGACCAGTGTCCTGAGGTTGGCTCTCCCACCTCAGAGGCACAGCCCTGATGCCTGGCTGGAGCACCAAGAGCCTTTCATCCACACAGCTCAGAATATAAGGGAGAAAAAAATAGAAAGATAAAAAGAGGATAAAATAAAATAAAATAAAGCTATTATAATAAAAAATAAGAAAAAAAATTATTAAGAGTAAATGTATTCAGAAAAAATTTTTTTTAATTTTTAAAAATAGATTTATTAATTTTTTTATAGTAAAAAATAAGAAAAAGAGTTTTAAGAAAAAAATTTATTAAAAACATTTTTTTAATTTTTTAAAATAAAAAATATGAAAAAACTTATTAAAAAATTTTTTAATTTCTAAAAATAGAAAATACGGAAAAAATTATTAAGAAAGCATATATTAGGAAAAAAAAAATTTTTTTAAGTAAAAAAAAAAAAAAAATGGACGGACCTAACCCTAGGACTGATGGTGAAAGCAAAGCTATACAGACAAAATCTCACCCAGAAGCATACACATATACACTCACAAAAAAGGGAAAAGGGGAAATTAATATATCCTGCTCCTAAAGTCCACCTTTTGAATTTGGGATGATTCGTTGTCTATTCAGGTATTCAACAGATGCAGGCACATCAAGTTGTTTGTGGAGCTTTAATCCGCTGCTTCTGAGGCTGCTGGGGGAGATTTCCCTTTCTCTTCTTTGTTCGTACAGCTCCCAGCATTCAGCTTTGGATTTGGACCCGCCTCTGCATGTACATTGCCTGAGGGCGTCCGCTCCCCGCCCAGACAGAACGGGGTTAAAGGAGCAGCTGCTTTGGGGGCTCTGGCTCACTCAGGCCAGGGGAGGGAGCAGTACGGAGGAGGCGGGGCGAGCCTGCGGCGTCAGAGGCGTCGTGACGTTGCAGCAGCCTGAGGCGCGCCATGTGTTCTCCCGGGGAAGTTGTCCCTGGATCACGGGAGCCTGGCAGTGGCGAGCTGCACTGGCTCCCGGGAGGGGTGGTGTGGAGAGTGACCTGGGCTCGCACACAGGCTTCTTGGTGGCGGCAGCAGCAGCCTTAGCGTTTCCTACCAGTCTCTGGGGTCCGCGCTGTTAGCCGCGGCTCGCGCCCGCCTCTGGAGTTCGTCTAGGCGGCGCTCTGAATCCCCTCTCCTTGCGCGCCGCGAAACAAAGAGGCAAGAAAAAGTCTCTTGCCTCTTCGGCGGCTGCAGACCTCCTCTCCGGCTCCCTCCCGGCTCGCCGCGGCACCGCAACCCCTTCAGGCTGTGTTCACGCCGCCAACCCCAGTCCTCTCCCTGCGATCCGACCGAAGCCCGCACCTCAGCTCCCAGCCCCGCCTGCCCCAGCGGGTGAGCAGACAAGCCTCTCGGGCTGGTGAGCGCTGCTCGGCGCTGAGCCTCTGTGCGGGAATCTCTCCGTTTTTCCCTCTGCGCCCCTGTTGCTGTGGGATCCGCGCTGATAGCCGCGCGGCTCGCACCCGTCTCTGGATTTCGTTTAGGCAGCGCTCTGAATCCCCTCTCCTTGCACGCCGCGAAACAAAGAGGCAAGAAAAAGTCTCTTGCCTCTTCGGCAGCTGCAGACTTTTTCCCGGACTCCCTCCCGGCTAGCACCAAAGCCCGAGCCTCAGCTCCCAGCCCCCGCCCGCCCTGGCGAGTGAGCAGACAAGCCTCTCGGGCTGGTGAGTGCTGGTTGGAGCCGAGCCTCTGTGCGGGAGTCTCTCCGCTTTGCCCTCCGCACCCCTGTGGCTGCGCTCTCCTCCGCGGCTCCGAAGCTTCCCCCCTCTGCCACCCGCGGTCTCTGCCCGCAAAGGGGCTTCCTAGTGCCTGGAAACCTTTCCTCCTTCACGGCTCCCTCCCACTGGCGCAGGTCCCGTCCCTATTCTTTTTGTCTCTGTTATTTCTTTTTTCTTTTACCCTACCCAAGTACGTGGGGATTTTCTTGCCTTTTGGGAGGTCTGACGTCTTCTGCCAGCGTTCAGTGGGTGTTCTGTAGGAGCAGTTCCACGTGTAGATGTATTTCTGCTGTATCTGTGGGAAGGAAGGTGATCTCCGCGTCTTACTCTTCCGCCATCTTGCCCCAATCCTCGAGTAATCTAAATTTTAAATACTCCTGCTGTTCTATACTGTAGTTCAATGCATAATACTATTTTGTTACTTTTATATAATTTTCTAAATGTTTATGAGATTTTGAGCACCTTGAATGCAGGGACACTGCATGGGCATTCCTGCAACTGTAAATGATACTAAGTAAATACTTCCTGAATCAATGGAATAGAGTTCAGAGGGTATTTCTGTATGTGATAGTTTAACATCATTATAGGGAACAAAGGTAAAGTGGAGTGAGTGTGAATATATTTCAAGAATTTTTCATCTCCTGAACATTGTTATTTTTTCTCATCCTTAGGAAACACAAAGTAATCCTGTTATATTCACATTTCAAAATGTTTGGACTCAAAATGTAGTATAAAGCAAAGGTAACAAATAATGTACCTTGGCTAGACCAATTTTTATAAGCAGTATTACTAAATTTTGCCTTTCTTAGTCCTAGGGATAACTGAATGATTATCTGTATGACTAGATTCCCCACCCCATTCTATTACATACACAGACATATTGCCCTAACCAGTTCTTAGGAGGAAATAGGCCAACAAAAGATCAACTGCCTGCTTCTCTTTTAACAGCCTTAGGAAAAAGGATTAGCGATTCTCGAATTTTGAGATCTCAAGACTCTTTCCATTCTTAAAACCCCTTAAAGATTTCAAAGAGCTTTTGTTTACCCCGGTTATGTCTATTTATAGTCTCCTAAAATGAGAAATTCTAAAAATCAGGCATATGTATTAATATATTTAAAATGAAGCTAAACTCTTTACATGTTAACCCAATTAACACACTTTTAGTAAAAATAAACTCTATTTTCCAAAACAAACAAATGGAAAGTAGTAAAAAGTTCAGCAGCATTCTATACTTTTGTAATAACATTTTACCCTTTTAGCAATTCAATCCATTGCTATATACTATTTAATTAAAGCATACAAAGAAAATCTGGTCACCCATGTATATGTAGTTAGATAAGAAACATTTTAATAGTCTTGCCAGATAATTTTGGATATTTTTATTTGAATGTGGAATCTGAAACCAAATCAATTAATATTTTATACTTTGCTACATAAAAATCAATTGCTCTATCTTACAATTTGAATGGATATTTTACCTATGCATGATTTTGAAACATCATGCCTTAGTCATTGGGAAAACATTGGTTTGCAGAGTTATGCAGATTTCTATTTATTGAAACATTTCATTATACAAAATGGAAAGAAAACCCAAATGTGTATTACGTCTCCTCCCAGCCAAAATGGAGTAATAGGGTCCAGATATATTCTCCCACTCAAAACATCAGAAGTCCAAGTAAAATATATAAAACAACATATGTAAAGATATTAGACATGAGACAATGAAGAACAGTGGTCCCTAGAGATGAGAAAGTAATGAGTAAGACTTTTTAATTGTCTAGGTGACTACTTGGAGAGTTTCCAAGCCACGGTACCAAGAGATGAAACTAAAGCAGAAGCCAGTGGTCTCCTCCAGTTGAGAAGACAAGAGACCAAGGAGGAAAAGTGGCTGGAGTGCTCAAGGCAGAGTACCAAAGTGAAATCAGCTCAAAGGGAGGATTGCCCAGAGATATTCAGAGGGCCACTCTCATATCTTATATTGAGAACTGATCATGTATATGGAGAAACCATTCAAAACTGGACTAGCTCTGTTTCTACTAATGAGAGTGAAAAACCTCATAATTTACAAGACTCAGGTGGGGTATTTAAAATCGTTTTTTTTCTTCAGTAGTTGAAAAAATTGGTCCTAGACTAAACACTGCTTTAAACTATTTAACAAAGTTTAAAAGCAAGATCTAAGAAATTCAGACTCTTTCCAGGTAATTTAACTATGTCTAAGAATAAAACTCAAGAATATGTATGCAATTACAAAAATGTTCAACACTTAACAAATTAAAATTCACAAAGTCTCATTTCCAATAAAAAAATTAGTAAGCATGAAAATAAGTGAAGAAAAAGCCTATTGTGAGGGAAAAAATTCAGTCAATGACAATTGATACAATAATAATATAGATGATGAAATTAGTAGGTAAGGAAATTATAACAGCTATAACAGTTATTATTATATTATATATTCATTAAGCTAAAGTAAAAAGTGAACATGTCAGCTAGAAACAAAGATGATATTTTTAAAAAGACTCATGTTAAACTCCTAATTACAAAGGTATAGAGAGCCATGTGAATTTTAAAAGAAAAAGACTCAACTATGTTTCCTACCAGAAAAACGCTTTAAATATAAATTTAAATTGGTTAAAAGTAAAAGATAAAGAGAGAGGCATGAATACATGGAACACAGAGGATTTTAAGGCAAAAAAGTGTTTTGTATGACAGTGTAATGGTGTAAAGACATTATACATTTACCAAAATCCATAGAACTGTTCAACATAAAGAGTGTTGTACACTAATGTACAACTATTGCACAGTAATGTGGCCCTAATGTTAAATATGGACTTTAGTTAATAATAAGATATTGATATTGATTCACCAATTGTAGTAAATGTACCACACAAATGTAAGGTGTTAATAATAGAGGAAACTGTGCATAGGAGAAGCAGTAGATAAGAACTTTCTGTACTTTCAGCTTGCTGGAGGAGGTCATCAAAAATACATGACCTCTGGTTGATCCTAGCTGGACCCGAGTAATTGGATGATCCCTACTCCCTTTCCTGTTCTTGGAATTGTGTTCTACTTGCCTTTCCCACTCCCAGAAGCTGTTCCAAGTATACAGCCTTGAAATAGAAGGGTAGTATTGAGGTATTGAGGCTTCCTGAACTGGGTACATGACTGAACCCAGTTAAACCCTCTATATAAACCTTTATAGAGTTTTTTTTTTATTATTATTGAAGTATAGTTGATTTATAATGTTGTAGTTTCAGATGTACAGCAAAGAGATTCAGTTATATATATATATATATATATATATATATATATATATATATATATACACATACATATATATACATATATATATATATATTCTTTTTCAGATTATTTTCCCTTATAGATTATTACAAAATATTGAGTGTAGTTCCCTGTGTTATAAAGTAGGTTCTTGTTGGTTTTCCTTTTTTTGGTACTTATTGATTTTAAATAACTTTCCTCAACCACACAGGCAACACATTTTGAAAATAAATAGTAAGTCTTGGGGAAATCAGAAAAATCAAAAGAAGAAAAATAAGAACTAATCATAATTCTATGAGCCAGAAAGAAACTAAGGTTAATGGGCTGGGGTATGTACCTCTGGGTTTACTTTTCTGCTTGTTTCATGTAATAATGCAGCAAAAAATGTTTTCTGATGTTCCACAACATGGTCTTACTGGTTGCAGAGTCATCCACGTTGTGGATCTACTTATTCATTCCACAAATCCTTGCTGGGCACATGCTGTGTGCCAGGCCCTCCCTAAGGCCCTGGGGGTACAGCATGAATATCCAGATCACAGGCCTTGTCTCATGGGAGAAGGTGGATAAGAAACGAGTAAGTTAACTGCCACATGTCAGACAAGTGCTGCGTCACTCCCACTCCTTCAGGGGTGTCCTGGGGATGGAATTTTCAAGCTGAGAGTTGGCCTCCTCTATTTGTAGCCTCACAGTGGCTCTGCTGACTCCTTTCTGTGGCTTCCTGAGGCAGAAGTAGGCTGACCAGGGCTTTCTGTAGCCCCTGAGCTTCCAGGGTCCCTGTCCTTTGCCAGCATCTGGGTCCATTGTCTATTTTATATATAGTAGTGTGTATATGTTAATACCAGCCTCCTAATGTATCCCTCCCTCCCCTTTCCCCTTTGGTCACCATAAGTTTGTTTCCTATGTCTGTGGGTCTATTTCTGTTTTGTAAATAAATTCATTTGAATCATTTTTTTTAGATTCCACATATAAGTGATATCACATGATATTTGTCTTTCTCTGTCTGACCCACTTCACTTAGTATGATAATCTCTAGGTCCACCCATGTTGCTGCAAATGGCATTATTTCATTCTTTTTCTATGGCTGAGTAATATTCCATTGTATATATGTACCACATCTTCTTTATCCATTCATCTATTGATGAACATCTAGGTTGCTTCCATGTCCTGGTTATTGAAAATAGTGCTGCAATGAACATTGAATGCATGTGTATTTTCGAATTATGGTTTTCTCCAGATATATACTCAGGAGTGGGATTGCAGGATCATGCAGTAGCTCTATTTTAAGTTTTTTAAGGACGCTTCATACTGTTCTGCATAGTGGCTATACCAATTTACATTCTCACCAACAGTCTAGAGGGCTCCTTTTTCTCCACATCTTCTCCAGCACTTATTATTTGTAGACTTTTTGATGATGGCTATTTTGACTGGTGTGAGGTGATACTTCAATGTAGTTTTAATTGGAATTTTATTAATAATTAGCAACGTTGAGCATCTTTTCATGTAACTTTAAACTTTTAAGATGCTGGCCAGGAGGTGTAGAAATGTACTTGTCTTGCAGCCACCCAAGACAAGCTCCATGAGTAAGTTTTGTTGCTTATTAAACCTGCCACCTACAAATCTAGAGTGGTCTACCTTTTTCTTTGGTCTCTCCCTGCCCTCTGCATATAGATGTTGGTTTTAGATTACACCTGGGAAATTTCTGGGGAGGTTATAAAGAAACACAGCTCAGTTTTAAACCTAAAACTTCTAAGACAAAGTCTGTTAATTTTTTCTAAAGTAAAAAGAAGAAAAAAGTGCTGTATTAATTTTAATAATAAAAATGCTGGAATGTTTATATTAATATCAGACAAAATAAACTTTGTGATAAAAAAGTCATTTCATATTGATGAAGTCCATTCATCAAAAACACATATAATTCTAAATGTTTATAAATCTAACAACAGAATTTTAAAACACATGAAATAAAAACTGATAGAAATGCAAGGAGAAACAGAAACAGACACATAATTTCAACATCTCTTTCTTGATATTTCATAGAACAAGTTGATAGAAAATCAGTAAGGACATAGATGTGAGCAACACTGACAGCCAACAAGAGCAGAATACAAATTATTTTCAAGTGCACATGATAAATTTACCATGATGGACCCTATTCTGGGCCATATAACAATTCTCAAAAAATTTAAAATAATTCGTCTTAACACATATGTTCTCTGACTACATGGAAATTAAAATATAATTCAGTATGAGAAAGATATCTTGACAATTCCTAAATATTTGGAAATTAATTAACATATTGTTAAATAACATATGGATCAAAGAAGAAATCAAATAGGAGAGTTGGATACATTTTGAACTGAATGAAAATGAAAACTCTGCATACAAAAATTATGGAATGCAGCTAAAGTAGTATTTAGAGGAAAATTTATAGCAGGTATTGCTGATATTAGAAAAGAAGATAAGTCTCAAAATAATGTTCACACTTTCACCTTAAGAAAATAGTAAAAGAATCACAAATTAAATCCAAAGTAAGTAGAAAACCAAAAGCTGATTCTTTTAGAAGATAAATAAAATTGATAAATACTACCCAGACTTATCAGAGAAAAGAGGGTGAAGACACAACTTACCAATATGAAGAATGAGAGTGGTGACACAATATACATATATATTAAAAAGATAATAGGTAAATATGATGAAAAGCTTTATACCAACAAATATAGAAACTTAGGTGAATGAACAAATTCCTCAAAAGACAAAAAGTATCAAATCTCACTGAAAGTAAAATAGATAATCTGAATAGACTTATATCTACTATAGAAACTTTATTTGTAATTTAAGATCTTTCCTCCTCATTCCCAAAAATACAAAAACAAAACCAAAACAAAACAAAAAACAAATCCAGATGACTTTACTAGAAAGGTATATTATCCATTTTATACAAACTCTTCCAGAAAAGTAAGGGGGAAGAAATATCTCTGTACTCTCTCTATGAGCCCACTGTTGTTATTCTGATAACTGAATCAGACAAAAATATTACAAGAAAATAAAATGATTGCTCAATATCCCTTTTTGCCCATAGATACAAAAATTCTTTAAAATATTTAGCAAATTTAGTTTAACAATATATAAAAATAAAAATGCATCATTGTCAAGGGTTTATCCCAAAGTTGCAAGGTTGGTTTAATACATAAAGTCAATCAATATAATTAATCATATTAACAGACTAAAACATAAAATCATCCTTTGATCATCTCAATAGATGAAGAAAACGCATCTGACAAAATCCAATGTCCTTTTCTGATGAAAACTTTCAGTAAACTTATAATAGAAGAAAATATCCTTAAAAATATAAAAATCTATACAAACATTTCAACTAACATCCTGCTTAATGGTGAAAGGCTATCCCTTTAGGTTAGGGAAAAGGCAAGGATGCTATTATTACTTCTTTCAATATCTGATTGTTTACTGCTAGTCTATAGAAAAACCAATGATTTTTTTTGGTATATTGTTTTTATATCCTGCATCCTTGATAAACTCAATTACTTATTAGTTCTAATAGTTTTTTTTTAAGATTATTTATATTTTCTACCTAGGAGATAATGTCACTGCAAATACAGACAGTTTTACTTCTGTAATGAGGAATCAAACTTTATATTTTGATCTTTGATGGCTGACAGCTTTTAAAACTCTCTCCTCTCTCTTCCCTTTGTGCCCCACATCTGGGCAAGAAAGCTTGGTCACATAATCTTAGGGAATTCTCCTTTGGTGCCAGTGGGGGATTTAACCAAACAAACCCCTGCCCTCATGTAGGAATACTCACCCTGGCTCCGCCCCCTAATCACAATCAAAGCCCTGAACCAATCTCCTTTCCTTTCTCTCTAGCCCTTTTCAGACCCACTTGAGAGGTCTTTGCTCTCCCCAGAGACCTCAGTTAATGTAGGTAATAAATCTTTTCATACCCTTTTAGTGTGTGTGTGGCATCATCAGTCTTAATATTCAAAACAAATTTTGGATGGGAGTCCTTTTTGCCTTTGCAAAGTGTCTATGACAACTTCTTCCTTTCTAGACTTGTTGTATTTTATTTTTCTTTCTTGCTTTAGTTCACCAGATGGACTCAATTCAAATTCTAAAAATGTACAAAGGGTCTGAAGAAGACCCTTTGTACATTTGGATGATAAATAAGCATATGAGAAAATGTTCCATACAATTTGTCATTAAAGAATGCAACTTACAACAGTAAGATACCTCTACACATCTATTAGAATGGCTAATACACAAAATATTGGTGATACCAAATACAGGTGAGAATGTGAAGTGTAGTATTACCATATGATTCAGCAATCATGCTCTTAGTTACTTAATCAACTGGTTTGAAAAATAATGTCAACACAAAAACTTGAATTTGAATATTTATAGTACCTTTATTCATAATCACAAACCTAGGAGCCACTGAGATGTCCTTCAACAGGTGAATGAATAAGCAAAATGTAGTACATCCATACAATGAAACATTCAGCTAGAAACACAAATGAGTTAAGAAAACACAAAGAGGCATGAACAAATCTTCAGTGCATATTGCTAAGTAAAAAAAAAATCCAGTCTTAAAAGGCTGGATGATTCCAATTGTATGTTGTGCTGGAAAAGGCATAACTATAGAGAGTATAAGCAGATCATTGGTTGCCAATGATTCAGGATCATGGAGCAGCTGAATAGGTGAACGATCTGGGGTTTCTTTAGGGTAGTAAAACTATTCTAAATGATCATATAATCTATGAATACAAAAGTAGGCATTTGTTAGAAATA
This sequence comes from Balaenoptera ricei, assembly GCF_028023285.1. Lineage (NCBI taxonomy): Eukaryota > Metazoa > Chordata > Mammalia > Artiodactyla > Balaenopteridae > Balaenoptera > Balaenoptera ricei. The sequence continues at coordinate 39,211,759 of NC_082646.1, read as the reverse complement.
ATAGAGCACAAATAATAATTTTAATGTATGCAAATTTTAGAAAATCATTTAGGAGGTGGGGGCATCCCAAGATAAAATGCAGAATATGACAAAAGAATCTATGCATTTTAAAAATATATGAAACTAACTCACCAAAGGATGTGGAGGGATAAAGTACTAACTTAAGTAACTTTGAAAATATGTGGAGTCTGTAAAACTAAAGACAAAAGGAAGTGCACATAAACATTGTTCTCTAGTTGATAAAGTTGTTTCCATGGAGTATAGGTTCATGATTCTGAAACCACTATACATGTGTACTGGAGATGAACTATTAATTGATGGCAGATGATGGAAGCTAGGTTTCTCACCAATAGAGTGGGAGGTTATACAAAAGCAAGAGGAACTGGAATGATCACTGTGATAATTGATTAGCTTTAGAGACATCACTATTAACTCATGTTCAGCATAATATGCATACAGGTGGTTGGATATAGAAATATTTAGAAATATGTGTATATACATGGGTTAGTATAATCACAATGCCTCCTTACTCTATCAACTAAGAGAGTCTAGAAGCAATGACACCCCAGTAGCAACAAGCATACCTAACACCTAAATCTTGGTTTCTCATGTCTTCTCCAATAAAGAAAATAAGGGCTTCTTGGAGAAATGACTGAGGAGTAGGTGTTTATGATAAGCCTGAAGTATCCTACAGTACTATAAAGTAAAAAAGTGCTTAAAAAATTCTACAACGATGTAGGTATCCCAAAGTCATACTGATATGGGAGTCAATTGAAAGAGCTCCCAATGACCAAAGCTGGAATGATGTGAGCAAGATAATAAAGTAATATTGGGTTTATAAAACAAAGTATAAAATAAATAACTATGGGGCCATACTCATATAAATGATCAAATAAACAAATAAATGAGGGAGAATAAATAAGTCTTCCAAGCAAAATTCTAAATAATCTATGTATATAACCCACCTCTAAGGAGGTGGAGATATAACTTCACACTCATTAAGTGTGGACTGTGCATTGTGACTTTCTTCAAAAGAGTAGATTATGGAAAAGGAAGAAAAGAAAAAGGAATAACTGTATAGTGAATAAACTTGACAAACACCACAATTAAAATCAACAGTGGTATGACCAAGGGGAAGTCTTTTATATTCTCTGTGATTCAGTTTCATCACCTAGAAAATGAGAAAAATAACAGTATTTATCTTAAAAGGGTTGCTTTCAGAATGAAATGTGTTAATATGTGTAAAATGCTTGAAACAAGATCTAGGCTAAAAATACTATATATTTTCCCACTATTATTAATAAGGTTACAGTTGTATATTCAAGGCCAATTTCAGAGATTCTCTTATAGAAGCTGAATGTGAGCAGAAGAAATTAAAGAAGTCATATTCCAGGGAGAATATTGTACAGGCATACTTTATTTTATTGTGCTCCACTTTATTGCCCTTTGCAGATTTTGCATTTTTTACAAATTAAAGGTTTGTGGCAACCCTGTGTTAAGCAAGACTGTTGGTGCCATTTTTCCAACAGCATTTGCTCAATTTGTGTCTGTGTCACATTTTGGTAAATCTCAAAATGTTTAAAACTTTTTCATTATTTTTAAATTTACTATGGTGATCTGTGGTCAGTGATCTTTGATGTTACTATTGTAATTGTTTTGGGGCTCTATGAACACACCCATATAAGACTGTGACCTTAATTGATAAATGTTGTGTGTATTCTGACTGCTCCATGACCAGTTGTTCCCTTGACTCTTTCCCTCTTTATGGGCTTCCCTATTCCCCAAGACACAACAATAATGACATTAAGTCAGTTAATAACCTTACAATGTCTTCCACGTATTCAAGTGAAAGGACGAGTCACACATCTTTCACTTTAAATCGAAAGCTAGAAATGATTAAGCTTAGTGAAGAAGACATGTCAAAATGTGAGATAGGATGAAGGCTAGGCCTCTTGCACCAAACAGTTAGCCAAGTTGTGAATGGAAAGGATATGTTCTTGAAAGAAATTAAAAGTGCTATTCCAGTGAACATGCAAATGAGAAAATTTTAGTGGTCTGGAGAGAAGATCAAACCATCCACAACATTCCCTTAAGACAAAGCCTAATCTAGAACAAACCCTTAACTCTTCAATTCTATGAAGGCTGAGAGAGGTGAGGAAGCTGCAGAGGAAAAGTTCAAATCTAGCAGAGGTTGGTTCATGAGGTTTCAGGAAAAAAAACATCTCCATAACATAAAATGCAAAGTGAAGCAGCAAGTGCTGATTTAGAGCTACAGCAAGATATCCAGATATCTAGCTAAGTTAATTAATCAATGCAGACGAAATAGCCGTGTTTTGGAAGAAGATGCCATGTAAGACATTCATAGCTAGAGGAGAAGTCAATGCCTGGCTTCAAAGCTTAAAGAACAGGCTAACTCTCTTGTTAGTAGCTACTGCAACTGGTGACTTCAAGTTGAAGCCAATGTTGATTTACATTTCAAAATCCTAGTGCCCTTAAGAATTATGCTAAATCTACTCTGCCTGTGCTCTCTAAATGGAACGACAAAACCTGGATGACAGTGCATCTATTTACAACATGGTTTACTGAATATTTTAAGCCCACTGTTGAGATCAACTACTCAGAAAAAAAGGTTCCTATGTTTCTGCTCCTAGACAATGCATCTGGCCACCCAAGGGCTCTAATGGAGATATACAATGAGATTCATGTTGTTTTCATGTCTGCTAATACAGCATCCATTCTGTAGCCCATGGATCAAGAAGTCATTTCAACTTTCAAGTCTTATTTATTTAAAAAATACATTTCATAAGGCTGTATAGCTGCCATAGATAGTGATTTCTCTGGTGGATATGGAAAAAGTCATTGAAAGCCTTCTGGAAAGAATTCACCATTCTAGATGCCATTAAGAACATCCATAATCATGGGAAGAGGTAAAAATATCAACATGAACAGGAGTTTGGAAGAAGTTGATTCCAACCCTCATGGATGACTTTCAGGGATTCAAGATTTCAGTGGAGGAAGTAACTGCAGATGTGGTAGAAATAGCAAGAGAACTAGAATTAGAAGTGAAGCCTGAAGATGTAACTGAATTGCTGCAATCTCATGATAAAATTTTAACAGATGAGGTGTTGCTTTTTATGGATGAGCAAAGAAAGTGGTTTCTTGAGATGGAATCTACTCCTGATGAAGATACTGTGAAGCCTTGAAATGACCACAAAGAACTTAGAGTATTACATAAACTTAGTTGATAAAGCAGTGGCAGTGTTTGAAAGGACTGAGTCCAATTTTGAAAGAAGTTCTTCTGTGGATAAAATGCTATCAAACAGCATTGCATGCTACAAAGAAATTGTTCTTGAAAGGGAAAGTCAATCAATGCAGCAAATTTCATTGTTGTCTTATTTTAAGAAATTGCCACGGCCACCCCAACCTTCAGCAACAACTACGCTGATCAGTCAGCAGCCATCAGCATCCAGACAAGACCCTCTACCAGTAAAAAACTATGATGCACTGAAGGTTCAGATGATGGTTAGCATTTTTTACCAGTAAAGAATTTTTTTTTTAAATTAAGATATATACATTGTTTTTTTCAGATATAGGGCTATTGCACACCTAATAGACAGTATATTTACAGTATAGTGTAAATATAACTTTTATATGCACTGAGATACCAAAAAGTTAGTGGACTTGTTTTATTGTGAATGTCTGTAACTGAACCCACAATGTATCTGAAGTATGCCTGGATATGAGAAATCTAATAGCATATGCAGTTTGGGGAATATTTAAAAGTGCTCTGCCTCTCTCAGTGTCTCAAAGTAATATCTAGACAAACCTGGGTTATTGCAATAGGAGTGTTATTTACATTCAATTGTCTCTGTCAGTGCCTACTGTTCTAGATGCTCTATACCGATTAATCTTTTCAATAAACCCAAGGGATATGTATATTATTACTGTTGGGAAATAGTTCTCCCTCGTTCTCTCACATCCCTGTGTGTCTGGTGACAGCTTTTATTCCAGATAATATTTTTACACATGTTAGTACAGAAAACAGCCTTCAAAGATAGAGATAATGTCTCCTTCACAGGCAGACGGTAGATTTGTTTGCTGTCCAGAATAATAAAGATAATTTCTACATTTGAGCAATGCTTGGTCAGGTTTCCTAGCAAACCCCTTATAAAAGTGGGGGGGGGGGTGTTCCCAAGCTTAGATTTCCTCAGTTGGGACATAGACTTCTGTGTACATAGCATTTACCTGGACCCATTGCTATGCTGTCTATAAGGTATTAGAGGGCCAAGGGAAACCTATGGGAACATGAAGCTCATACTGCCTTCTGTGCCATGAGTAATAGAGTCTTTTGTCTCTGATTCAAGAGTCTCATGTCTTCTGCCAGCACCTATGAAAATGCAGTACTTTAACTTGTTATCTTGCAAGTAGGGTAAAATCTCAGATTCTTCATGGTACTTGACAATTATCATCATCAAATCCATTTTTTCCAGTTGAGGAAACTGAAAATTCACTGAATCTTAAGAGACTTGTCCAAGGTCACACAGAAATTGGAGGAGTTGGATTTCGAATCTGAACATTCTGGTTCCAGACATTGCACACATAGCCATTATGCTGTACTCTTACTGGCAATTTTCTAATATACATGAAATTGACTACATGAATTGGAAATAATGTCACAAATCTATTTGCTCTGCTAAACTGTAAAATTGTCAATGTTTGATCAATGTAAAAAAATAAAATGAAAAATGCCTGTATCTTCTCAAAGAAAGTTCCAAGTTCTGTAAATCCCTCTCCCCCTACCCACTAAGATCTCCCTGACCCCTATATTTCTGCCAGGAATCCTAGTTAATATACCAAAAGACAGAAATATGCCATCATTGTCAAGGGCAGTCTGATTAATTTTGCTGATTAAAGTGTCTTTCTAGCAGAAGGTTATTTTTTAATGAGCAGTCACACACGCTGTAAACACCTGCTCTGTTGAACCTTAGCAGCACTGATAAGAATGCAGAATGGGCCAGGAGATTTGAATATATTTATTAAATCTGGAAGTCTCCATAAAGTATTTTCACCCATCTTGTGTTTCTTTTCCCCAGCCAAAGGCAGCTTATTCTTCCCTTTCCACTCTGAGGACTTCTCTCTTTGAGATAGAAACAAAAGTGTAGCTTTCTCTGTGTTACTTGTTAGTATTCAATAACCTGTTCTCATCAGCAGGTTTCTCTATTCTTTTAACTTTCTCTAACTCTAGCTAAAAACAATTCCCTATTGGCGACCCATAGAATTAAAAAAAAATAAAACCATTCATTTTACTTTTTATTCTAGTATAAAACTTGTATTTACACCACAAATTTTTTATGTCTTCCATTCCATTACTTGTACATTAAAAAAAACAAAACAAAACAGATCTTTGGAAAGATCACTTGAAAACACTATTTTCTGGGTATGAACTTATTTTGTTGCCTCCTTTAGAGTTCTCTTTCCCCAGCCTTTGTCTAACTAACTCTTACTCATTCCTCAAGCCCTCATATGAAGTTCATTTATCAAGGATAGCTTCCCTTCAAGTCCAGGTTAAGTGGTCCACTTACATGTACTGTGTTATCATCAACTTCCCCCCACACAGTACTTGTGACTATGTTTTTCCTGTCTGTATTCCTCTCTCTATTCCTCATTAGATCATAAGCTCTACAAGGGAAAGCACTCTCTCAATAGCACTAAGCATAGTGTCTGTCACATAGCAGTCACTTAAATATTTATTGAATGAATGAAGGAAACATGGTGCTTTATTCATATTCTCCAACTCCTCCTTGATACAATGTGCAGTGTATTATTCATCACATAGTCCTGGTTGCTGTTATGAGAACTTTCTAATGCAATCCATCTTCTCTTCAGAACTTCATACTAAAAAATCATATCTCTTTTGTATGAAGTCATAGACTCTGCTATCCAAAATACTAAGGTACATATATGCTTTTATCCAACTCTTTGCTCCTCGTCACAATTTCTAAAATAAAATGGTCAATTTTGTTCAATGTTTGTTGACTTTGAACTGACTTCAACTTTGACAGTCAGTTTCTCTTTGATGGTCATATGAGAATCAGAAGAGCACCAAAGTTCCCAGATAATTTCCCCTGCTACCTGGACATGATACTGTCAGCAAAGAAATTGAGGGGTTATTATATGAATGAGCTTGTTTTCAGATAGTTGAAAACCCTTTTTACCTCTCTCCGGTCACTTACCTATATTAATATATGTTAATAGGCATATTTATTAATATAGACATATAGCATTAATCTATATTATGAAAAGATATATAACATATATGTACATATGTATATTGCTTATATTACTGTTATAATTTATTAGAAGTCAGTATGAATTAATTGTGCAAGCAGTTGTATAGTAGATGGGGGAATAGCATGAAAGCCTCATTTTAAAAGCTCAGCTATACCTAGAATATAATGCAGTACTTTGGGATTCATGTACTAATTAATACAAAAATATTTACTGAATACCTACTATGTACTAACACTGTTCTTGCACTTGGTGATTCAATGAGGAAAAGATCAATAAAAATTTTGGCTCTCATGGAACTTACATTTTAGCAGAGAAAGTAGAAAAGAAACAAATAAATAATATAATTTTAATAAATGATAACATTTAAAAAAATCAGGAATATATGAAAGATAGAGAACCAGACTGGGTAAAAGAGTGGTACCTGCTTTAGAAAAATTAAAGAAAGCCTCTCTAAGAAGTTAAATTTAAGTAGATTTATGAATGCCATGGAGAAGCCAATCTCATAAATACTCCTGCATCTAGCATAGCACCTTCTGTATCAATTCATTTTATTCTATGCAGCCATAGCCTCCTTCTAAACTGCACATCCATTTGATCATACTACTTCATTGATTAAAACTTGTCAATGCCTTTCTTAGTAAAACGTATAAACTCCTTAACATAGGTTTTATGATTCTCTATTCTTATTTTTCCCAACTCTCTAGCTAGGCTACTTCACTTTCTGTTCTCTCCCTAATACTTATATTCTAGTCATAAAATAAGTTCAGAACCTTGAAGGCACCGTACTCTCTCATATTTCTCACATTTTCTCTGACTAGAATACTTAACCTCTTATCTATTTACTCATTTTAGTGTTCATGAACACTCAAACTGCATCTAGAGTTTGACTGATTATGAATAAAAGTGTGATGAACCTTCCTGTACATATGTTTTGGTGAATATAAGAACTCACTTCCCTTTGAGGTGTAATTCCTAGATTCTGGTGTCTTTTGGGGGGGAAGAGTTTTAGCTTCAGCTTCAGCTTTAACTTCTTTAAAATATAGAGTATGATTTATAGTTTATATATCTTCTTAACTCAATTTTGGCAAGTTAAAAAAAAGTTTTTAAAAGAAAAAATCAAATAAACCAACCAAACTGTAAAAACAAAAAGAAAGTATCGTGTGTTCTTTTCTGGTGCTTACAGTTTCAGAGAAGTAATAAAAGTTATTTAGAACTACAAATCTCCTTATAAAACAAAAGTTTTTATTTATTTATTTTCTCTTCTTACCCCAACCCTTTTTCAGATTCTTCCCTAGACCAGAACAGTTTCCTATGTCTGTAATTAAATAGGATCCTGCTGGTCAATGTTCTAACAAGTCTTTTGATAAAAGAATTCAGCTATTTTCCTTCAAAGCAGACATAAATTCTGCTGAACAAAAAAGCCACAGTGTGCTTGTTAATGACTGAATTTTACTGCTATACAAGTGGCTCCACTCACTTCCTTCCAGATAACACTCCCCCACTCCCTTTTGGCAATATCCAGTCAATTAAAGGCAAAATTGGTTTATCTGTATGTGGAGAGACAAGACTGTAAAAATTTAAAAGGAAATTATTGTGTTCTATTCATCTTTGTATATCTAGGTTTTAGTATGCTGTCTGTCACAAAAGTGCTCAGTAATGCTTGAAACAAAAATAAATTTTAGAAATTGGAAAGGGGCATAGAAGAAACAATTCTCTCATTTCAGTTTCTCAGTAAGTTTAAGATGAGAAATGGGTCTAGCTTGATAATTTAGTGACATATGCCCGTTATTATGTTATGAAAACTTTCTGATAATAACTGTAGAAAACATCACTATCATTGGTTGTACTAAATTAACTAGGTTTAGAAAATTCCAGGTTACATGTTTTTTAGAAGAAAAATTGTGGTTTGATTTGAAAACATGGTGAATATCAGGCAAATCTTAAATGTTTAGGAAACTTAAACCAAATGTTTTATTCTATATACTCACCCTTGTGTTCCATAATGATTCTTATGAAAAGAAAATTATATTTTGGCATAACTGGATCCAAACAATAATATTAGAACATTGCATGACTGTTTAATACCATAGCTTTCTGGATAATAAAAGGGTGTGACAGCTTCAATGCTCTCAATAAGTGGTCCATAGTACAGTTGGTTAAAAATAAATCTCAGTTAACAATTTCCATATAAAATAAAAATTCACCATATATTTAAGAAAGGAACAATGAAACCTTAACTTACAAATAGGTGGAAAGAACCATTTTCTTCTTTGAAGATCTGAAAACTTTTAAACAATTTTTGTTTTTAATGTGGAGATCAAAATTGTTTGGTTAAAGAGAAGGTTAATTTGTCAGGTGAATAAGGTGACCTCTTGCCATTAAAAGGCATTAAGGCTAAAGCTATTGTACAAGAACTAATTTTGTACAAGCCATGAAGGATTCTAGACTATTTCATTTTACTTCATGTCATCTAAACAAGTATTTAATTGGCTACAATGTAGTTCAATTGAGACAATAAAAAGTATCATTGATTATAATCTCTATAGAACTCTAATGGCAACCCTTTTTTACTGTATTGGCAAGCAAAACTGCATGTTCTCTTTGTCTCAGGTTACTTACCACCCAAATGAGCAATTGTTAATGGAATCAGATCATTAGTTCCCCCTGTACTGATTTCCGTGTCACTGCCTGAGTGCACATTTCAATGGACAGAGAATATTGCAGGATGGCTTCTTCTTGTACATGAGGAAGAAATTTGGTAAGTTTTGATAAATGGCTCCACTTATAGAATGAAGAATTACCTAACTGAAAATGCTGACCACTGTGTTGGGAAGACTAATGACTGAGAGGAAGAAGGATGGTTCTTACCTGCCAGAGAAATAGGAGAAAATCTAAATTATTCAAGAAAAGGCAAATAATAATAGTAATAATAATGATAAAACAGTAATAATAATTACACAATAGAAACTTAACAGTTATTGAGACGTTAAATTATCTACGTATAATGGCTTGATTAGCTCTCAAACAACACTCTGAGGTAAATGTAGTATTTCAAAGATAAAGAAACTAAGGCCTAAAGGTAATAACACACTTATCAAATACTGTAAATGAATAGAACAAAGCTCAATCTCCTGAAAGATCGAGAGGCCATACTGTTGTTTACTAGTAATATCCAACAATATTTTATTCTCTGTTATTGTGTCTTTACGTGCTTTCTTTCCTTGCTGTTATTGATTATGAAGGCAATTCTGTTTATTGTCAGTGTCTCTTACTTGAACTGTAAGACATTTAAAAATTGAGCTATAGTAGGAGCTCAGTTTTTCAAAGGGAATAGCTGAATAAATGAAAGAATGAGTGACCAGTAATTGTCAGCAAGAATATAAACATTCAGTGACATTACCAGGATCTCAAATGACTTATATAGAGCCAAAGAAAATATGACATGTTCTAGTTTTTTTTCTTTCTCTCATTATTTCCTGGGTTGTTAAATATACTGTTAAGTGCGTTTTAAATGTACTTTTATGTGTTCCTGAGGTCATGAATTAAGGAGAGTGGTATAAATTTAGTGTTTGAAATATACTAAAGGAAGGAATCTTTTAGTGAATTCCTTTGTAGGGTGGAAAATCTTTGACTTATATTTATCATTTCTGTAGATCAGATTTTTGTTTTTAGTGAAGTACAATCAGCTTTATAAAAATACTCATATTCCGTTAGTAATTGAAGGAGCAAAGAAAAATTTGAGGATCAAAAAGAAGTAAAGTGCAAATCACACAATTAGTAGCTAGTGAGTACACATACATACACACTCCACACACCCTACTTTGTTATTACTTTTTGAACTTCAAGGTGTGGGAAGTAACAGTCTACAGGAAGATACACATACACACGAACACACACATACACACACAAGGAGATGTAGTTGGGTTAATTAATTTTTGTACCCAAGGTAGACCAATTCACTCCTAAATCCTTTTGTAAAGGAGTAAACACCATGTGGTTTTTAGTGGAAAGGGAAAGGGAGTGAATGGAAGTAATAATATGGAAACATCACTCAGTCTTAGGTAGTCTTATATAAGTGGCTTTTTTTCTTCATGATACACCTGGTCATCAACAGTGCTCCAGAAAAGATGCAAACTGTTCCAATATAAGAAAATAAAACATAGGCAAGTTGACCCATTAAAACACACACACACACACACACACACACACACACACACACACCACAAAACAAAACAATATGTTATATACTTAAAAATTAAATACATGTACTTAATTTGAAAAAATATTCAGCACACTGTTCCCTCAAATAGCAAATTCCTATGTTTATTTTTTTATTTTTATTTATTTATTTATTTATTTATTTATTTATTTTTGGCTGTGTTGGGTCTTCGTTTCTGTGCCAGGGCTTTCTCTAGTTGCGGCGAGCGGGGGCCACTCTTCATCGCGGTGCGTGAACATCTCACTGTTGCGGCCTCTCTTGTTGCGGAGCACAGGCTCCAGACGCTCAGGCTCAGTAATTGTGGCTCACGGGCCCAGTTGCTCCGCGGCATGTGGGACCTTCCCAGACCAGGGCTCGAACCCGTGTGCCCTGCATTGGCAGGCAGATTCTCAACCACTGCGCCACCAGGGAAGCCCCCTATGTTTATTTTAATTAATTAATTTGCCTCAGGCAAATTCCTTCTCTCCTGACACATCTCTCCCCTACCTAATGTATGTCCTACCTCATATTCCATATATCCTACCTACCTATGTCCTACCTAATATTCTGAAGAAGAAACTTTTCTTTCCAAGTCCTTGTCCTTGATTTTGACAATACCCTTTACTTGCCACTACCATTCATAGCCAAACAGATATCAAACTGCAACAAAGTAACAGGCACCAGTGTCCTATGGGCCATGAAAGCGGGGCTGGGTGTGGGTAAATCAAACCTGCCATCTCACAGGAATGAATGTAGCCTAGGAGGAATAGTAACTAGAGGAAAAGTACACTGAATACCACCAGAAGCACGAAAAAAAATTAACCAGTGACAGAAAGAAAAATCCTGCACAAATAGTGTGTGTAATGAAGCAGTAACTTTCTTAGGAGGAACTAATAGAATTCAGAGGACATCTGCTAGGAGGTATTCTTTATTGACGCCCCCCACCACCCCCTGCCTCACAGTAGATGCCCCTGAGATACATAAGCCTGTGTTCCTACTCTTCAGTAGTATGTTGGATCTGGTAGTTGTGAAGTTGTGCCTGTTCATTCATTGTTTTAGCAAATATTTATTGAATACTTAACATGAATTTAGAAAAATATGTTAAATGAGATCTCTGACCTCAAGGGAACCTGCAGGGTAACTGAAGAACTAAGACATACACACACCAAAATAAAATATTCTTTTAATGCAATTTGTCACAGAGTTTAGAATTGCTGGCATTAGAAATGCACCTTAGAAATTCTCTATTGGTTTTTCTGCTACATTCCCAAGAGGTGGGATTTTATGGAAGTATTTTAAGAATTAATGCCAGAATTAGGGAAAGGCTAAGCTCATTGAAATACCTTCTTCCTACCATTTTATAGAGAAGTTGAGTTGACATTAGTATCCCAAGAGCATTTGCTAGTAATTAGCAGAGTTGAGATCAGGAATAATTAAGTGCCAGTGTGTGGTAAAGGTAATATGTACTGCCTGATTTCATATGGGAGGGGTATTTGATCAATACACATATAGCACCAAAGTATAGCCTAATCACATTTGAAAGCCAGGTACTAAATCTGTTATGCACAACTGAATACACAAATATACCATGTTAAGGATTATAGGCTGAAAATAATTAACTTTAGAATATTTAGTAAGGGCTGGGTTTACCAGTCTATTTTTCTATCCTGAGGGGCTCAAAAAATGTTATCCCAGGGCTCAGGCTCATTTCAGTATTAGCCTAAGGAATATGCAATTAGGAAGGTAAACATTATATACAGTCATGTTATTAACTTCAAAGGTAAAAACAATGACTTTTGTGTGATCTACATTTTTTCCATAGCTTATCTCCATGAGCACAAATTATTAAGAATTAGCATTCTTTCATTTTCATTGGGCTTTCAAAACTAATTTTCTCTATTAATTTAATAGACAAAGTGGATGAGTAGGGCAGAATGACTAAACTAAACAGAATTTTATTTCCTCAAACTATCTTTATATGGTATTTATGCACTCACTCACTTAAAACAATAATTGAGAAAACAATATAATATAGTGGTTTGGCACAGGGTTTCATGAATAGATTCAGAGTTTAAATTCTGCACTCACTACCCATGAGTAGTGAAACAAGTTATTTAACTTCTCTGATCTTTAACTGTGTCTTGTGAAATAAGGGGATTACAGTACCATTGATCTTTCAGTATTTTTATAAAAGTAAAATTGTATGTTTAAAGTATTAGCACAGTTTGAAACACTTAGTAAACACTGAAGTGTTGATAGTGATTAATACCTGAGGCACTGTGCTAAGTACTGTAGATATGAGATAAACTACACCTTCCCAGGCTTATGGAAGAAGATGCATATATTAAATAACTGCTTTTAAAATATAAACTTGGGAAAAGCTCAGCCCTTATGAGTTACTTTTAAGTAGTGGTAGAAAATGGAGGGAAGTTTATTTTAAACTGAAACAAGAAGCATGGTATAATGGGTACATTCTTTTTTGTGTGTGTTTTCCGGTATTTTTCAAGTGAGTAAATGGAAAATGTAATGTTATGGTTCAGGTACTATAAGAACACAGTCAATGGTGAGGTTGAACTGTTCTGGAAATCTAGAGGTGAACAGCTCTGGAAAGTATTTTCTGATTTAGATTCTCCACAAGTGCTCCAATTCTTTCTAGAACTTGGATGAAAGTCAATTGAGGATTGAGGGAGGACTCAGTGTCCTCAAGAGCTGATACTGAGAAACATATAATCCTATCTCTCTTAGCGTGGGCTACCATAATAAAATACTATAGACTGGGTGGCTTAAACAAAAGATATTTTTCACAGTTCTGGAGGCTGGGCAGTCCAAGATCAAGGTGCCAGCAGATGTGGTTCTTGGTGAAGTTCTCTTTGGGGCTTATAGATGCCCACCTTCTTTCTGTACCCTCTCCTGGTGGAGAGAGGAAGCTCTGGTGTCCCTTCATATTTGTATAAAGGCACTAATCTCATCATGGGGGCTCCATCTTCATGACCTAATCAAAATCTAGTTACCTCCCAAACACCATATGTCCCAGTATCAACACATTAGATATCGGTGCTTTAACTTATGAATTTGAGGGGATACAAATATTCAGTCTATAATACTATTCTTAATGTAACTGATATTATCTATGTTAGGTCAGAAATGAATTTTTTCTTCCTCACAGGTTGCCATAGCCTTTTTCAACTGCCAGGCTTGCCTGCATGAATCTTGGAAACTGAGAATCACACACATTTGAATTGTTTTTCATAGACATCAAAAATTGAGCTTAATTTACTATCAGCTCTTTAAGAACAAGAACTGTCTTGTTTCACAGTTTGTCCCCATTGTTTTTCAGAATGCTTGGTAAATGAATGTAATTAATAAAATTAAATTCATTTCTTCTATTTAACAAACGTATTGAGTGTCTTCATGATACAAACTGTGAAAGGTGCTGTTAAAGGTAAAAACTGGAAAAGAATACAATTTCTGTTCTGAAGGAGCTTATAATTTAATATAGAGACTGACAGAAGTTACTAATATTTTCAAGGTAAAATGGGGAAGCTGCTTTAATAATGGCAAATCATCGAGAAAGACAAGAAATAATACATTAGTTAGTGTGGATCAGAAGAATCTCCCAAAGGAAATCTGAGATACAGCTTAAAGAATGAATAGGATTTTGGTAGGTAGAGATGTAGGGAAGGTTGGGGGAACTGTCTGAAGAAGGATACAGAGGTATGAAAATGATTCTTAAAAACCAGGTATAGAGTTCAGTCCTGCTCCAGCCTCACGGGCTTCCTCCCTGCACAGCCTGTGAGCGACAGCCCTTCCCTCACACCTGACTGGGCCTCTGGGGTGAGAAGGTGCTGCACGAAAGGAAATCTGAGGAACAGAGAACTTAATTGCCTGTTCCAAGATCACAGAACTACCGTGTAGCTGACAGGGTCTTGGTGCTCTGGCCAGGTGTCTGGCCTTAGCCTCTGAGGTGGGAGAGCTGAGTTGAGGTCATTGGTGCACCAGAGACCTCCCAGCCCCACGTAGTATCAAATGGCAAAAGCTATCCCAGACACCTCCATCACAACGCAAAGACCCAGCTCCACTCAAAGACCAGCAAGCTACAGTGATGGACACCCTATGCCAAACAACTAGCAAAACAGGAACACAACCCCACCCATTAACAGAGGGGCTGCCTAAAATCATAACGAGTTCACAGACACACCAAAACACACCACTGGATGTGGTCCTGCCCACCAGAAAGATCCAGCATCACACACCAGGACAGAGACACCAGTCCCCTCGACCAGGAAGCCTACACAATCCCTGAACCAACTTTACCCACTGGGGGCAGACACCAAAAACAACGGGAACTACGAACAACCTGCCTGTGAAAAGGAGACCCCAAACACAATAAATTAAGCAAAATGAGAAGACAAAGAAATACACAGCAGATGAAGGAGCAAGGTAAAAAGCCACAAGACCAAACAAATGAAGAGGAAATAGGCAGTTTACCAGAGAAACAATTCAGAGTAATGATAATAAAGATGATCCAAAATCTTGCAACTAGAATGGAGAAAATAAAATAAATGTTCAAGAAGGACCTAGAAGAACTAAAGAGCAAACAAATAATGATGAACAACACAATTAATGAAATTAAAAATTCTCTAGAATGAATCAATAGCAGAATAACTGAGGCAGAAGAACAGATAAGTAACCTGGAAGATAAAATAATGGAAATAACTACCACAGAGCAGAATAAGGAAAAAAGAATGAAAAGAATTGTGGACCGTCTCAGAGACCTCTGGGACAACATTAAACGCACCAATGTTCGAATTATAGGGGTATCAGAAGAAGAAGAGAAAAAGAAAGGGACTGAGAAAATATTTGAGGAGATTAAGTTGAAAACTTCCCTAATATGGGAAAGGTAAGAGTCAATCAATCCAGGAAGCACAGAGAGTCCCATACAGGATAAATACAAGGAGAAACACACCAAGACACATATTAATCAAACTATCAAAAAGTAAATACAAAGAAAAAATATATTAAAAGCAGCAAGGGAGAAGCAACAAATAAAACACAAGGGAATCCCCGTAAGATTAACAGCTGATCTTTTAGCAGAAACTCTGCAAGCCAGAGGGAGTGGCAGGTCACATTTAGAGTGATGAAAGGGAAAAACCTACAACAAAATTACTCTACACAGCAAGGATCTCATTCAGTTACAACGGAGAAATTAAAACCTTTACAGACAAGCAAAAGCTAAGAGAATTCAGCAAAACCAAACTAACTTTACAACAAATGCTAAAGGAACTTCTCTAAGCAGGAAACACAAGAAAAGGAAAACACCTACAATAACAAACCAAAACAATTAAGAAAATGATAATAGGAACACACATATCGATAACTATCTCAAATGTAAATGGATTAAATGCTCCAACCAGAACACATAGAGTGGCTGAATGGATACAAAAACAAGACCCACATATATGCTGTCTACAAGAGACCCACTTCAGACCTAGGGACACATACAGACTGAAAGTGAGGGGATGGAAAAGGATAATCCATGAAAATGGAAAAAAAGAATGCTGGAGTAGCAATTTTCATATCAGACAAAATAGACTTTAAAATAAAGACCATTACAAGAGACAAAGAGGGACACTACATAATGACCAAGGGATCAATCCGAGAAGAAGATTTAACAATTGTAAATATTTATGCACCCAACATAGGAGCACCTCAATACATAAGGCAAATGCTAACAGCCATAAAAGGGGAAATTGACAGTAACACAATCATAGTAGAGAACTTTAACACCCCACTTTCACCAATGGACAGATCATCCAAAATGAAAATAAATAAGGAAACACAAGCTGTAAAGGATATATTAAACAAGGTGGACTTAATTGATATTTATAGGGCATTCCTTCCAAAAACAGCAGAATACGCTTTCTTCTCAAGTGTTCATGGAACATTCTCCAGGATAGATCATATCTTGGGTCACAAATCAAGCCTTGGTAAATTTAAGAAAATTGAAATCGTATCAAGTATCTCTTCCGACCACAGCACTATGAGACTAGATATCAATTACAAGAAAAAAATCTGTGAAAAATATGAACATATGGAGGCTAAACCATACACTACTAAATAACCAAGAGATCACTGAATAAATCAAAGAAGAAATTTAAAAATACCTAGAAAAAATTGACAATGAAAACATGATGACCCAAAACCTTTGGGATGCAACAAATGCAGTTCTAAGAGAGAAGTTTATAGCAATACAATCCTACCTCAAGAAACAGGAAACATCTCAAACAAACAACCTATCCTTACACCTAAAGCAATTAGAGAAAGAAGAACAAAAGACCTGCAAAGTTAGCAGAAGGAAAGAAATCATAAAGATCAGATCAGCAATAAATGAAAAAGAAATGAAGGAAACAACAGCAGAGATCAATAAAACTAAAAGCTGGTTCTTTGAGAAGATAAACAAAATTGATAAAGCACTAGCCAGACTCATCACGAAAAAAAGATAGAAGACTCAAATCAGTAGAATTAGAAATGAAAAAGGAGAAGTAACAACGGACACTGCAGAAATACAAAGGAACATGAGAAATTACTGCAAGCAACTATATGCCAATAAAATGGACAACCTGGAAGAAATGGACAAATTCTTAGAAAAGCACAACCTCCCAAGACTGAAACAGGAAGAAATAGAAAATATAAACAGACCAATCACAAGCAGTGAAATTGAAAATGTGATTAAAAATCTTCCAACAAACAAAAGCCCAGGACACGATGGAATCACAGGTAAATTCTTTCAAACATTTAGAGAAGAGCTAACACCTATCCTTCTCAAACTCTTCTAAAATATAGCAGATGGAGGAACACTCCCAAACTAATTCTACAAGACCACCATCACTCTGGTACCAAAAGCAGACAAACATGTTACAAAAAAAGAAAACTACTGACCAATATCACAGATGAACATAGATGCAAAAATGCTCAACAAAATACTAGCAAACAGAATCCAACAGCACATTAAACAGATCATACACCATGATCAAGTGGGGTTTATCCCAGGAATGCAAGGATTCTTCAATATGTGCAAATCAATCAATGTGATGCACCATATTAACAAATAGAAGGATAAAAACCATATGATCATCTCAATAGATGCAGAAAAAGCTTTTGACAGAATTCAACACCCATTTATGATAAAAACAGTCCAGAAGGCAGGCATAGAGGGAAATTACCTCAACATAATAAAAGCCATATATGACAAACCCACAGACAACATCGTTCTCAATGGTGAAAAACTGAAACCATTTCCACTAAGATCAGGAACATGACAAGGCTGCTCACTCTCACCACTATTATTCAACATAGTTTTGGGAGTTTTATCCACAGCAATCAGAGAAGAAAAAGGAATCCAAATCGGAAAAGAAGAAGTAAAGATGTCACTGTTTGCAGATGACATGATACTATACATAGAGAATCACCAAGATGCTACCAGAAAACTACTAGAACTAATCAATGAATTTGGTAAAGTAGCAGGGTATAAAATTAATGCACAGAAATTGCTTGCATTCTTATACACTAATGATAAAAGATCTGAAAGAGAAAATAAGGAAAAACTCCCATTTAGCATTGCAACAAAAAGAATAAAATATCTAGGAATAAACCTACCTAAGGAGACAAAAGACCTGTATGCAGAAAACTATAAGACACTGATGAAAGAAATTAAAGATGTTACAAACAGATGGAGAGATATACCTGTTCTTGGATTGGAAGAATTAACATTGTGAAAATGACTCTACTACCCAAAGCAATCTACAGATTCAATGCAATCCCTATCAAACTACCAATGGCATTTTCCCCAGAACTAGAATAAAAAATTTTACAATTTGTATGGAAACACAAAAGACCCCGAATAGCCAAAGCAATCTTGAGAGAGAAAAACGGAGCTGGAGGAATCAGGCTTCCTGACTTCATATTATACTACAAAGCTACAGTAATCAAGACAGTATGGTACTGGCACAAAAACAGAAATATTGATCAATGGAACAGGATAGAAAGACCAGAGATAAACCCAAACACCTGTGGCCACTTAATGTATGACAAAGGAGGCAAGAATATACAATGGAGAAAAGACAGTTTCTTCAATAAGTGGTGCTGGGAAAACTGGACAGCTACATGTAAAAGAATGAAAATAGAACACTCCCTAACACCATACACAAAAATAAACTCAAAATGGATTAAACGCCTAAATGTAAGGCCAGACAGTGTAAAACTCTTAGAGGACAACATAGGAAGAACACGCTATAACATAAATCACTGCAAGATCCTTTTTGACCCACTTCCTGGAGAAATGGAAATAAAAACAAAAATAAAAAAATGGAACCTAATGAAACTTAAAAGCTTTTGCACAGCAAAGGAAACCATAAACAAGATGAAAAGACCACCCTCAGAATGGCAGAAAATATTTGCAAATGAAGCAACTGACAAAGGATTAATCTCCAAAATTTATAAGCAGCTCATGCAGATCAATATGAAAAAAACAAACAACCCAATCCAAAAATGGGCAGAAGACCTAAATAGACATTTCTCCAAAGAAGATATACAGATTGCCAACAAACACATGAAAGGATGCTCAACATCACTAATCATTAGAGAAATGCAAATCAAAGGTACAATGAGGTATCACCTTACACCGGTCAGAATAGTTGTCATCAAAAAATCTACAATCAATAAATGCTGGAGAGGGTGTGGAGAAAAGGGAACCCTCTTGCACTGTTGGTGGGAATGTGAATTGATACAGCCACTATGGAGAACAGTATGGAGCTTCCTTAAACATCTAAAAATAGAACTACCATATGACCCAGCAATCCCAGTAATGGGCATATACCCTGAGAAAACCATAATTCAAAAAGAGTCATGTACCACAATGTTCACTGCAGCTCTATTTACAATAACCAGGACATGGAAGCAACCTAAGTGTCCACTGACAGATGAATGGATAAAGAAGATGTGGCACATATATACAACAGAATATTACTCAGCCATAAAAAAGAAACAAAATTGAGTTATTTGTAGTGAGGTGGATAGACCTAGAGACTGTCATACAGAGTGAAGTAAGTAAGAAAGAGGAAAGCAAATACCATATGCCAACACATATATTTGGAATCTAAAAAAAAAGGTTCTGAAGAGCCTAGGGGCAGGACAGGAATAAAGACACAGATGGAGAGAATTGACATGCGGAAGGGGAAGGGAGAGCTGGGATGAAGTGAGAGAGTGGCATGAACATCTATACACTACCAAATATAAAATAGCTAGTAGAAACCAGCCACATAGCCTAGGGAGATCAGCTCGGTGTTTTGTGTCCACCCAGAGGGGTGGGATAGGGAGGATGGGAGGGAGACCCCAGAGGGAGGAGATATGGGGATATATGTTTATGTATAGCTGATTCACTTTGTTATATAGCAGAAACTAACACACCATTGTAAAGCAATTATACTCCAATAAATATGTCAAAAAAAAAAAAGTAGAAACTAGGTATGGAGATGGCAAAGTTTGTAAAAACATAAAACTTGGAAGAGTAGCTTATGACTAGATTTTGGAAAATCTAGAACACCATTGAAAGAGTGTGGGGATTTTCTGTAGGTAATGGGAGATATTGAATTTTTTAGGGAAAGAGGGACATACGTCTTCACTTAGTTTTTAGCAAGATAAGTCAGAAGGCCATATGACAGATAGATTGGAAAGTGATAGAACAGCTGAATCTCATTCAATAATCCAGAAAAATATGATTTAGGTAGGAACTTCTATAATGATAGAGAGAATGAAAAAGAGAGGGGCAGATAAAATAGCTCTTACTGTGGTAGAAATAGTAACTTGGTTTTGGAATGACCATCATTAAAATGTCTGCAAATAATATATATTGGAGAGGGTGTGGAGAAAAGGGAACCCTCCTATGCTGTTGATGGGTATGTAAATTGGTGCGACCCTCTGTGGAAAAGAGTATGGAGGGTCCTTAAAAAACTAAAAATAGAGTTACCATATGATTCAGCAATCCCACTCCTGGGCATATGTCTGGAGAAAACTGTAATTTGAAAATATACATGCACCCCAAAGTCATAGCAGCACTATTTACAATAGCCAAGACATGGAAGAAAGCTAAAAGTCCATTTACAGATGAATGGATAAAGAAGGTGTGGTATATTTATTCAATGGAATATTACTCATCCATAGAAAAGAATGAAATAATGCCATTTGCAGCAGCATGGATGGACCTAGAGACTGCCATACTAAGTGAAGTAAGTCAGACAAAGACAAATATCATCTGATATCACTTCTACGTGGAATTTAAAATATGATACAAATGAACTTATGACATAGAAATGACATAGAAAACCATGACATAGAAATGACATAGAAAACCAATTTATGGTTACCAAATGGGAAAGGGGGTGGTGGAGGGATAAATTAGGAGGTTGGGATTAGCAGATACAAACTTCTAAATATAAAATAGATAAATAATAAGATTCTATTACATAACACACAGGGAACTATATTCAATATCTCATAATAACCTATAATGGAAAAGAATATGAAAAAGTATATATATATATTTATATATACACACACACACACACACCAGAAACTAACACAACATTGTAAGTCAACTATACTTCAATTTAAAAAATTTAAAAAAGGAAATAGTACTTGGTAACTCAATTATTTTAAAAGGAAAGCTTTTAAATATATGACCTTAGAATTTTTAGTTTGGGTAACTTGAAAGATGAACATTGCTATTAATCAGGATAGAAAACAAAGAATTAATGATAACAAAATAGTTAAAACTCATATAGAGTTTTCTATGAGCTCAATATTTAAGCCTTAAAACATACCTCTGAGACATACATGCTCTTATTATTCCCATTTCTCAGAAGAAAAAACTAAGGACCAGGGAGGTTAAGACACTTGACCAGAGTTAAGGAACTAGCTAGTGTCAGAGCTGGGATTCAAATTCATGTAGTCTTACACCTGAGTCCTGGTTGTTAATTACTGTGCCATTCTCTTTCCCGGAAGGAAAGAGGAACAAGTAGCCTGGGACAGAGAAGCAGTTCAGTTTTTAAGGTGTTGCATTTACAGTATTTTCTAGGCATCAGTATGGGGATGTCTAGCAACATTTTGTGGAAATTTAATTTTCCTGTTTATGAGAATAATTACAATATTATTGGAACAATCAATAGTGTCATCTCTGAAAACTGAAGACATAGGTATATTAAAAACGAATAAGAACTGCAAAGATTTTTTCCCCCCTTGATCTGAAAATGCAAAGAGTATGCGATGACCGTTTTTTATTGCTAGGTAACTGATTTACATTTTTATAAATCCATATACTATTTTCTTTTCAGTTCCTTTAATTTAGTTAAATATGAGTGAAAATATCAGATTTAGTCTAGGTAGGTAAGAATTTTTAATCTGATTGAAGAAAGTCTACTGCCTCAGACATGAGTGTATATGAATATAAAATTCCCTTTGAACTCTAGTTAGCCTTTCTCCTGTATAGCAATTTCAAGCTGAACTCTCACCCATCATGTCTCCATCTCCTTGGCATATTGCTATCCATTGCTGTGGAAAGACAGGCACTTCAAGAGAAAGCACATTAGTTAAGCATCAGTTGCAACTTAATGGGCCACGGTTTGTGAATGATATTCTACAATGACATTATAAATCTTCTTTATAGACTGTTGGGGAATATGCTGTATCTCACTGAAAATCTCTGATGTAGACTCAGCTATCAATAATCTTTTCATAGAAGAGCCAGTTGAATAGATAGATATGTTTTGAGAAAAGAATAGTCCAGGATGAAACCAAAAATACAATAATGTAACGGGCCCTATATTGGAGTAAACATAGTCTGTTTTGAAAGAGATATAATGGAGAGAGATGGAAAGAGGGAAGGAGAGAGAATGAGAATTAATATAAACACATGAATCGCAAATGTTGTGTTATTTTTTCTGTCTTCTTTACTAGATGCTCACATCTTTCCATCTTCAATCAAGTGAATAGCAGGTGGCATTTTTATGTGGCTGAAAGAGAAGACTAAATCAGCCAAGCGGGTAATACCTAGCTGTAAGCCCAGCCAGTCTTATCCAGCGATGACAAAACTGTGCCTGCATAACTGAGTTTGAATAAGATGCATTCACCCCATTTTTCTCTCAGTTATACTATATAAGTTATCAATGTTAGCAAGTGCACAAGGATTAGGAAGCAGAGATGATTCAAAGAGGGCCTAGGTAAGACAGTAAATTCAGGAGCACAGAAAGGAGGCACCATCATTTCTCTATCATCTGATATCTATTTAAGATGAAACATACTCTTGAAATTTACAGGTAACATGGGCATTTAAGAGAAGAATGTCATGGAAGTGGAAATTTAGGGACTAAAATTCCTAATGAGGTACCAAAGATTGTTAGAAAAAGTTTCATAAAATAAGGAATTGCTTATAAGATACTGAGAAGAAAGATAAAAGAGCTCAGACTGTCTGAAGGAGGGGAAAGTGGAGGTGCTTAATTTTTTCATGCCTCTTTAGATTTATATTCATTTATTCAACATATATTGAGCATCTACAATGTACCCAGCACTGAACCAGGCACTAGAGATTCAGTAGTGAGCAAACCTTCAAAGAGCTTACATTCTCGTGGAGTCTTTGGGGAGAGGAGAGAAGGAGGGTGCAGAGAGACATAAAATAAATAAAATAAGTAATTAAAATATAAAGTATGTCAGATGGTTCAAAGAACTATGGAGAAGAACAGTGGAGTGAAAAAGTGGGTTACTGATGGAGAGAGGCCTACAATTTCAAATATGTTTTTTGAAGGAAGTTCACTGAAAAGAGGATATTTGAGCAAAGACCAAGAGTAGGTGAGAGAATAAGCCACCTGGACATCTAGGAAAAGAACATTTTTTTTTTTTTTTTAAAGTAACTTATTCTTTTTTTTTTTTTTTTTTTAATTTTTTATAGCTACTTTATTTATTTATTTATTTATTTATTTTTGGCTGTGTTGGGTCTTCGGTTCGTGCGAGGGCTTTCTCTAGTTGCGGCAAGCGGGGGCCACTCTTCATCGCGGTGCGGGGACCGCTCTTCATCGCGGTGTGCGGGCCTTTCACTATCGCGGCCCCTCCCGTTGCGGGGCACAGGCTCCAGATGCGCAGGCTCAGTAATTGTGGCTCACGGGCCCAGCTGCTCCGTGGCATGTGGGATCTTCCCAGACCAGGGCTCGAACCCGTGTCCCCTGCATTAGCAGGCAGATTCTCAACCACTGCGCCACCAGGGAAGCCCAAGAACATTTTAAGTACGGAGAAAAAATTATTCAAACTCTTGAGGCAAGAGTGGGTCTAGAATATTTGAGGGGCAGCAAGGACAATGTAGCTGGAATGGAGTGAATAGTAGGAAAGGTAGGAAGAAATGAGATGAGAGAACTGAGGGGACTGAACAGTTCCTGTAGGACTTTGTAGGCGGCTGTAAGGGATTTGCTTTTATTTTGAGTAACATGGGAAGTTATGCTTCTATGTTGAAACTAAATTATGAGGGACAAAAACAGGAGAAGAGAGACATTAATATTATTACATTAATCCAGATGAGAGATAATGGTGGCATAAAACTGGGAGATAATGGTAGAGGTAGAGATCTGTGGTCAAATTCTTAATGTATTTGGAACAATGATGTTAATGGATATGAAAGAAAACGGTTTTTGACAGAATAACCTGAATACTGCATTTGCCACTTATTTAGATGGGGAAAACTATAGGAGAAGCAAATTTTGAGGGTCTGATCAGAAATATGACTTTCCTTATTTATTTATTTAGATTTTTAATTTTTTATGGGGGTAAAATTGGTATATAATGTGTTTCAAGTGTGTAACATTATAATTTGATATTTGTATACACATTGAAGTAAACAACATCATAAGTCTAGGTTACCATCTATCACCATACAATTGACCCCCTTCACCCATTTTGCCCACCCACTCCCCAACCCCTTGGTAACCACAAATCTGTTCTCTGTATCTATGAGTTTGGTTTGGTTTTGTTTTTCTAGTGCAGCTCTATGGTGTTTGTCTTTCTCCGTCTGACTTAACATAATACTCTCAAGGTCCATCCATGTTGCAAATGGCAAGACTTCATTCTTCTTTTTTATGTCTGCATAGTACTCCATTGTATATATATATATATATATATATATATATATAGCACATCTTCTTTGTCCATTCATCCATTAAAGGACATTTAATTTGTTTACATATCCTGGCTATTGAAAATAACACTGAAATGAACATAGGGGAGTGTCTATTGTTTCAAATTAGTGATTTCATCTTCCTTGAATAAATACCCAGAAGTGGAATAGCTAGATTATATGGCAGCTCTATTTTTAATGTTTTGAGGAATCCCCATACTGTTTTCAATAGTGGCTGCACCAGTTTACATTTCCTCCAATAGTGTAAGTGGATTCCTTTTTCTCCACATCTTTGCCAACACTTGTTATTTCTCCCTTCCTTCTTTCCTCCCTCCCTCCTTCCCTCCCTCTCTCCCTTCCTTCCTTCTTTCCTTCCTCCCTCCCTCCCCCCTTTTTCTTCTTTCTTTCACTAACCAACAAAAATTTATTTTCCATCCTCACCATACCCAAACATTTCATCTCCTTTGTGCATTTCACTCTCCTATTCACCCTTTCCCCTCTGATAACCAATACTGAGTTCTTTGTATCTGTGTTTTTGTTTTTGTTTGGTTTAGTTTGTTCTTTAATTTTGTTTATATTTCTTTGTTTATTTGTTTTCAATATTCTGCTTTTTAAATTGAAGTATAGTTGGTTTACAATATTATGTTAGTTCAGGTATACAGCAAAGTGATTCAGTTATGTACATATATATATATTTTTTAGATTATTTTTCATTGTAGGTTATTACAAGATATTGAATATAGTTCCCTGTGTCATACAGTAAATTGTTGTTTATCTGTTTTATGTTTATTAGTTTGTATCTATTAATCCCCTCCTCCTAATTTATCCTCCTCTTTCCCCTTTTGTAATGATAAGTTTGTTTCCTATGTCTGTGAGTCTCTTTCTGTTTATAAAACAGATTCCACATATAAGTGAGAGCATATGATACCTGTCGTTCTCTGTCTGGCTTCCTTCCCTTAGGATGATATTGTCTAGGTCCATCCATCTTGCAAATGGCAATATTTCATTCTTTTTTATGGCTGAGTAATATTCTGTATATATATATATCATATATATATACCACATATATATATCATATATGTATATGTATATATATATACCACCTCTTCTTAAACCAATAGTCTGTTGATAGGCACTTTTGGTTGTTTCGATGTCTTACCTATTGTAAATAGTGTTGCTATAAACACTGAGGTGCATGTATCTTTCTGAATTAGAGTTTTCACCTTTTCCAGATATATGCCCAGGAGTGGGATTGCTAGGATCATATGATAGCTCTATTTTATTTATTTTTTAAGGAACTTCCATACTATTCTCCATAGTGGCTGCACCAATTTCTATTCCCACCAACAGTGTATGAGGGTTCGTTTTTCTCTACACTCTCTTCAGCATTTATTATTTGTGTTCTTTTTGATGATAGCCATTCTAACAGGTGTGAGGTGATACCTCATTGTGTGGTTTTGATTTGCATTTCTCTAATGATTAACATTGTTGAATGTCTTTTCATGTTCCTGTTGGTCATCTGTATGTCTTCTTTGGAGAAATGTCTATTTAGATCTTCTGCCCACTTTTTGATTGGGTTGTTTGTTTTTTTGATATTGAGCTGTATTAGCTGTTCATATATTTTGGATATTAACTCCTTGTCAGTTGCATCATTTGCAAATATTTTCTCTCAGTCCATAGGTTGTCTTTTCATTTTGTTTATGTTTTCCTTTGCTGTGCAAAGGTCTTAAGTTTGATTAAGTCCTATTAGTTTATTTTTGCTCTTATTTATTTTACCTTGGGAGACTGATCTAAGAAAATATTGCTCTGATTTATGTCAGAGAATGTTTTGCCTATGTTCTCTTCTAGGAGTTTTATGGTGTCATGTCTTATATTTAGGTCTTTAAACCATTTTGAATTTATTTTTGTATATAGTGTGAGAGTATGTTCTAATTTCATTGATTTACATGTGCCTGTCCAGATCTCCCAACACCACTTGCTAAAGAGACTGTCTTTTCTCCATTGTATATTCCTGCCTCCATTGTCATCAGTTAATTGACTGTAGGTGTGTGGGTTTATTTCTGGGCTCTCTATTCTGTTCCATTGATCTATATGTCTGGTTTTTGTGCCAATACTGTGCTATTTTGATTACTTTAGTTTTGTAGTATTGTCTAAAGCCTGACAGGGTTATGCATCCAGCTTTGTTCTTTTTCCTCAGGATTGCTTCATTAATTTTGGGTCTTTTGTAGTTCCATACAAATTTTAGGATTATTTGTTCAAGTTCTGTGAAAAATGTTGTGGGTATTTTGGTAAGTATCACATTAAATCTGTTGATTGCTTTGAGTGGTATGGCTATTTCTTCCAATCCAAGAGCATGGTACATCTTTCAATTTATTTGAATTATCTTCACTTTCCTTTATCAATGTTTTATAGTTTTCAGTGTGTAAGAGTTTCACCTCCTTGGTTAAGTTTTTTCCTAGGTATTTTTTTTTTAATGTGATTTCTGATTAGTGTTTTTGTCTTCTTTGGGTAAGTACTCAGAAGTAGGATAGCTGAATCATATGGTAGTTCAATTTTTAATTTTTTGAGGAATTTCCATACTGCCTTCCATAGTGGATACCCCAATTTACATTCCCACCAACAATGTATGAGAGTTCCCTTTTCTCCACATCCTCGCCAACATTTGCTACTTTTGTCTTTTTGATGCTAGCCATTCTGACAGTGTAAGATGATGTCTCATTGTGGTTTTGATTTGCATTTCCCTAATAATTAGTGATGTTAAACATCTTTTCATGTGCCTGCTGGCCATCTCTATGTTTTCTTTGGAAAAATATCTTTTCAGCTCCTCTGCCAGTTTTTAATGATGTTGTTTGCTTTTGTTGTTGTTGAGTTGTATGCGGTCTATATATATATTTTGGATATTAACCCCTTGTTGGATGTATCATTTTCAAATATCTTCTCTCATTCGATTGGTTGTGTTTTTATTGATAGTTTACTTTGTTGTGCAGAAGCTTATTAGTTTGATATAATTCCATTTGTTTATTTTTGCTTTTGTTTCCCTTGCCTGAGGAGACATATCTAGAAAGATATTGCTAAGACCAATGTCAAAGAGCATATGGCCCTACAGGTCTTAAATTCAAGTCTTTAATCAATCTTTAGTTAATTTTTATGTATGGTATTAGATAGTGGTCTAGTTCATTTATTTATTTATTTTGCATGTGGATATCCAGTTTTCCCAACATCATTTGTTGAAGAGACTATCCTTTTTCCACTGTACGTTCTTTGCTCCTTTATCCTTTAATTTTCCACATACACATGGGTTTATTTCTGGGCTCTCATTTCTGTTCCATTGATCTATTTATCTGTTTTTCTGCCAGTACTATGCTGTTTTGATTACTATGGCTTTCTGGTACAGTTTGCAGTCAGAGGGTGTGATGCCTCAAGCTTTGTTCTTTTTTTCTCAGGATTGCTTTGGCCATCTGGGATCTTTTGTGGTTTCATATAAATTTTAGAATAATTTGTTATATTTCTGTGAATAATGTCCTAGAAATTTTGATAGAAATTGCATTAAATCTGTAGATTACTTTAGGTAATTAAGACATTTTGTTAATGTTAATTATTCCAATCCATGAACACAAAATAGGTTTTTATTTATATATTTGTATTGTTTTCAATTTCTTTCAACAATGCCTTGTAGTTTTCAGTGTACAAGTCTTTTACCTCCCTGGTTAAATGTATTCCTAGGTATTTTATTCTTTTTGTCATGATTATAAATGGGATTGTTTTCTTAATTTCCCTTTCTGCTAGCTCATTGTTAACATATAAAAATGAAAGAGGTATTTGTATGTTGATTTTGTATCCTGTAATTTTACTGTATTTGTTATTTCTAATAGTTTTTTTGTGGAGGCTTTAGAGTTTTATATATATAAAATCATGTCATCTGAAAATAGTGACAGTTTTACTTCTTCCTTTCTAATTTGGATGCATTTTATTTATGTTCCTTGCCTAATAGCTCTGGCTTCAACTTCCAATACTGTGTTGAATAGGAGTGGTGTGAGTAGGCATCCTTATCATGCTTCTGATCTTAGAGGGATAGCTTTCAATTTTTCACCATTGATTATGATGTTAGCTAGGGGTTTGTAATATATGGGCTTTATTATGTTATGTCCCTTCTGTACCTAATTTATTGAGAGTTTTTGTCATAAATGGGTATTGAATCCTGTCAAATGCTTTTTCTGTGTGTATTGCGATGATCATATGATTTTTATCTTTCATTTTTTTAAGGTGGTGTACTATGTTGATTGATTTGAGGTTGTTGAAACATCCTTGCATGACTGAAATAAATCCCACTTGGTCATGGTATATGATCCTTTTGATGCATTGTTAAATTCAATTTGCAAATATTTTGTAGAGGATTTTTGCATCAATATTCATCAGCGATATTGGCCTTTAATTTTATTGGTGTTATCTTTGTCTGGTTTTGGTGTCAGGATGATGCTGGCCTTGTAAAATGAGTTAGGAAGCATTTCCTTCTCATTAATACTTTGGTATAGTTTGAGAAGAATAGGTATTAAATCATCTTTGAATGTTTGGTAGAATTCACCTATGTAGCCATATGGACTTGGACTTTTGTATTTTGGGAACTTTTGATTACTGTTTTAATTGTTGTACTAGTGATTGGTCTATTCAGATCTATTCAGATTTTCTGTTTCATCCATATAAGTCTTTCAAGGTTGTATAATTCCAAGAATTTGTCCATTTCTCCTCCTTGGATGTCCAGTAGGTTTGTGTATAGCTGTTCATAATATTCTCTTATAATTCCTTGTATTTCTGTGGTATCTACTGTTATTTCTCCTTTTTCACTTCTGATTTTATCAGACCTTTCTCTCTTTTTTATCAATGAATCTACTTAATGGGTTGTTGATTTTATTTATCTTTTCAAAGAACCAACTCTTAGTTTCATTGATCTTAACTACCATCTTTTAACCTCTATTTCATTTATTACTGCTTTGATCTTTATTATATTCTTCCTTCTGCTAACTTTGGACTTCATTTTCTTCAAGGTCCTTTAGGTGTAACATTATATTGTTTATTTGAGATTTTTCTTTTTTATTGAGGTAGGCCTGTGTTGCTGTAAACTTTCCTCTTAGTACCACTTTTCCTGTATCTCATAGTTTTCAGTATATTGTATTTTCATTTGTCTTCAGGTAATACTTTATTTCTCCTTTGATTTCTTCATTGACCTAGCAGTTGTTCAGTTTCCACATATTTGTGACTTTTCCAGTTTTCTTCTTGTACTTGATTTTTAGTTGCATTCCATTGTGATTGGAGAAGATGCTTGATATGATTTCAATCTTAAATTTCCTGAGACTTGTTTTGTGTCACAACATATGGTGTATCATTGAAAAATTTCCATGTGCACTTGAGAAGAATATGTATTCAGCTGTGTTTGGATAGAATGTTCTGTACAACTCTATCAGATCCATCTGTTCTAATGTTTCATTTTAGACTGCTACTTCCTTGTTGACTTTCTGTCTCGATGTTCTATCCATTGATGTTAGTGGGATGTTAAAGACCCCTATTATTATTGTGTTGCTGTCAACTTCTCCCTTTAAGTCTATTTTTTAAATTGCTATATTTTGCATTAAATTATAGTTGATTTGCAATGTTATATGAGTTTCAGATGTACAATATAGTGATTCAATATTTTTATAGATTATACTCTGTTTAAAGTTATTATAAAATATTGGCTATATTCTCTGTGCTGTACTATATTCTCTGTGCTGTATATTCTTGCAGCTTATTTGTTTTATACATAGTAGTTTGTACCTCTTAACCCCCTACCCCTATCTTGCCATGCCCATCTTTCTTCTCCCCAGTGGTAATCACTGCTTGTTCTCTATACATGTGAATCTATTTCTGTTTTGTTATATTCATTAGTTAAATTATATTTTAGATTCTAATTTAAGTGATAACATAGAGGATTGGTCTTTCTCTGGGTAATATTTCATTGTATAAATATACTACATCTTCTTTATACATTCATTTGTTGATGGACATTTAGGCTGCTACCATACCTTGGCTATTGTACATAATGCTGCTGTGAACACTGGGGTGCATGTATATTTTCGAATTAGTGGTTTTATTTTCTTCAGATAAATACACAGGAGTGCAATTGTTGGATCACATGGTAGTTCTCTTTATTTTTTGAAAAACTTCCATACTGTTTTCCATAGTGGCTACACCAGTTTACATTCCCACCAACTGTGTTCACTTTTCTCCATATGTTCACCAACACTTCTTATTTGAAGAGTTTCTGATGATAGCCATTATCACAGGTGTAAGATAATATCTCATTGTGGTTTTCATCTGCCGTTACCTGGTGGTTAGCAATGTTGAGCCTCTTTTCATGTTCCTGCTGGCCATCTGTATGTCTTTGCAAAAATGTCTATTCAGGTTTTCTGCCTATTTTTTAATTGGGTTGTTTGATTTCTTGCCATTGAGTTGTATAAGCAATTTATATATTTTGGATATTAACTCTTTATCAGTCATATCATTTGCAAATATTTTCTCCAATTTCATAGGTATCTTTTCATTTTTTCAAAGTGTACTTTGCTGTGCAAAAGCCTTTATTTTTGCTTTTATTTCTTTTGCCTTATGAGACAACTCCAATAAAATATTTCTATGATTTACATCAAAGAGTATTCTGCTTATGACATAATTCCTTACAGGAGTTTAATGGTTTCAGGTCTTACATTTAGGTCTTTAATCCATTTTGAGGTTTTTTTTTTTTTTTAATATGGTGTAAGAGAATGTTCTAATTTTATCCTTTTACATGTAATCATTTAGTTTTCCAGGCACAACTTATTGAAGAGACTGTCTTTTCCATGGTGTATATTATTGCCTCTTTTGTCATAGCTTAACTGACCATAAGTGCATGGATTTATTTCTTGGCTCTCTATTCTGTTAAATTGATATATGTGTCTGTTTTTGTACCAGTACCATACTGTTTTGATTACTATTGCTTTGTAGTATAGTCTGAAGTCAAGAGATATGATACCTCCAGTTTTGTTGTTTTTTCTCAAGATTTCTGTGATGATTCAGGGTCTTTTGTGTTTCTGTATAAATTGTGGGGTTATTTAAGTTCTGTCAAAAAAGTCATGGGTATTTTGATAGTTTTTGTGTTAATCTGTAGGTTGCTTTGTGTAGCATGTATCTTTTAACACTATTAATTTTTCCAATCCAAGAACATGGGATATCTTTCCATTTCTTTGTATCATTTTCAAATTCCTTTATCAGTGTTTTATAGTTTTCAGAGTATATGTTTTACATCTCTTTGGTTAAGTTTATTCCTAGTTATTTTATTCTCTTTGATGTGATTTTAAAAGCGATTGGTTTTTTTTGTTTTGTTTTTTGTTTTTTCCTCTTTCTGGTATCTCATTATTAGTGTTTAGAAAAGCAAAAGGTTCTGTATATTAGTTTTGTATCCTGAAAATTACAGAATTCATTGCTTAGTTCTAAAAGTTTTTTTGTGGAGACTTTAGGGCTTTCTATATATAGTATCATATTGTCTGCAAATAGTTACTGTTTTATTCTTCCCTTTCAAATTTGATGCCTTTTATTTCTTTTTCTTGACTGTTGTGGCTAAGACTTCCAATACTATGTTAAATAGATGTGGTGAGAGTGGGCATCCTTATTGTTTTTCTGTTTTTAGGGGGAAAGATTTTGACTGTTGACCTTTGAATATGATGTTATCTGTGGGTTACTCAAAATTGACCTTTATTATGTTGAGTTTTGTTCCCTCTATACTACCTTGATGAGAGTTTTTATCATGAATTGATGTGGAATTTTATCAAATGCATTTTCTGGATCTACTCAGATGATCACATGATTTGTATCTTTCATTTTGTTAATGTGGTGTATCACATTGATTGATTTGTTGATATTAAAACATTCTTGCCTCCCTGGAGTAAATCCCACTTGATCACGGTGTGTGATCCTTTTTATATATTGTTCAATTTGGTTTGCTAATATTTTGTTGAGAATTTTGCATCTATAATTCATCAGAGATATTGGCCTTGTAATTTTCTTTTTTTGTAGTGTCTTTTTCTGGTTCGGTTATCAGGGCCTCATAGAATGAATTTGTGAGTGTTCTCTCCTCTTCAATTTTTGGAGTCATTTGAGAAGAATAGGTATTAGCTCTTGTTTATGATTGGTAGAATTCTCCTGTGAAGCCATCTTGTCCTGGACTTTTGTTTACTGGGAAATTTTGATTGCTAATTTAATTACACTACTGGTGATTGGTCTGTTCAGATTGTTTATTTCCTCTTTAATGTTATATTTCTAGAAATTTATCCATTATCTTCTGGTTTTCCAATTTGTTGGTATATACCTCTTTGTAGTATTCTCTTATGATTTTTTGTACCTTAGCAATATGTTGTAATTTCTTCTCTTTCATTTCTTAATTTGTTTATTTGGGTCCTCTCTCTTTTCTTCTTTGATGAGCCTGGTTAAAGGTTTATCAATTTTGTTTATCTTTTCAAACAATTAGCCCCAGGTTTCATTGGTCATTTCTTTCCTATAGTATTTTTGTCTCTATTTTATTTATTTCCTTTCTGATGTTTATTATTTCCTTCATTGTGTTGACTTTGGGATTTGCTTGTTGTACTTTTTCTAGTTCCTTTAGATGGTAGTGTAAGTTGTTTATTTGAGATTTTTCTTGTTTATTGAATTAGGTCTGTATTGCTCTAAACTTTACTCTTAGAAATGCTTTTACGGAACTCCTTGGATTTTGGAAATTTTTGTTTTTATTTTCACTTGCCCAGAGGTATTTTCTGACTTACTCTTTAATTTCTTCATTAACCCATTGATTTTTTTATTTGCATGTTGCTCAGTCTCCACATATTTGTGTTTTCCCCCCTTTTCTTCCTGTAATTTATTTCTAGTTTCATGCTGCTATGGTTGGCAAAATGCTTGATATAATTTCTATCCCCTTAAATTTGTTGAGACTTATTTTGAGTTAATTAGGTATTCTCTTATCTTCATGGACTTGTATATCCAGTTCTTTCCCCAAGTTTGGAAAGTTCTTAGCTATTATTTTTTAAAATAACCTCTCTTCTCCCTTCTCCCTCTCTTCTCCTTCTGGTATACCCATTACCCTAATGTTGCCCTTTCTAGAAGAGCTGGATAACTCTTGTAGTATTTCTTCATTTTTTATATCTAATTTCCCTTTCCTCTTCTACTTGTATCATTTCTATATTATATATTCAAGCTCACTAATTCTCTCTTCCATAAGGTCTGCTTTATTTCCAATGTTTTCTAATGCATTTTTTATCTTGTATGTTGTGTTCTTCACTTGCAGAATTTCAGTTTGGCTCCTTTTTTTAGAGTTTCAAGCTTTCTGGTAAAGTGTTCTTTATGTTCATTAATTTTATTTCTGATCTCATTAAACTGCTTTCTGTGTTTTCTTGTATCTCACTGAGTTTCTTCATGACAGCTGTTTTGAAGTCTCCTTCAGTTAGATCACAGTATTCTGTGACTTTAAAGTTGGTTTCTGGAGAATTGTCATTTTCTTTTTGTGGTGTAATGTTACTGTTGTTTTTCATGTTGTATGACGAATCATTTCTCTTCTGGTGCATTTGATATTAATTGAGAGGTTAAGAGTTAGATTCCTTGCTTTTGTTTTCTGGTAGGTGACACTATCACTCAAATTTTTCATTTTTCTTACCTGAGATGCCTCTGGATATATTTGGGAGTGGCACTTTCCAGCCTCCATTGTCTTTGTAAGAGGTGTGGCTCCATGCCTTCATTCTTGCTTCTTACATCACTGCCTTGCTTTTGCCAGATACATTGTCTTCACTTGGATGGTGGACTCTTTTCTTGTGTCTTGGATCCCCTGAGACACAGGCTCCACCGTGGAGGTAGAGGGAGCTGGGGTCATACATGTGCCTCACTTTTCTGTTGTTCTAAATTTCACAAGCTCTGCCAGCTTGGCCCTGGGCTCTGGTGTGGTTGGGTGGCTGAAGTCTGCCTTCTCTGTGTTACTGGGTTCTCTGAGCTGTGCGCTTCACTGCTGTGGTCAAAGGGCTGGGATTGCAGGCACCCTCTCTGATGTTCCTTCAGTTCTGCCTCCTCTGTAGGCTCCAGTCCACCCATCTTTAGATGTGCAAATGTGTAGAATTATCTGGGGCCCTGTTGTGTTGGGCAGAGGCACATTTGTTGAGTTATGAATGCTTTACTGTTTGAAGATTGAAGGGGAGAGACAAAGGTAAATTTTTCATTCTGTCATGTTGCTGATGTCTTGAGGTAATTTTGATTTCCCCTTTAATTTCTTTGTTGACCCAGTGGTTGTTTACTAGCATGTTGTTTAATCTACACATATTGTTGATTTTTCCAGTTTTCTTTTTTGTGATTAATTTTTCATTTCATACCATCGTAATCTGAAAAGATGCTTGATATAATTTCAATCTTCCTAAATTTATTAAGACTTGTTTTGTTGCTGCACATATGATCTATCACTTTAACTTATACATTTCATATACATAAGTTTGGAGATAAGGAGAACTCTGACCTGAATTTGTACATTTGAGAAATAGCATCATTAGATGGTAACCAAAACCATAAGATTGGATAAAATCAACAAGGCAATTAGTATAGAGAGAGAAGGGAAATTGTCCAAGTAATGAGACCTGGAACATTCTGACCTTAAAAAGTAAGGGAGATGAGAAAAAACAAGCAAAAGGGCCTGATGAGAGAGAAAAAGCTAGTCAGGTAGGAAAGAAAATTAGGGGAGTGTCAAATTTAGGAAACTAATAGCAAAAAGTTTTTTTTTTTTTTTCTTCCCCATAGGAAGGAGTGATCAATGGTGTCAAATACTACCAATAGGGTCAAATAAAATGAAAACTGAGATTTAATAATTGGAATAAGCAACTCAGAGATATTGGTGACCTTAAACAATAGAAGTTACAATGGAGTAGCAGGAGGGAAATGTCTAAATTAGATGAGTTAAAGAAAAAATAAGAAGAGCCTATTAAATATTCAATCTGTCAAAATTATTGATGTTTGGTTGTAATTGAAATCCAGGGAATAGTTTCAAAAGGATGGGCTCATGATTAGCTATTTGCCCATAGTAGTGGTGTGCAGGAATATTTTGTGTCCTAGATGGCCATTTGTGCTCACTTAAAAGGATCTTCTACCAGTAATCTGTTATTGGTTACCACACCTCATGTGCCTATCTCAGTGTGAAGAAAGCTATTATTTGTAGATAAAGGACCAACATGAATGAGATGGTATAAGGCAAAGAAATGGAAAGTTAAAAAAAACAAAAAACAAAAACAGAGTTGTTAAAGCAGAGATGAATTCTCAAACTTTAGCCAATGAGAGGTATAGCTCACAACTTGTAAGAAACACCTGAAAGAAAGAGTTCTGAAAAAAAAAAATCAAACTGCTTTATTTTTTTGGAGATGTGTTCACTTTTAGACTTGGAGAGTCCCATGGCTTTACATGTTTATTTTTCTTTATATAAATCAGTAGGGAGGAATGAGACATGCTGGCAGATCATGTCTGTCTGATACCTTCTATCAAAACTTTGAATTTGGTAGTTGGCAGCAAAGAAACGTCACAATGTTCTTGCAGAATAAAAAACTCAACTCCTACACTAAATGTTGGGGGAACAGAATGGTTACCATGTTCATGGTAATAAAATGAGACTCAATTTATAATAGATGGTGATTTATAGAAGGGCAGTGAAATTGCATCTTTTCCATTATCGTATTCTTAAAGCTTAGCACAGAGTCAGACAAAAAGCAGTAAAAGAAAACAAAATAGTGAATGTGATATACCAATGTGATGTACAGAATAAAAGTAGAGTGCCATCCTGCTATGCACACAGACTGCAATATAAATGGTGCCCCCCTGCAGTTGTGCAAATTGGCATATCTATGCTTTCTTTAATAACTGAATGACTAGTATACTCTCTAACATTCATTAAGCTCTTATTGTGTGCTAGGCATGTACTAAGTATTTTACACATAAGATCCTCCTTAGTCCATATAAATAAGACACTGAAGCAAATAACATTTTGATGTTTGTCCAAAATTGTGTAGCTGATAACAGAAGAGTCAATTCAGAGCTCAGTGTGTAGCTGGTTTTGGTAACTACAGATTCCTCTGTGGCTGTAGTCAGAGCTAAGGAGGTCATAATGATCATAATACTGATGCATTCATTTGTTCTTAAAGTACTTACAGTCTAGCTGGGGGATGATTTAAACAAAGAAAAAAGCAAAATATTACAAAGGGCAGTAGTGCAGAAATAGGGAAGACAGAACTTTTGAAGTTAGAATAGTTAAATTAGTATTTTCCACAGGGAGGTACCATGAACTTGGTTTTGGATGATACCAGAGGGATATGAAGAGAACTCCAGGTGGGAGGAACAGCATGAGTAATAACGAAGAGAGAAGTAAGAGTAGACCATCATCAGATTAGAGAACCACATAGGGCTTATGTTCCAGGATATTTTCCTTATTATTTTGGTAGCTTTTAGGCTATTTTTTTATTCAGACAGAGGGAAGAGTCAGATTCTCACCTTACTTTGTGGGCTTTGAAACTTTTTGATGATTATACCATTTGGATCTCCTCTCAATCTTAATTGGGAGAAGGTGAGATACTTAGTTTTCAAAGGTAGTAAGTTTGAAAGAATAAAATCATAAAAGTTGCAGACTGTTTATATGTATACATATGTATACATATGTATACATACACATATATACATCTATCTATTTATCTATCTATCTATCATCTATCCATTTCTATATGTATGAGAATGTTAATCAAGAAGGCCGAACTTTCTGTGAAAATGGCTACAGTGTATCTGTTCCTTTCGATATCAGATAAGATATGGCTGTATTTTTCATAGACCTTCTGTAAGGATGTAAAAGAGAAACATTATGCACCCTTAGTTTCCTTTTGGGGGACTGCCCCACCAGGTGTCTAACTGTTTCTAGAGCCCTGGTTCTTTTTTCCATTTGAATAATTAAACATTTCTGAGAGTCACAAAAAATTAAGCTCCTAGTCTCTCTTTAAATGGGGAACTTAAAATAGACAATATTTAAGAAAAATTTTATTTCCTTTTTCCTCACCTCAGTTCCATTCTCTGAAGATCTTTTTATTAGAGTTTTAGATTTTTCCTTTCAGGGGTATAGTGGAAAGTTTTAACTTGAACCCCTGAGTTTCTTTAGTGTTATAATTTCAACTAATAATAGCTAACACTTTTCTTTAAGTTTCTATAGCAGCTATTACAATGGTGATTAATGTTATTAATAATTTAGAAGGAACCACTATAGCTTTTTAGGTATGAAGCAAATTGAAAATTTCAGCATTAATTGGACACTATTGTTAATGGCACTTTTGCTAATTCATGGTAAAGCCGACTTGTATTACTTCATTAGGAACAGAAACGGAAAACTACACTGATGGGAATAATCTCAGTTTGCAGTAGTTTCTCCAATTTAATAATATAACAAATGATACTTTATTCTGAGCATTAAAGCCTGAAACATCCAGACATCTGAGTATAAGAACAGTCAGTTCAGTAGTAATGAGAAACTGGAAAAAAAGCATAATCTCTTATTTAGATTAGCATTAGATGTATTTTTCTTCAAGTAATACATTTTTTTAACTTTTTATTTTATATTGAAGTATAGCCGATTAACAATGCTGTGATAGTTTCAGGTGCACAGCAAAGCGATTCAGCCATACATGTACATGTATACATTCTCCCTCAAACTCCCCTCCCATCCAGGTTGCCACATAACATTTAGCAGAGTTCCCTGTGCTATACAGTAAGTTCTTGTTGGTTATCCATTTTAATTATAACAGTGTGTACATGTCAATCCCAAACTCCCTAACTATCCCTTCCCCCCCACTCTTTCCCCTGGTAACTATAAGTTCATTTTCTATGTCTGTGAGTCTGTTTCTGTTTTGTAAATAAGTTCACTTGTATCATTTCTTTTTAGATTCCACAAAAAAAGGGATATTATATGATATTTCTCTTTCTCTGTCTGACTTATTTCACTCAGTATGACAATCTCTAAGTCCATCTATGTTGCTACAAATGGCATTATTTCATTCTTTTTAATGGTTGAGTAATATTCCATTGTATATATGTACCACATCTTCTTTATCCATTCCTCTGTTGATGGACATTTAGGTTACTTCCATGTCTTGGGTATTGTAAACAGTGCTGCAATGAACACTGGGGTGCATGTATCCTGTCGGACCATATTTTTCTCCAGATATATGCCCAGGAGTGGGATTGCAGGGTTATATAGAAGCTCTAGTGTTAGTTTTTTAGGGAACCTCCATACTGTTCTCCATAGTGGCTCTACCAATTTACATTCCCACCAAACATGTAAGAGGGTTCCCTTCTCTCCACACCCTCTACAGAATTTATGGTTTGTGGATTTTTTGATGATAGCTATTTGACAGGTGTGAGGTGATGTCTCATTGTAGTTTTGATTTGCATTTCTCTAATAATTAGTGATGTTGAACATCTTGTCATGTGCCTCTTGGCCATCTGTAAGTCTTCTTTGGAGAAATGTTTATTTAGGTCTTCTGCCCATTTTTTTGATTGGGTTGTTTGTTTTGGTGATATTAAGCCCCATGAGCTGTTTGTATATTTTGGAGATTAATCTTTTGTCAGTTGTTTCATTTGCAAATATTTTCTCCCAATCTGTGCATTGCCTTTTTGTTTTGTTTATGGTTTCCTTTGCTGTGTAAAAGCTTTTGAGTTAATTAGGTCCCATTTGTTTATTTTTGTTTTTATTTTCATTACTCTGGGAGATGGATCGAAAAAGATATTGTGATTTATGTCAGAGAGTGTTCTGCTTATGTTTTCCTCTAGGAGTTTTACAGTGTCTGGTCTCACATTTAGGTGTTTAACCCATTTTGAGCTTATTTTTGTATATGGTGTTAAAGAATGATCTAATTTCATTTTTTTACATGTAGCTGTCCAGTTTTCCCAGCACAATTTGTTGACGAGACTGTCTTTCCAACATTGTATAGTCTTGCCTCCTTTGTCATAGATTAATTAACCATAGGTGTATGGGTTTATTTCTGGGCTTTCTATCCTGTTCTATTGATCTATATTTCTATTTTTGTGCCAGTACCATACTGTTTTGATGACTATAACTTTGTAGTATAGTCTGAAGTCAGGGATCCTGATTCCTCCAGCTCTGTTTTTCTTTCTCAGGATTGCTTTGGCTATTTGGGGTCTTTTGAATTTCCATACAAATTTTAAGATTTTCTGTTCTAGTTCTGTGAAAAATGCCATTGGTAATTTGATAGGGATTGCATTGAATCTGTAGATTGCCTTGTGTAGTATAGTCACTTTGATGATTTTAGTTCTTCCAATCCAAGAACATGGTATATCTTTCCATCTGTTTGTGTCATCTTTGATTTCTTTCATCAGCATCTTATAGTTTTCAGAATACAGGTCTTTTTTCTCCTTAAGTAGGTTTATTCTTGGTATTTTATTCTTTCTGATACGTTGGTAAGTGAGATAGTTTCTTGAATTTCTCTTTCTGATCTTTCATTGTTAGTGTATAGAAATGCAACAGATTTCTGTTTATTAATTTTGTAACTGTCAACTTTACCAAATTCATTAATGAGCTCTAGTAGTTTTCTGGTAGCATCTTTAGGATTTTCTATGTATAGTATCATGTCATCTGCAAACAGTGACAGTTTAACTCCTTCTTTTGCAATTTGGATTCATTTTATGCATTTTTCTTCTCTGACTGCCATAGCTAGGATTTCCAAAACTATGTTGAATAAAAGTGGTGAAAGTGGACAGTTGTTTTGTTCCTGATCTTAGAGGAAATGCTTTCACCTTTTCACCACTGAGTATGATGTTAGCTGTAGGTTTGTCATATATGGCCTTTATTATGTTGAATTATGTTCTCTCTATGACCACTTTCTGGAGAGTTTTTATCATAAATGTGTGTTGAATTTTGCCAAAAGCTTTTTCTGCATCTACTGAGATGATCATATGGTTTTTATTCTTCAATTTGTTGATGTGGTGTATCACACTGATTGATTCGTGGATACTGAAAAATCCTTGCATTCTTGGGATAAACCCCTCTTGATCACAGTGTATGATCCTTTTAATGTGGTGTTGGATTCAAATTGCTAGTATTTTGTTGAGGACTTTTATGTCTATATTCATCAGTGGCATTGGCCTGTAATTTTCTTTTTTTGTGGTATCTTTGTCTGGTTTTGGTATCAGAGTGATGGTGGCCTCATAGAATAAGTTTGGGAGTTTTCCTCCCTCTGCAATTTTTTGGAACAGTTTCAGAAGGATAGGTGTTAGCTCTTCTCTAAATGTTTGGTAGAATTCACCTGTGAAGCCATCTGGTTAGATTGATAGAATTTGCCTGTGAAGGCAACAGGTCCTTGACTTTTGTTTGTTGGGAGTTTTTTAATCACAGTTTCAATTTCAGTGCTTGTAATTGGTCTGCTCATATTTTTTATTTCTTCCTAGTTCAGTCTTGGGAGACCAAGTAATCATGTTTTAACCAAAGCACATGGACGGGAAAGCCATTACATACATAGATATTTTTAAAAACACAATAAAATTTAAATGTGTCTATTCTTTAATTACAGAAAAAGAACATGCTTTAAGTCAGGTTAGGTATACTTCAAAATTTTTAGATTTATATCTAATTTCTTTCTAATATCTTGGGGCTCATGTAGTTTTTGCTTTTTGCTCCATTATTAAGAGGTGATACTAATACTGGCAGCCTGGAATGTTTCTTGACATATATGGACTAGAGGAATTAGGTTTTAAAAATGTGGGTGAAAAGTGGGTCAAGAATATTGGTAGGAGAGATGACAGGAAAGAAGAGAGATGACAGGAAAGAAGATGAATTGGGCAGTTATTTTAGTGACCTTGGAGTTTCCTGTCACCACACTTGAGTGTCAGAGAAAATTTCTCTTTACTTCGGACTCCAATCATCTGCCCATTTTGTTTCTGCTGTATTTCACTCTAGGTTTGACCTCTTTCCAGCGACCTACAGTTGAATTCCTCCCTGCCTATTGAACATCTCTAAATTACAACACACTTAACATGCTTTCCACAGAAATCTCCAACTTTCTCCCAAATCATTCCCTCCTTCTCTTGTCATTAATCTAATAAGTCACCTTTCTCCCAGCTGATCAGTTTTGAATATCTCTTTTTACCCAATTCAATTCATATCATGAATATTCCCTGAGTTGCTACTCAGACAATTGGGCTAGAACAGTAATCATGATATAGAGCTCCATTTAATAAGAATGATTGTTTTTTCAAAACACAAATGCCTTTTATGATGAAACAAAGAGAATTATTATTAAAATTACTTGGGACCACAGCTTAAGAATAAATTTCTAACATTGTAGGGGGCACTGAAGAACATTCAGAGAGAAGCAGCAAGTGGATATAAAAAGTTAACTCCAATTTAATTATTCCGGAGAGTAAACAAAACCGCATAAAAAGGAATGGGGTGGAATGTCTTTAAGCATGATGTCAATAATGAGGATCTTGTGCCTATGTGGCTGACATACAAATGTGGAAGAGAAGGAAATGGTGAGGCTTCAAAATCTTTCCTTTTGAGAAAGATTTACTGTAACTGGTTGCATTCTTTGAAGGAATAAGACAAACTCTAGAAAGTTTCAAGGGAGCGTCTCTTCTCTGAATTAAATTGGCACTGTATGCAAGTTGAAGGCAGTTTGTATGCAAACAAACATGGATTTGATGCAGACAAAGATGGATCTGAGCACCAGCTGTTTTTATTACCTCTCCGACCTTAGGCAATTTACTAGCCCTCTCTTATACACCCTCTCTAATCCTGATCGTTTTCATCAGTAAACTGACAATTATAATAAAACCTACCTTAATAGATTTTTGTGAGGATTACATTGGATAATGAATTTAAAATGTTTAACATAGTGACTAGGTAATAGTAAATGCACAACGACTATCATATACATTTATTAAATTCAAATTTAGATAAAAGAGGATAGTAATGATTAATATAACACTTTCTTTGTAGTATCAATTTTAAGCAGAAATTCAGTTATAAAACAAAACATATAGGTTTCCTTATTTTTCTGTAACTTGCTTAAGGGCTCCTTTATGTGGGT
This sequence comes from Balaenoptera ricei, assembly GCF_028023285.1. Classification (NCBI taxonomy): domain Eukaryota; kingdom Metazoa; phylum Chordata; class Mammalia; order Artiodactyla; family Balaenopteridae; genus Balaenoptera; species Balaenoptera ricei. The sequence continues at coordinate 39,168,909 of NC_082646.1, read as the reverse complement.
GGTAAACAAAAAAACAAAAACCAGAAAACCTCAGTAATACAGACGTTTGCTTATATTTGTTTTTCGGCATGCATGTACACTCTGGGGATGCTTGTATGTGTTGATATATCTGCATGAGGGATGGTATTTTGGTCCTCATTAAGTATTTTCATAGACTCTGCTAAGAAACGCCCCTACCCTGGGCTCACAATAAACATTGTGTTTCTGTGTAAATATCTTCAAAATTATGCTCCATTTCCAGATAGTCATGAGTTAATCTATTATTTTAATTCCATACGAAGAAGTAGAGAAACTGCCCCAATACATCACCAGCGGTCTCTGGTGACTTTCTGCCTTTCCGGGATCCTGACATGAGACATTGTGATTTCGGACGCAGGCAGCAGTAAGCGGCAGCGAACAGTAGCAGGAAGCAAGGTCTTAGTTCCCGGACCGGAAGTCTTAACCACTGGACCAGAGCGGCCAGCAGCTAGGGCCTGGGTCCCTAGTTCTTACCTGCCTTGTCAGGAAAGAATTCAGGCAAGGAGGCAGAAGGTAAAGAGAAAAGTAAAAAGTTTATTGGAAAAGCGAAGTACATGCGGAAAGACTCACAGGCGAACTCAGAGAGAGAGTTACGCCTTTGGGAAGTTTAAGTCTTTTATAAGGGGTCAGTTTTCCAGGTCTTTGTCTTCTTTTTGGCCAATTGTATTGTTTTGACCCCATGGCTAATTTGTTTCTGGACCCTCCCCTGGGTGCACACACACCCCTAAGTTAAGATGGATCCCACCGCAAATGCCTCTGGGAGGAGATAGCAGGACTTACTATGGTCTGGCATCTCCTGCCTTTTTGACCCCGTGAAGGCTTTTGCGCATGCATAGTGTTTTCCTTGACCCAAGGATGGGAAGTGTGTGACCTCTTGATCCTTTAATAGGGTTTAGTCCCACTCTGTCCCTGCCATAAAAATGCCCAGTGTCCGGTTATTTACCCTATTCCTGTTGCTGGTTTTTATATCAAGGTGCAGAGCTCGAAATTTAGACAGGAGTCCGGTCTTAAATATGTAGTCCTGGAGCCCATTTGTCTCTTGCTTCAGGAAATGTAAACAGGGGCTGGTAATGAATGTCCGGCCTGGAGCTCATCTTCTTCTCACCCCAGGAGGTGTGAACAGGAGGCCAGTTGTAAATGCCTAGCCTGGAGCCCATCTATCTCCTTCCTCAATAGTTCTCCAATTTCTCTTAGTTCCTCATAAAATTAGGAGCCTCAGTCACTGCAGGAGGAGGTCACAGTGGTGTGTGGAGCTCAGACTCCTTTCTCACCCTTTCTCACCATAATGATCTCTTCATTCCCTTTGAACTCTCCTCTGTCCCCCACAAAAGAAATATTTTCTGGTATTTGACAGTGGTCCTTGTCTTTTGCTGGCCAATTTTCTATACGCCCTTACTCCTTACCCAAAATCCAGAAACTGACTCTTATTTTCTTTGTTCTGTTTCCTTGCATCAGTAAGCATGTAATTTCATGTCTAACTGAAGTGCAAGGGATACAAGAAACAAAACTGATGCATAAATAATAGAAAATATACTTTTTGAGAGCGTGATACTTTTGACAGATATTTGTTATCTATGACATGCAGAGAACCCTAGGCAAATGTTATTATTAGCCATGGTCCATATCTTGGATTTGCTTCTATATGGCCATAATGTAGATTTTGTTACAGTTTTTAAGGGTTATGTTGGAGTTAACATGCCAGGACTAGAAGTCCACTTCTTAATCATCAGTGGGACTCTGAATCCTGTGTTCATATTTTCATCACCTGTTAGGGATAATTACAAGATGATTCAGAGTGGAACCTTGAAAAAATAGCTAGAATTGTGCCAGATTGGCCTTCTACAAAAGGCTAAAATAATTTGATTTTGAAATATAAAGGAAGAAGTCTTTGGAAGAGTTATAGATTTACTTTTCTAAAGTATTTTGAATGAGAGACATCGTGAAGAAGCAAAAGTACAGGTTAAAATACACCAGGAGGGATACAAGTTAAATATGCTAAAAGTCTCCTGTGAAGTTTATTCCTCTGGATCCCAGGGACTGTTCATGAACAAATGAACTCAATAAAATCACCTTGATTAACTACTCCTAGTCCTGCATAAATTGTTTTCTATCCTCTCTCTAACATTTCAAAACAGTATACTCAGGTACACTCACTCACAGATTGCAAAAGCATAAAATCTTAAGATTCCTTTTCTATAGTTTGAGGGTTACAGACTCATATTTATTTGTTCTTGTCTAAGGGTCAGGTCTTAGAATGAAGAAATGCATGCTTTCTAAACTGTTACTGTACTTGACAATGTATAGATGTTGTCTGTGTCAAAAAGTGTAGAAATATTTCCTGACTGGCTCATAAAAACTTTTTTCTTGAAGGTTCATTTGGAAATTTTTCATACGGAAAAAAGATTAGAAAATCATTTTAAAGATGAAAGGTTAATGAGAAAATATAAATGGATTAGCTTAAAGTCTGAAGGAGTCTCAGAGGTGCTATGGGACAATTTAAATCTGACGTGATTTTTTCCCCTCAATCAGGAGATTTATTAGTTAAGATGTGGTGAAATTGAAACGGAGTGAGTGGCAAAGAGGTATGATATTGCACTACTCTAAACAGACACCAGTATCAATGAAGGTAACTACAGACACCAGTAGACAAAAGGCAATGCTTTAGGAGAGTAGAAAATAAACAGTGGAAATACTTCCTCCTCTTTTTGTTTGTTTCTGTACAGGAGGTTAAAAGTTTTGGAAAAAAGGAGATTTACTGGGAACGAGAAGTTGTAGTTTACACTTACAGGTGTAAAACTGATTTTAATGTGATTTTTATTAAATCCTTGTTTAATCTCCTCTGACTGATCTGACTGTCCTATAAATGGAATAATTTAAAAATGGCTAAAGCTTAGATTATGATTAAATGTAACTCCATATTTATTCTCCATTTTGAGTCTAAAATTAGCTTGATAAAGCAAATGAGGTAATGTAGTGTATTCAAAACATCATTGGATTTTGCAGCAAAAAGATTTCAGTTTAAAATTGAGCTCTGTCAATTATTGGTGGCCTGATTTTGGTTAAATCTTACCTACCTCTGTGTCTCAAATTCCTCATTTTTAAACTTAGGATATGTATCTTATAGTATTGTTGTGAATAATAAAATGATAACATACTTAAAATATCTAGTAGATTAGTTGGGACTCAAAGGATATAAACTGAGGCAATGTAGAATGATGTGAAAGTAAGACGTATCCTCCCATTTCTAGCTACTAAACTATTAAATATTTTTATGGTGGAATTTACTACTTGGTAAATGTGAAAGGTGAAATTTGATTGAAAGACATAATTTTGTCTAGAATAAGGGTTATGATTTCTTAGTTTTTTAATTTCTTGGAAATTTCTTGCAAAATCAAGCATAGAAAACATGTCACTGAATTTTATTATTAAATTCACAAACATGCCAAAAATAAGTATCTGAAATTATCTAAACACATGACAATTTGTCTTAAAATGTAAATGCTTATGTTTGAGTATCTTGGTGTTTTTTCTTATGAGAAAACAATTTTCCATAACACTGAATAAACTCTTCAGTTGAGTGTACCATGTTTAAATACACTATAAATTTTTAAATTGTTCTAGGAAAAAAAATCCTTCAAACACTGCTAAGTATTTGGCAGTATGTTTTAAGAGTCTTAAAAAGTATTTCTTCAGTTTATCTAGCTATATATACATATATATATAGAGAGAGAGAGAGAGAGAGAGAGAGAGATGTCCCATAGATATATATGGGAAATCCACCATAATACATTCATCTTTAGAGTAGAGGCCCTTAAAAGCCAGACAGTGAGGTTATTTGAACATGAAAATTAATGGCATTTTAATCGGTGCTATAAAAACTCATAATGTAACAAAGGATCCCACCCCTATTCTCCTCAGCAATTGTACCTGGCTTCAGTCTCTTACCACTTCTGCCTTACCTTTGACGCTCCAACAGCATATACATTTTTATAATTTCTGCACAAACCACACTGTTTCTTGCTCCAGATCCTTTTTCCATGCTTTCCAGAGGTTTGTACCTCCCTCTCCCCAACCCTCCCATTTCCTCTTTCCAATAACCCCATCCCTTCACTCTTTGCCTCAGTAACTCTTATTCTTTCCCAAAGGCTGTGCCACAGTTTCTACCTCCAGAAAAATTTGCCATATCTTCTGATATTATGATCACATAATTTGTCAGACAAATTATTTTTGAAGCAAACTTGAACTCTTTTGAGAGTGGAAAGGAACACAATAATTACACTGGGAAAACAGGTGTGAACTAGGAAAGTGCTATCAAACACAGATGCATGGTCATTCTATCTAAAATAGGTTAGGTACTTTTAGGAAGAAAATTCTTCCCTACTCTAATGTGGAGGAAATTCTAGTGAGTTATTCTAGACACTTTCTTCTCTCTGCTCATTCCACCCTAGGAAGGTAAGAATTCTTACTTGGTAAAAGTTTGAAAGAATGAGGTTGGCCTGAAAAATCACCTTTTTCCTTCCTTCTCCGGGATTCAGCCTGCTAGGTGCGAGCTTGTAATCATCACTGCTCTGGACCATTTCATAAGCAGAATATCAAGGTCCCTTTCCTAGAGGTGACCACAGCTTTTATGACTGGGCAATTCTGTCTAAATTTAGGATTCATTTAGCAAGCCCACCACAACCATACATTTTTATCAGTACAAAAAGGGATATATTTTCACTTCTATTTATTTTCTTCCTTGTTATATTTCTTAATTAGTTCAAGAGGCAAGTAGAGAAGAGCAGTGCTAAATAGACCCCAACAGATAACAATTCTTTGTGTTCTTACATTACTCAAAATAGCTCTCTAATTACTTCTAACTATTATCATTACATCTTAGCTATATTTGATAATTTGATAATTATCTGATTATGTATTTTTTTATACCTTCAGTATAGGAAAAATATTCTTTTTCTAATTCATGGTGATGGGCATTCTTAAGAAAATATTATTTACAGAATAAACAGATGTCTGATTCTTCCACATCCACCTAGACTCTATATGTTGCAGGTTTATGTCATTACAGGACCAAAAAATCGTTTCCATGTATGAAAACTATCTGGCATAAGGTAGTCTAGATGTAGGACACTTTACATATAATCTCTCATGAAATTCATGTAACTATACATAAAATTGATGTTTTGTTCTCATTCTATGAAAGAGGAAAGTAAGTTTAGAGAGGGGAATAACTACCCTAGTATTTATTATACAGCTGATAATTAGTGGGGCATGAATTCAGCTCAGGACTATCTTTCTCCATAAGTCTGAGAATTTTTTTCCCTGTGCCATCTTGCTATAAGAATGTGTCTTATAGCAAAAAAATCCCGCTGGATTTTTGCATACAGATCAATATAAGGTTCCCCATTAATTTTGAAGAAAGATTTTTATTACCTTGATGAAAGGGATGAGTTCTACAGGAGGCCTGGGTGTCTCATTATTTCCAGAAGAGCATTATTGAATGAAGAATGTGAGAGTCAGAGATTGCACTGGAGAATTTCTGATATTTAAATACATAGAAAGTGCATTTCCAGGTTTTCTTGTTTGAAAAGTGCAATATGAAGAGATGATGCCAGATTATCTCAAGGGAGCAACGGTGAGTCAACTTGATTAACCTTGAGGAGTCCACAGCATTGTATTCTTATCTGATAGGAAATAGTAAAAATCTTCTATGCCTGGATACAACTACATATCATTATATCTTTACCACACATAATTTCTTTCTTACATCATCATTGTGCAATGCTCTCATTTAGTAAATACCTAAATATGACTTTGTATAATTCAATTTACTTCAACATACCTATGGGTTTCCTCATATATTCATATTACTCTGATGGGCATCGGGGTATAAGGAGATAAATAAATTATAATCCTGCCTACAAAGATTTTGTAACTTAATAAGTAATGTTAACATTAGGTCAAATTAGTGCTTTGAAGAAATCCAAGCACGGCTTTGAAAAATTAGTTGAATGAGGAATTGGGAGAGACTTCACAGAGGAAGTGGAATTTTGAACTCAAGTGAAGTATGGGTAAAGGCTATTATTATTGGCCATAAGAAAGGCAAAGTGGCATAAAAGTGTATGTCCCACTTAGGATTTGAGAGTGGGTCAGTGTGGCTGGACAAGTATATTTCTGCAGGTATAGAGTAGGTGAAAAGTCTGTAAAGATAATTTGCACTAAGTTATCGAACTTTGATGCCATGCTTTTTAGCATAGCAATTTCACGGGAAGCATTCAATAGACCAATCTTTTCCCAGAGTAAATGCTAATGGACTGATTCTCTAAAATTTTAGTATCTGCTGAATGAGTTGAGTAATCTCAGGTTAACAAATGTTAAATGGTCTCTTTAGCGAAGAACTTCTCACTGTCTTTAATGTTGTTATGTCTGTTGGGGATCTAAGGGGAGCCTGTAATATGTGTTGTTTCCCAGTCTGATGGATTATAGTTATGGTGCATGATGTGAGAATAGTGTTCCTTGGAGCGCACTTTGAAAAATACTTATTTAAAAAGGAAAGTCAAAGGGTTCAGATTTTAATAAGGCAGCTGTGGTTCTACTTTTCATTGTGACAATCTTCACAACATCTTCTTTCAACCTGTACACACACACATACACACACACACTCCAAGTGAGCTACAGGCATCTCTCCAGCAAGTTTCCTTTGGGTAGGACCCTTACAGCCTCTGATCTTAATATGGTGATTTACCCCCTTTTATTTTATTTGCTATCCAGCTTTTAGAGCTCTGCTCATCACCTTATTGTGACTTCAGGCCACCAGTTCTTGACTTAGCTCTAATTCCGTAGGCTTTGGGAAAAGCTTTCACTACTTTTTCTGGATCCCATTGAATTTACTCTCAGCCTGCAGTCTAAGTTACCTCACATGACTCCCTATTTTTAAACCAACCATGCCCCTGCTCTTGTGCTGATAATACTCTCCTTGATACGTATGCCTCCCTGAAATGGGACTTTGATGGAACACAGTCCAGAAAGTCAGACCCTCCCTGAGACATATTCCAGGGGAAAAAATATTGTCAAAATTCTGTTAGAAAGGGCTCATAGGGGTCATTATGACATTGAGTGAGATCACATTGGCCTTCTGTAATATCTCTTCTAGGAAAAAAAGAAGGTTCAGATTATTTGTACTTTATTGTCTAGTATAAAAATTGTAGTTTATTCTCCAGGAAAGTTATAGTGAAATTTTGGGGGAATGACAACTTTTAATCATACTCTTTTCATGACAAATGACAGGAAAACAACTCAAAAGCAAATAATAATAGCAATAATTATAATAACAATAACAAAGAAAGAGGAAGACGGAGGAGAATTTATTGGCTCCTATTCCTGGGAAGACTAGGAATCACCTGTTCAGGTGCTTAAATAGTGTTATTGGATCTTTTGCTCTCCACCTCCACCGCTTCTTTCTTTTCCTTCCTTCCTTCCTCCCTCCCCCCCTCCCTCCCTCCCTCTCTTTCTTTCTTTCTTTCTCTCTTTCTTTCTTCTCCTCCCTCCCTCCTTCCCTCCTTTCCTTTTCTCTCTCTCTCCTTCCCTTTCTTCTTCCACCTCTCTTCAAAACATACATTCCTCTGTCTGGTCTGGCTTCTCTCTCAGACTCTCTCTACATGGTAAGCAAGCAGGCTGGTACAAGCAACTCCTATATAAATAATCTTCCTTAGAAGCTCAGCATCCTCTGGTAGAGTTAGGATGACATCTGTCTTACCCAAACCATATACAATAGGCTTCTACCAAAAAAGGTTGTGTTACCTGAAAAAGTAGGGAAATGATGCTGGAAAAAGTAAGCACACAAATATCCTCTTTCCTTGCTCCCCACAATATGCACTCTTTTTCCTCATACAAATTATTTCAAGTGGGCTTCTTCCTCATAACATATTACAACTACTTCACATAAAATCAAAAATGCTGCAACAATCTTCCCCACAACCCCAACTCATATCTAGATGCTGCATTCAGCTCCAAATCCAAGATCAATGGGTGGTGAGGATTTCAGTCAGTCCTGTCTAAACGTGGTTTCACGTAGTGTATAGTTTATGCCTAAATGATTAAACTAATTCAAAAACCTTCCATGTACTGTGGGATGGTAAACAGGCTAACCACAGTAAAAACACTTACTTAGAAATTTTAAAAAAATGAAATAAGAGACAACTTCTGTTCCAGTTATCTATTACTGATTACAAAACCACCCTAACACTTAGTGGCTTAAAGCAATCACTTTATTAACTTTCATAGTTCTGTCAGTCTCACCTGTTTTCCTCTTGCGGTTGCAGTCTGATGGCAGCTGGGAATAGAATCATCTGGAGGTTACACTGTATTCTAGGAGAGCTGCTCCCTCTTCCTTTCCATGTAGGGGTGCCTCTCTATCACCTGGTCTCTTACTTATTCTTTCCATAGTCTTTTCATGTGGTCTCTCCAGTGGAGTAGATGGGATTTTTACATGGTAGCTCAGGGCTTTCTAGAAGACTCTTCCAAGCCTTCTTAAAGCTTAGGCTCAGAACTGTTACACCATCACTTCCACTGTATCCTCTTAGTTGAATCTAGTCACCGGGACATCTCAGATTAAATATGGATAGGACCACAAAAGAGCATGAATGCTGGGAGGAGTGGTTCACTGGGGAACATCTTTGAAGATTGACTACAAGATAGCACTGCTTTACAGCATATTCCAAATTTTGCTGGACAAAAATAACAAGGACTAATTTCCCAACAAGTGAAGTTGGTCCCTGGTCTTCCACTTCTTGCTCTAAGTCCTGTCTCCTCGGAGAATATTCATATTTTGTCCACCATGACCTTGCCTCAGTGGGACTAGAGAAGTATTTCTATTTTTAGGAATTCCACCACATTAAAAGCCTACTTTATATTGGTACAATTATGAAGGTCTATAGATAGATGTCTTCACTGAGCAATTAAAGGTCCTATACTTTTCCTGGGGTTTACTGTAGTTGCTAACTGGCTAATTCAATTTCTGGTCATAACCTGGACTAGAAAAAAGCCAGATATATAATAGAGGAAGGGCTACTGAAACTGCATCTGCTCATACAGCATTTATCTTTTAATTGCAGGCCTCAGGGCTCTACCCAATCGCTCAGTCTAAGATGTTAAAGCATAACAAATCAGCCCCTCTCAGGCTATATCTGAGATGATAGAGCAAATTACTTCAAGGCAATAAAATATTTGAGAGATGCCTGACAGGCCAGACCCATTTTTTTCAGGTCTCCTTGAATCCAGATTTATCCTGTTTCTTGCCCACTGGTTTTTGCATGCACTAATTTTATCATGAGAATTGAAATTTTGACTTTTTAGCTCTGCAAAATTTATGAATGTCAGATGATCAGTAGTCTTGGATTTTTGGCTATAGGCAAAAAGTATTTTCTTAAAGTTATTTTTTTTCCTACATTAAGTCAAACAGTCAACTTGTCTCTTTCTTAAAGATCTTGCTGATTTCCGCAAGGGTTTGTTGAGAGCACATAAAATTCTACTAAGTCTCTTAAAATTCTTGCTTTTCTAGATATATATTTGAGGTGGCTTATTAACCAGATGTTTTCCAATCTTGTTATAAAATTTATCAGTTAGCTTATATGATGGTGAGGGATTCATACTAATCTATACCAACTTGTGAAACATCTTATGTTATGATCTTATTCATTTGTCATCCGCTAAGAAAGATTACACATTAATTATTCAGGACAGATGGACAATCAGGAAGGACAGAGTCTCTTATCTCTATAGTAAACTTCCCCTCACGTGGAAACCTAAATCCCTCCTGCTGTATTTCAAGTCCATATCCTCCTATTATGACCTCAAAAAAAGTGGCATGCCCTCTTATAGGGCAGCTGTTATTCCTCCCTGCCCTATAAACACTTGATTGCCATTTTAAGTCACTTTTTACATTCTTACCTTCTTCTTTTCCAGAGAAAATGATCAATTCCTGTATGTAAGAAAAATAGACATGTAAGATAGCCCATGGAGACCCAGAAACTAATTTACTTTAGGTATGAAATTCTTCTATTTCTTCTTCACAAGAATATTTCAGATCAGTAAATCTTGACAAGGGTCAACAATAGCAATCTTGGCTACATCATGCAGAGAGAACAATCCTTTATCTTTGGACATGTAACATGAGTGCTTTCAGAACAGCAGTTGGCACACACCTAGCACCAACACATCTCTATAGAGCATTATCTTCCAAGCCAGGACTTCAATAAGAAACAAATGAAATCCAAGAAGCAAATATATTTGGGTTTTTGATTTTTTTGGTGGAGGCAGTGGAAGTGAGTGCAGGTACTGAACATAGTACATACCTCTCTAATAGCTAGGAGAGAGTGAGTTCTTTAACACTTTAGTCATTGTACTATATTTCTCTTTTTCAATGTATTGTTTAGATTTAAAATAAAAAATTCTGTGATCTCCCTGTAAACCTTTATTATAGAAACTTTATCTCTGATTAATAATCTTAAGCACATACTAATGGAAATTCATGTTCAGAGAGAATGTTGGAAAAGAAATGGTTCCATCCTTTCATTCACCTCCATTCAAAGGAGTCATTCTCTTTTGTGTAAGGAACCATGTCTTATTTGAGTTTGAACCTCTTATGCTTAGCATAGTGCTAGCACACAAAACACAGAATTTTTGGTCATATTCTGTTTTTTAATATAAAAGGCATATAATATGGATAAAAATTTAAAGAAAAAATATTATTTACTTTTAAACTAATATTTTCTAGATATTAAACATCTGAATGTAATAAGAGCTGTTTGATATTATATAATGATTAATAAACCCTCTTAAAGTTCATGATGTGGAAGATACTTCTGTCTCACAGTTCCCAGCACTTTAAAGTAGCAATGGAGAGAAAGTCACAAAAATCTGCAAACAGGGAATCTAGACTACAGCAACAGAATTTTGTTACTTCCTGAAGACATCCATCAGATTGCAATCTTTATAAACTGATTTGTTATTGTTTATGTTGAAAAAAACCCAAAACCAAAACAAAGAAAAAACCCAAAAATGATTAGGATTTATAACAAAGTATTATTTCTGAAAGTCTGATTTAAGATCTGTTCCGTAGGAAAAAAGTATCATTGGTGATCTTACTAGTAAACTTCTGTAAGCATTATCAAAATAATATCTGAAGATTGAAAGTTAGAGGTTAGAAAAGAGTCTACTAATGTTGCTTATTAATATTGTGATAGAAATTGTCATACCATTACAAATTTAAAAAATCCACCATCTGATTTCTTTCTTTCACTCAAAGCTCTGTACTGTGTAATGCTAAATCTCTCCTTGAGGCTACACATGAGTGCTTTTGGTAATGTGTATAAGCCTGTGGGGTGAGCAGAATGGGTCCATGCTAACTGTGTGTTCCCCAGGATTTCACATAATCTTATAAGAATCTTGTAAATCAATAAAGAAAACTTGTAAAATAGTAAATGTTCAAACTCTATGTGATTAAATTGGGTGAATCAAAATACCAGATGCTATTTTGGTCTTCTGCAGTGCTGAGGGTTTATTATTGCTACTGACACACACAATAGTTGCAAAGATGATTTTTATGTTTATTATATTTACTATGTTACTGGGAGGATTAGGAGCCCCTGAAGTACATCTTAAAAGGTTTTATTACTGTGTAAAAGACTCTGTCACTTTAAACTCCATTAGTTGAGCTCTTTTGATTAGTAATGACATTCTCAGGAAGAGGCACTAGGATGTCAAATTTAGGAGTCTCAGTGTAGCCCTTTACAGGCCTTGCTGCATGGCAGCTCATCCTCAGGGAGAAGGGTTTATACAAAACGGTCAATAGGAACACAGAGGGGGGTTTGTTTTAATTCCTATTTTCTGACCAACATAACTCATATCCCTTACTTATGAGTTTCCAAGAATTTTTTTTTTTTTTTTTAATATTTATTTATTTATTTATTTATTTATTGGCTGTGTTGGGTCTTCGTTTCTGTGCGAGGGCTTCCTCTAGTTGCGGCAAGCGGGGGCCACTCTTCATCGCGGTGCGCGGGCCTCTCACTGTCGCGGCCTCTCTTGTTGCGGAGCACAGGCTCCAGACGCGCAGGCTCAGTAATTGTGGCTCACGGGGCCAGCCGCTCCGCGGCATGTGGGATCCTCCCAGACCAGGGCTCGAACCCGCGTCCCCTGCATTGGCAGGCAGACTCTCAACCACTGCGCCACCAGGGAAACCCGCGTTTCCAAGAATTTTAAATGCTAAAATAATGTGGTTTAAATCAATAGTGGACTGAGCCTTGTACTTCATATTAGCAAACTTATCATATCCCCAAAAAGCATGGTAGGAGATGGAGGGAGGACCCAAGCACTACATATTTTCTTTCTTCAAGGAGCTTAACTACTAGATGAGGAGTAAGAGTACTCATAAAATAGTTCAATATGACAACTTAATATTTTAGTTGAACACAAAAAGTATTCCTTATATGAATTCGGTAGGGAAGATAGTAGATATCAGAAGTAGTAGTCAAGGGAGGTCAGGGAAGGTCACATGAAGATCTTGATCCATAAGTTATATGGGGTCATTTTCCCCATTATTTCAAATCGGTTTTCATTATGTAGCCACTCTACAGAATAGTTGAAATGTTAGGGATAATAAAGATTCTCACTCAGGGAAATATATTCTTAGCTGAACACAGCTTCCTCATTGTAGCAATTCCCACTGTGCCTACCATTGTACTTCACAAATATTTGATACTGTGATAGTTTTGAATGTCAACATGGTTAGGCTATAGTCTCCAGTTATTCAGTCAAACACTAACCTAAATGGTGCTTTGAAGGTGTTTTGTAGATGAGATTGACATCCTCAATCAGTTGACTTTAAGTAAAGGAGGTAATCTTCATTAATGTGGGTGGGCCTAGTCTAATCAGTTGATAGGATTTGAGAGCAGAACTGAGGTTTCCTTGTGGACGAAGAAATTTTGCCTGTGGTGTGTGACTTATGCTTCTCCCCAAGAATTTCCAAACTGTCCTGTCCTTCCTGATGGTTTGCCTTCATATTTCAGATTTGCCTAGCTAGTTTTCCCTACAATCATGTGCCAATTCCTTGCAATGAATTTATGTACTTAATATTATGTATTATTTAATACTATATATTAATATTTAATATATTTAATACATAATTTAATATTTTATATTAAATATATCTATCTTAATATTTACTGCTAGTTCTGTTTCCCTAGTGGAACTCTGACTCATGCAGATACTCTCCTAATATTGAATGAATGGATATTTATATACATAGATAAATGAGTGAATGAGTGAATAAATAAATAATAATTGCCCATATTACTCTCTGTCAATTGTTATGACAAATGGTTATGACGCAGATACAGGGGAAAGATAAAAAGCTTTAAAATTGACTAGTTCCTGGAAAGAGGGACAAAGAACATTAACAAAGGCAACAATATGTAAATTCAACAGGACATGACTAAAGAATGATGTAGAAGAACGTTAGGTGACTCAAACATTTTACAAAGGAAGCCCTCAGATTACTGAATTAGCCTCCTTGTTTATAAATTCAGAATTAAACATTTTCATAATTTCCAATTCAAGAGTGAGGAACTATGTCTTTAGCTGATGAGAAAGGTTAGATAGAGTATAGCCCTGATTCTGTCATGCAGAGAAACACTTTGTCATTAACTTAAATCATCTACTTTATGGTCCTGTTTCATTGGCTTGTTTTCTACCAGTCAAACTAATCACAAATCTATCCAATGCCAAAAAACTTTTCTCCCCCATTTTATTTCAATTCTACTCATACTAGATTGTATCAGAAGCCATAATATTAACACATGTCAGATTTTTAAAAATAAAATATTTTTTACGTGGTTACACAACAAAATAGGAAAAAAAGAGAAAATTCTGCTTTTGTTTTAAATCAACCACATATCTGATAAGGCCTCTTTTAGGTAATTTTGAATTACCTTAACTTTATGGTAGTGACTATGTTGGTTTTACCTCAGGTCTGTACATGCTTAAGCCTCCCCTATTCCTATGCTCTTCTGTATTTCTATAGTGAGTGGGAGAGAAAAATAGAAGACATAAATTAGAATTGTCTACTTCACAAGATACAAAATAAACCATGATCCTACTTGTTCTTTATTTTACATTACAATATATATTTTAAAATAATATTCAAAGCCCTTTTATTAAGGATATCACTACTGAGCAAAGAAACCACTCAGTTTAACAGATAGATTATTTTGTCATGGTTCAGTGTGTCTATGTGACTTACAGTTAGTTTTGCTATACTCATAATTTTCTCTGAATGTGCTTAAGCACTCAGTGTATGTGTTTAAAAAAAAATAAAAAATAAACTTCTCTAGTAGGTATACACAAAATTCAACACATGTTGAATTGGAACACGTTTTTGTGTGATTTAGGTCTGTAAAACTCCAGTCCTGTTTTTATGAACGTTTTAAATCTTTTTTTTCTATGTCGAATATTTAATATGAGAATATTTGAAGAATTTACAGAATTTTCTGTACTTGGTATATTTTACAGTTCTGAAATAAAGATAAACAGGAAATTCAGTAATATATTTTTGCCTAAAAGACTCCTTGAATCATAGTAGTAGGAAAGAAGCTAGAAAAACACATCTAATTCCACAGAAACCATTGACTTGAAACTCATGTTTTAGCACTATAAGCCATCATCATTGATACAGTTTGATTTTGGTAGTTTAAACATAATCCCAAATGACATTTCACAGATGCTTTTTTTATGAAAAAGTTTGCTATCATTGTTAGGAGAGAAAGTAAGCAGAAGGGCTTTTCTAAAAGAAAAGATTCTGTGGACAAATGGGCAGATTTTTTGAGTTGAGCTAAATTGTTCCTGCATTATAGAATCCATGTCTGATCCATGTTATTTATCCACAAGCAAGAAGCCCTGAAGAACAAGGCTACTTCTAAAATAGGAAATTTATAAGATATTATGGCAAGCAGCATTCTAAGATGGTCACCAATATTCCTGCCCCCCTGGTATATATGCCCTTTCTGATCCCCTCCCCTTGAATGTGGACCATGATTATGTTACGTTACGTAAGATTCTATCTTAGCAGACTTGAGTGATATTACTCTGCTGGTTTTGAGGAAGTAAGCTACCTTGTTGTGAGAAGGCTCACATCTAAGACCTAAGCTCTGAAAGCAGCTTATATAAGCTGAGAGTGGTCCCTGGCTGACAACTCCAAGAAAATGGGCACCTAAGTCCTGCAACCACAGGAACTGAATAATTCCGCCAATAAGTTGAATGAACTTACAAAAGAACTCTGAGTCTCATGTGAGGTTGCAACCTGGCTGTCATCTTGATTTCAGACATATGAAACCTTGAACAGAGGACCCAGCTAACCAGTACTTGACTTCTGACCCATGGAAATGGTCAGATAATAAATATATGTTGTTTTAAGCTGCTAAACTTGTGGGATATTTTACATGGTAGTAGAAAACTAATACAGATAGTTTCTATAAATTTGGCCCATATAATCTAGGATTTAACCTGTCACTCAGAGGTGATATTTATGGATTTTGGCCAATAAAACCATCAATAGTTTCAGAAAACGAATGAGTGTCAGGTTCTATTCATGAATGAAAAAAAGTGCACAAAGTAGGGCTTATGCTTACAAAATGACAGTCATGGTTTGGGTGATTACCGACAATCAACCAATATTCACTTGCATTACTATTGTTATTGTTATTTTCCTTCCTTCCCGTCCTACCTTCTCCCCTCCCTTCCTGCCTTCCTTCCTTCTCTCATTCTTCCCTGCTTGCTCCCAAGCTTGCTCTTACTCTCTCTCTTTCCCCTTTTTTTTTTTTTTTTCATTGATTGATTGACTGATTGATTGATTACTATGTTGGGTCTTTGTTTCTGTGCTAGGGCTTTCTCTAGTTGTGGCAAGTGGGGGCCACTCTTCATCGCGGTGCGCGGGCCCCTCACCATCGCGGCCCCTCCTGTTGCGGAGCACAGGCTCCAGACGCGCAGACTCAGCAGTTGTGGCCCACGGGCCTAGTTGCTCCGTGGCATGTGGGATCCTCCTAGACCAGGGCTCGAACCCGTGTCCCCTGCATTAGCAGGCAGACTCTCAACCACTGCGCCACCAGGGAAGCCCTCTCTCTTTCCTTTTGTTCTTTCTCTCTTTCCTCCTAAAACCTTTGTTGTAACGCAAATATGTTGGGGACTATTTACTGTTGAATGATTTACATTTTAGTTCATTATCTGCATTAAAAATCTTGACACCTCCAAACATCTGGCTATCTGGACCCTGAATGAATAAGATGTAGAGTAGGATTATTTGACAGATATGGATATAGAGAGGGAAGATGTAAGATGAGAGGGTTTAATGGAGACTGGAGACCTAATGGGATATGAAAATAAAATGGACTGAATAGCTGGACAAGTTATTAAGACAATGAGATAGGCTTAAAAAGATAAAACAGTGTTTTTGCTGCTTTGTTTAGAGGTAGCATTAACTTTGGAGGAAATTTTTGTCTGTTTAGTTCTTTACTATATACTCTGCCCAGAGAGACCTTGGCATCTATGATAATAGCTTAATATAATACATTTATTGAAAGAATGAATGTCACATATTAAAGAAACTTGATGTTTAAGTAGCTTCTGAACTGATGATTCCAATCGTTAAGGATGGGAGTGCACAGAATTTCAAGCTAGAGAGATTGGCATATTTCTTTAATTAATTTAATACTTACCATAAAAGTTAAGATAATGGGATCTTTGATAGGAATGGGATGTGAATTTAAAGTGCATGTCTGATTTTTAGAAAGGTTTTCAACATGGCTTTTCCTCATGGAACTCTAAATTATTGTATAATAGGAATATATTGAGTGATTTTGGTTAGCACAACCTAAAGCAGACACTTAAAAGAAGAAGAAGAACATAGGTTACTAAAGATAAGCTTCTTGTTTTATAATTCAGCCAGTGACTGGCCTTATTTATTCTATGAAAAAGGATGGCCTTAGTACTAGATCACAGGAAAAATGCTACTATAAAAGCTATATAATGGCTATCATCAAAAAATCCACAAACAAATGCTGGAGAGAGTGTAGAGGAAATGAACCCTCCTATACTGTTGGTGGGATTGTAAATTGGTACAGCCACTATGGAGAACAGTATGGAGGTTCCTTAAAAAACTAAAAATAGAGCTACCATATGACCCTGTAATCCCACTCTGGGGCATATATCCAGAGAAAAACATGGTCTGAAAGGATATATGCACCCCAATGTTCATTGCAGCACTGTTTACAATAGTCAAGACATGGAAGGAACCTAAATGTCCATCAACACATGAGTGGATAAAGAAGATGTGGTACATATATACAATGCAATATTACTCAGCCATTAAAAAAGAATGAAATAATGCCATTTGTAGCAACATAGATGGACCTAGAGATTGTCATACTGAGTGAAGTTAGACAGAGAAAGAGAAATATCTTATGATATCCCTTATATGTGGAATCTAAAAAGAAATGATTCAAAGATGCCATCTAAGTGTAAATAGTGTCAAAACTGAGTTGAACTGTAGGACACCCAGCTGGTGTCTCAAGCATCATTGTTTGTTGGTGTGTAGGAACCCTACACTCCCACACATTGAAACTGGGAGTAGAACCCAAAAGACTTCTGTACACCTCATGTAATGGCCATGTCAGTTCATTATTTTTACCTAAACAGAATACTACGAACTCTCTCATAATGGACTTGACAATTAATTTTCTGAATAAATTCTTTATATTTTTGCTTTGTCAATTTCTAGGTAGTATTTTAAAATATATAACCTCAGTGAATGCTTATAACCACTCATGTAGAAGCTATTATTACTTTGTTTTGGCATATATTATTTCTTTTGGTGAATATTTTTTTTTATGCTATTTGCTTTGTAAGAGTTTAGAACCAATTGCGATATAGATCCTGGAGACAGATAGTTGAAGATAAAATATTTAACAACTAATAATGACTTTTAAGCAAAGTTCTTTAGATATGCTGATACCGACCTGGTTAACACTGACCCCAGATTAGGCACCCCGAGATTATGCACCTAGCCTGTAATAGATAGCTTCATGCCTTTCCCTGGGACTGCCTTGCACAGATAGTGCAATGTATGCTCTCTGTACCCTAGAAGAATACAGAAGGAGGTGAGGCATATGCACTCATTTATATCTTCCATGTTCAGTAAAAGTCACTGGTACTACTCTGAAGAGTCAGGGGGGAAGGAAAGGGAGGAGGAGGAGGAGACAGAATATAGTCCTCCAAAGATATTCAAGTCCTAATACTTAGAATCTGTGAATATGTTATGCTACATGACAAAGGGGAATTAAGGTCACAGATGGAACTAAGTTGCTTATCAGATGACCTTGAGATAACATGATTATCCTGGACTACCTGGGTGGGCCCAATACAACCACAAGAGTCCTTATAAGTAAAAGAAAGAGGTGGGAAATTTAGAATGAGTGAAGCAATAGAGAAAGACTGGACTGATGGATGGAATGGGGACAAAAATGGAATGAGGACACTAACTAAGGAATGTGGACAGCCTCTATATGTTGGAAAAAGCAAGAAAGTAAATTTTCCTCTAGAGCCTCCAGAAAAGAATACAGCCTGTTGTCACCTTGATTTTAGTTCTGTGAGACCTATTTCAAAGCTCTGTCCTCCAGAAATGTAAGATGATACCAGGTATTATTTTAAGCTGCTAAATTTGGGTAATTTGTTACAGCAGCAATATGAAACTATTCAGTACCCACCATGGTACAGAGCTGTTAACAGAAACCATTGTTTTTCAAGCAGAAAGAAATTTAGTGTAAGATTTGATGATTGCTAAATTGTTGGAAGGATGAGAAGAACTGAATAAGGTGACATCATTGGACTGTTGGGTTCAAAATCACAGAATGTCAACTCCCACCAATGCCAATATCCCTGCCACCCCATACTGAGGAAGAAATAGTTGTGCAAAACGAAGTTAATCCTTTTTTACTTTGGAGAGTTATCTCAACATCCCCAGACCATTGTCTAACATTGAGGTGACACCCTGAGTTTTGCTGGGGTTTACTTTCCATTCTCTAGCATATATACATATGTATGTATAAGCATTTCGCGTATTTCTGCTTACCAGGTTCAGTCAACTCAATGTTATCCATGCAGTGAACAGCATAATATCCTGTAGGATAGTGAGATGATCAAGATTTTTGCAGCCAATTTATGCAGAGAACCAGAGGTGTACTGCTGACCATAAAGTAAACTGCATCTGCTTATTAAGACAGAGGAAGAAAAAAATAATTTGCACACTGAAAACTGCTTACCAGTTGTCAGAAGAATGTTGATTAGCTGAAATAAAGAGACCACAAGGGGAACAGCAGCCCCAGTTGCATTTAACCATCTGATCAAGTTTAAAATAATTCACTGTCATTCTCAAAGACTGATCCATCTTCTCTTCACAACACAAATATAACTTCTGCTACTTCAATGGAGACACGATAGAAATCATCACCTTGACATCCTTCCAGCCTTTTGGTGGCAATAATATCTGTGGTGCATCAGTGTTATAAGATTGAATTTGGTTTGTTATTTTGGTATAGAGGGGAAGTTCAAGGGGTTTTACCTAGGCTTTAACAAACAAAATAATCCTCATTCTTATGAGGGAACCAGTGTGGGAATTTTGTTAGCTGCCAAGTTTGTCTGTTCCAATTATGTAATCAAAACTGGTAGAAATAAATACAGGGCTGTTTTACAAACATGCTGTTGGAGCTGAACTCAAGCCAAACCCCATTTATCACCCAGTCCGTACACACTCTTATTCTGACTGGTAAACCTCAGTCACATAAGAGACCCCAAATATTATTGTTAGCTGGGAACTACTGTATGGTAATCCTTTGAAAGTCAAGGTTGTTTTCTTTCTGCTGTGTAAAATGTACATGCATCTTGTTAAAAGGCCACATATCCCTTTGGGAAGCCTAGACTAATATTTAATTGGTGGACCTCCAGGGTGAAATTGATAGGGATGGATGAACAGATCACAGGTGAAAAATGTACTCCACCATTCCTATCTTCCTAAGTCATTAGATTTCTTCCAGTACATTATGTAAGGCAGGGGTCCCCAACCCCCAGGCTGCACACCAGTATTGGTCTGCACCTGTTAGAAACTGGGCCGCACAGCAGGAGGTGAGCAGCGAGTGAGTGAGTGAAGCTTCATCTGACGCTCCCCATCGCTCGCATTACTGCCTGAACCATTCCACCCTCACGACCCGGTCAGTGGAAAAATTGTCTTCCATGAAACTGGTCCCTGGTGCCAAAAAGGTTGGGGACCGCTGATGTAAAGAATTTCTAATACCTCAACATTATTTAATTCAGGTGACTGCTGAATCCAAGTTTCTCTGAAATATTCAAACTATTAACAGTTGCTTCTAGCTTCCTGCGTACTTTTTATTTGTTAACACTCTTACACTTAATACGTTCTGGATACTTATCTAAGCAGATACATATATTAATTTAACCTTCACAATAATCACAAGAGGTAAATACAGTTATTATCCCCATTTTATAGATGAGCAAAATTAGGTAAAGAGCAGTTAAACATCTTGTCCAAGTTCACAAAGCTTGTAAGTGGTGGAGGTAAAATTGAATCCAAAATATCATCCTTAATGATAAATTCAGCTCCTCTAATGTTGTGCTTACTTTTCCCTATTGGAAGCCATATAACCCATTCCCACACATATTCCATAGGTTTTTCACAATGTAAATTAGCAAAATCTTGCAGCTCATCTGTAAACCACATTTCTGATGGGTAAAGCATCCCCTTTCAAGCCAGATCTTGCATTTGTCTTCCTAAGACATGTTAGGATATGACTCTGGTTATGGATTTGAAAGCTGTGAGGGGTGACTGGAGCAGGGCACGAGGATAATTGGCAAATGCTCTTGAAAGAACTTCCTAAGGTGATGTGCCTGTAACTTTGTGTACTCTTTGTGATGCTGGAATTGAGTATCTGCAAACACCTTGCTGACCGGCCAAGTGTTAGAATGTTAGAATCTGCAATAAAGGGTACTAGGAGACTACAAGTCTAGAGGTGGAAGAAACTTCTTACTTCTTCCAGGTTCTTACTTGTGAGTTTCCTGTTTATTTCTGGTTCCTGTTAGGGTAACCTCATTAATGGTTCCTCATGCCATCAGTAGCAGTTCCTTCCAGTAGCAGTAACTGAATCCTGTTTGCAACTTTTCCAAACACTAGCACAACCAGCTTTATCTTGCACCCACCTTCATATACCAGCTCCAGCCAACCAGTGTCTCCTCTTCAGAGGTCTGGGTCCCAGATTCTCAGGCCTCCTCCTATAAGTTTCTAAGTTTTAATAATTCCAACCACTTCCTTTGTTCTCTGAGATTCAGGGACAGTAATTGTATCCTGCAGCTGCTACCTTTCCAATACCTTAGAGTTCTCATTTTATCCTTTTGGTTAGCTGGCTAACAACTTTATTCCTAGTTAATAATTTTTCATATTAAATTCTCTCTTTTCAAATAATTGTTATGATTCTGTTTCCTGACTAGACTCTGACTGATACAGGTAAGATCATTTCAGTATCTTCAGTAAGTCATGGCTTTCTTCCCCAAAAGGTAAAAAGCAGCTGCTTTGGTAAGCAAGGGAACATTAATGGGATTTGGAGGCTTATGAGACTCATATTTATCGTATCTCACTTAAATGTTTCCATTATGATTCTGAGAGCCTAATTCTTTCCTAATAAGAGCTTGACTTTCACATATCAGACCTGGCAAGGCAGAGGTTTCAAATTACTTTGTATTTCTGTAACTCCTTAGATTGATTTCTGTGTCTGATTTACTGTTGTCTCAGTCTATGACTGTTAATTACAAAAGAGCCTTTTAGGGCAGCCGTCCCTAACCTTTTTGGAACCAGGGACCGGTTTTGTGGAAGACAACTTTTCCACGGGGGCTGGGGAGGGAATGGCTCAGGTGGTAATGTGAGCAATGGGGAGCGGCAGATGGAGCTTTGCTTGCTCACCCACTGCTCACCTCCTGCTGTGCACCCCGGTTCCCAACAGGCAGTGGACCGGTATCAGTCAATGGACCGGGGGTTAGGACCTCTGTTTTAGGGACCCCAGAAAGTCTAAACTTAGTGGAATAGGTGAGTTTGGGAAGCAAAATGGATTAAAAAAAGAAAGAGGTAAAACCAAATATTTAAGGCCTTGTGTTGTAATTTTCTTTCTTTATACTATCCAGTTCAATCAGAAGAAGCCAGCTCACCTCACCATCCCTAAATTCCTCATTGCAATAATAGTGATCACTTGCAGCAACCACTTGAACTCCAAATCCCACTCAGTGATAAGAAACTGCGTACTATGAATGATCACATGTCATGGGCCACCTGCAATCTGTATTCACTGGTAATGAGGTAATCACTCCCTTTAACCCAGGTCACATAAGCAATACAAAATGTCCATCTTAAGGGTCTTTCCTTGGAACCCCTTCCAGTTCTATATATTTTATTAAAGTTTACTATGAGAAACAAAAAGCACTCTAGATATTTCCAGTACAGAGTGACTTAATATTGAAATTTGAATTCTACAGCTCTAAGGCTGTATTTATATCTACACATGGTTTCCTTTACTTTGGAACTCCAAGAAGAGCGTCAATGTCCTGTATTTGCTGATAGATCTTCCCTACTATTATTAGCCCAACACATGCATTATGAATTCCAAAAACAGGCAATCTATCATACTAAAACTTATGGACTCTAAGTTTTCAGTTTTTATGTTTACTGGGTTTTATTATATCTTCCTGGATATTTGTTTTCATGGGGGTATAGGTGTGGATGATTCAGTTCTTCACTCTCTTACATTTGCTCATAGCATTTAAAGGTATCACTTGAAGTCATCCATATTGGATGTGAATACAAGTTTTGCCACATATTGGCTGTGTGACATTAGAGAAGTTAAGTTCCTTGAGCCTTGAAACCACTCATTAAAATTGATAAACTATTGATACCTATTTACAAGTTTGATATGAGTAATAAATAAGATATTTTACACATTTAAAAAAAATAATAGCCAACTTTTTTTTTAAGATTTTTTTTTTGATGTGGACCATTTTTAAAGTCTTTATTGAATTTGTTACAATATTGCTTCTGTTTTATGTTTTGGTTTTATGGCCATGAGGCATGTGGGATCTTAGCTCCCTGACCAGGGATCCAACCCCCACCCCCTGCATTGGAAGGCAAAGTCTCAAACACTGGACTGCCAGGGAAGTCCCTTACCCATTTTTTTAAAAATAGACATTCTCCAAAGGAGACATACATGGCCAAAGGCACATGAAAAGATGTTCCACATCACTAATTATTAGAGAAATGCAAATCAAAACTATCATGAAGTATCACCTCACACTGGTCAGAATGGCCATCATCAAAAAGTCTACAGATAATAAATGCTGAAGACGATGTAGAGAGAAAAGAACCCTCCTGCACTGTTGGTGGGAATGTAAATTGGTACAACCTCTATAGAGAACAGTATGAAGGTTCCTTAAAAAAAACTAAACATAGAGCTACCATATGATCCTGCAATCCCACTTTGGATCATATATCCAGAGAAAACCATGATTCAAAAAGAGTCATGTACCACAATGTTCATTGCAGCTCTATTTACAATAGCGAGGACATGGAAGCAACCTTAGTGTCCAGATGAATAGATAAAGAAGATGTGGTATATTTATACAATGGAATGTTACTCAGCCATAAAAAGAATGAAATAATGCCATTTGCCACAACATGGATGGACCTAGAGATTATCATACTGAGTGAAGTAAGTCAGACAGAGAAAGAGAAATATCATATGATATCGCTTACATGTGTAATCTAAAAAAAAGGATACAAACGAACTTATATACAAAACAGAAATAAACCCACAGACATAGAAAACATACTATGGTTACCAGAGGGGTGGGAGAGATAAATTAGGAGGTTGGGATTAACAGATACACACTACTATATATAAAATAGATAACCCAAAAAGACCTACTGTATAGCACAGGGAACTATACTCAATATTTTATAATAACCTATAAGGGAAAAGAATCTGAAAAAAAAATATGTATAACTGAATCACTTTGCTATACACCTAAAACTAACACCACGTTGTAAATCAACTATACTTCTAAATAAATAAATAATTTTTAGCACAATGCCTGGCACATAATGCTAGTTATTAAGTTTAAACATGTATTAAACTTTATACATGTTTTTTCAGATACAACTGAAAACCTTTTGCACACTTTTTTATATATTTTTAAGCTTGCTGCTTTGAATGTACTACCCTTCAGAGAAAAGGTAAGGAAGATACAAAGAAGTTAGGCAAGACTCTTATCCGTGCTCCTGTTTCCCAATCCTACCTCACTACAAGCTACTACTAGGAAAAGAAGCTGCCTTTCTGTGGTGTAGTCCCTGAGAGGCTGTTACTCTCCAGAAGAAGCTCCTCACTTGTCCCGGTCCTAGTTCACTGTGGCATGTGAGCGGCTATTGGGAATAGCATAGATTGATGAACCTGAGACAACACCCCAGGCTCCCCATAGCCCACTGAAGAATGCAGAAGACCCTCCAGTTTCTGCATATTTCTGAAGAGAACTACAGATATACTGACTAGACTGATAAACTGATAAGGTGGTTATAGAGCATAGGGATTTTGTGACCAAAAGGACAAAAGTTGGGAATTCATCATCAGGCACTAGCTTAACACTAATTAAGACATGAAGCATCTCAAAAGACATTAGTTCAAGGGCCAAAAAATGGCAGATCTTTTTGGTTAAAAACTCTGCTTGGGAAAACAGAACAAGGATCTACATGTAAGAACCTTGAGTCTTCTTTGGTCTCCCTGCCATTTGCCCACCTCATTCTCCATGAGGTCTATTAAAATTCCTATTAAGATTCAGAAGTCATATTGATAGGCATGTGGACAGGTAAATTAAATTTGAAAGCCTGAGACTTTACCCAAACTCTTAAATTAATTAAGTGATTATCTGAAACCAAGAGAAATTAAAGATATTAAATGGAAAGTTTGAAGTTTTTTTAAATTTAAATTTTATTTATCACTACATAGCAGTTGAGCTTGTGAAGACCATTCATCAGTTTTAGAAAAGAAAATAAGTTACATTTAGCTATGTTTTCTCTGCACATCTGAGTTGTAGTGTGCCTAAATATGTGAATCTGACTTGATACCATTAGACATATTATTTCACTATAAATCAAGGGATTTTCCTTATTGCCATTTGTGGGAACTAAATTGTGTGTAGGAAGACAATATTCCCACAAAAGCAGCGGGCCTAGGCCCCAAAGCATGGAATGTATGTATATGCTTTAGAAAGTACGTCAAATATATGTCTTTTAATATAACTATGTATATTCAATCTAGGGAATAAAAACAAATAGAACCATTCATGCATTTACTATAGAAATTGACTGAAGCATTTCCTAGAGGAATAATACTTTGCAGAGCTTTCTTTGAAGGATCCAAGTTTTCTTAGAGAATCCAGAATTCCATTGTCTTCAGTAACTTCTTATTGTAAACCTCTACAACCTTCAACTTCACTTTATTCACGTTTGCTCTTTTTTTGGGTCTTAAAATAGGCTTTGGTTAAGCCAGCTGTTCATGAAACGGAGGAGGGAAAAAAAAAAAGCAAGCTCAGGAAAGCACAGTGTCTGGCTTAGATTTTGCATAGTTGCTATACTAATCAATATCACTGTAATTAAAACCACCCATGATTAATGGGTTAGCATATTTACAGGGCTTTGTTGTCTACAAAATCATTTCACAGTCTATTTTGTCTAACTGCCCAGTAGGAGCAAACCCCAAATCACCAGGCTACCTTTTGTCCTTACTTTCCATCTGAACTGTTCCTGTCTATGGAAATACCTTGCCTTGGGACGCAGTTGTGGGTTTCCCCTCTCTGTCTGGGAGGAAAAAGAACTTTTTCTCTCAAAAGCAAAAAACTGAAGCTGAAAAATAGGGATTGCCACTTTACTAACCATCCATTGAATTCATCTTCTCTTTGGACTCTGACCGTATGTATATTGTTTGCTACCCTGAGGCTATAGCTATTTGTGTTATTTCTATCTGTAAGACAAAGTAGTCAATGCTATTATTCTTCTCTTGTCTAATCAACTTAGGCTGAGACTCTAAATCTTGAGTCTAAATCTTGGCACTAAGATTAATGTAATCATGGAAAATTGACATTTTAACCATACATTAAAAATTAGCTTAGATTTAGGGAGAAAATTCCCTTAAGGAGGTAGTAAGACAAGCCATTATTTTTGGCTACTTAAATAGGCCAAAATGCTTAAAATGAATATTCCCTGGATATCAAGTTGTGTTTCTAATACCTCTTTATCCTGCATGAATTTCAACGAGGGTTTTTGCACTTACAGCTGATGAGGAAAAAAAAATATTGCACAAAAGCTTTTCATGGGCTTTTGAGGATTGACTATCTACACTTCATCAGAAAATACTTTATAAAGAATCTAAATTTGTAATCCTAGATGCAGTGCTTCTCATTGGTATCAATGGATAGTCAAATTGGTCAATTTTGATTCCATTCTTTGTCTGCAAATGATTTGCCCATTTCTTTCCATGTTGTACATACTTCTCCCTTCAAAATTCTTTGAAGTACTCTTTAAGAAGACAACAGAAATAATGTGGAAGTGGTATAGCCTTAAGCACTTTATTAACATAATTCTTGATAATTTACTATGGAATTTTTTTATAGTTTAAGTATAGAACTATAAAGTGTGATCTGTTCTGAATCTGAATGACCCTAGAATTCATTCATCTATTCATTCAGTAAGTATATGCAGGCACTCCATGTTAGAATTGCAGTGGTTAAACTCTCTCGTGGCTATTGAATTCTGGCTCCAGGAAAATGTCACCAAACCACCTCTTAAGGCAAAGCTGGTAAGAGAGATGACTACCTTGAAAGAGTGTTAGTAGCATCTCCAAATAGGGAGGGCAAATTCAGGGCAGTTACAAGGTTTTAGTCTAGTTTTAGGTGGACCTTTCAGAGCAAGGGCTTGATTAAGATTGGGTAAGGATTATACTATAATAGTTGATGATTGGTGGACAAAACAACATAGGAGTTTGGGGTCAAGAGTGTAAACAGTCTTGGAATCTTAGAGAGTAAACAGTTTTTGATGCTGCCTGTTGAAAAGTTGAACAATTTGTTGTTCATTAAATTGTTTTCTGGAAAGTTTCTTACATGAACAATAGAGTTATTTGCAACTATTATCTTTCTGGGTAAGAGTTCCCTGGAAAAGACATGTAAGGGAGGGTAGTTCAATTGTAAATGCACGTCACTGTTCACTATAATCTATATGAGTGTAGATAGCAAAAACCAAAACAAGAAACAAAACAAGAACAAAACAACTAAGCACATAAGTAATTTAGAGAGAATAAATAATATTAAAGATAAAGACTAAAAAAGAGCAATTTGGACTCAGTTTTAAATAGCATAAAGCACATTGTAGCTACTATGTGGAATTTTGAAGAGCTTTCAATCAATTATTACTTTCAACATTTTCTCAATAAAGCTGGAAACTTAAATGTTCTAACTCCATTTAGCCTTATTCTACATTTCAAATTCTGTCTACCTTTCAATTCTACATATTTTAAGCACCACTTTCATTGCAGCTTCTTAGCTGCTTTGTCCCATGTCATCTCTGAATTTGAAAATATATGATGTTCTGATAGGAACAGGTGGCATAAAATGTGGGCTTTACTTCAATGCATTGATCTTCTCTCTGAGATTCTGGATGAATAGAAATAGAAAACTATTGTCAGGATAGACTGTCTATCTCTTACCCCACCAATCTAATCTGCATGAAACCTAAAGACATTGTCTGACTATTTAGGGCTACCTCCCCAGTGCCTAGCACAGTGTCCAGCTCATGGACAGTGGCCAGTAAAATTTGTTGAATGAATAAATCCATGATTCTACTGCCTAACCTCAATTAAGTCTAATTTGAGAAATTGTAGCCTGAGTTTTCTGCACTTTTCTCCTACTCTCGTTTATGTGTTTTGTGTTACTAGAGGTGCAGCAGGTAAATTGATCTTCAGTCAATATATTCCATTCATTGGGCAACTGTAACTAGTTCAAGGATGAACATGGAACACAATTTGAGCCCTTGATATCACTGGGATCTTGGTTTAAGCTGTTATTTTTCTCACACTGTGAGCTGGCAAATATTAGGCAGGTTCTGCAACTGTGATCATGTCACTCTGAAGGGAAACACCCTTGTAAAAATGAAGGCAACTCATGGAAGAACAGTGCTAACTTATCAATACAGCCTGGATCTTCAAGCTGTTTTGTTAGATCCTAAATCAGCCATGCCTAAAGGAGTTTTCAATGATAAAAGCTAAAATATACACTTGGATGCTTATATCAGTATTGATGGAATATTTATGAGGATAAAATGAAATAATGTGACTAAGAGTGCTTTAAACAATATATAACATGAACTAGGGGCATGATAAATATTTATTTCCTTTTTAAATTCTTTCCTTAATGCCATCCTTCAGCCTGCTCCCAGAACACTGATATTTCTTCAATATTATTTTAGACCACTGAAATTATCCCACAGACAACATAAAATTTGGTTTCTCTAGGGAACTAAGTCACTGGGCACAACTTGAAATACATTTCCCCCAACTCTCTTGTTTACATTAAAGAAACTGAAGATCAGAGAATTACTTGATAATAAAAATTAAAAATAATTGCAACTGACCCAGGAATTGAATCTCAGCCTCCTGTCTTGTTGAATGAGGGTGCTTTCCACTATATCACACCAGTTCTGTTACTATATGTTTTGCATATAGTAAAATATGCAAAATATAGTTCACATATTGATACTATTTTTCTTTATTTTCCAGACTTCTTAAAATAATTCCCTCACCATAGACAAAGGTTAAATTTAATTCCTTATAATACCCTTCTAATAATAACAATCTACCGACAATGATTTATTAATCATCTGTTGTGGATTTGCACTGTGTTAGGCCGTGAGAATGAGCATAGAACATTCCCAATTAAGTCATAGACTCAGTACTTATAGGAAACCTACAAAATAATAATAATAAAAAACAACAACAACAAACAGGAATGCATTATGAGTTAAGTCTTTGTGCTGTAGCATAATATCCATGATAATTTTTGCCTCCTAAGATGTATTCTTTTGAGTGCCCACATTAAACACTTTAGTGAAGATGAAATGACCATACTGGTACCAAGTAATCCCAGCTTCTTAGTCACAGCTCATTGAACCAAGAGTGTTCATCTCATCCAAGCTGAGCCAGTCACATTCTCTTTCTCAGAAAATTAAACCCAAGGATACTCAGAGACTGAGCCACTTTAATGATAAGGAACTGATCATGAAAATCATTTGTTGTTGAGGTACATATTTCAGGAGACTGTGTCTTTCTTCTTGTTATATGCTCAAAACACTGCCATATTCACTTTTCAATGAGGATTTGTCTTAGGATTTATTTGGGCATTCAAAAAGTCATAACACGTTTTGAATTAAAACTTGTGATATATGAACTGGACTAAGAAGCATTTTCCTTTATGATTCACCAAACCAAAAGCTTTGGTTTCTCCACTATTTGACTGACTAAGAAATTATTACATTTTAGCTCAATTGAGCAGTTATAAGTAGTTAGCTCAAACACAAGACAATTTTGTGGAGGAGTAGGACTTCATCTTGCATGGGAAGAGGGTTCACAATCAGAGCTAATATTAATAAACTTATTGATGTGGAAGATGCTTAATAATTGTCACACAAAATATCAATTTTAGATTATATTGTGGGTTTTTGATAGGCTGAATAAACTCATTTTTACTTGAAAAAACAGGACTGTTTGCTGCTTTTACTTTCAGAACTCTAAAGGATGAAAATTGACCTACTTTATGTACAGGGAAATTCTTTGCATTAGATGTTGAAACTTTAGGTGGGGGGAGAATCAGGGAACTCCTTTCCTCACTGAGAAGATGGCTTAACCAGGAAAATAGTTATTTACTTTGTCTAAATGCACTTCTTAGTCAAAATTTAGCAACAAAGTTGCCAGTGGTCACCAGTGTTTGCCTCCAATTCCAAAGGATATGAAATAGTCTCTGGTAATCTTTGTACCTTAACAGAAGAGGCTAAAATATTACAAGGGTGCCTGCCAAGTCAAAGCTTCATGTGAACCAAAGTTATGGGAGAGTCAAGATGAAATACACAGGCAGAAAAAGCAGATCTGCAAAGATAAGGTTGAGTATTCTGACACCAACTAATATACTACAATTCAATCCTGGCACTATTCACTTGGAGGTAGCACAGACCCCATGAGTTATGGGCTCAGTTCTCCACAGACACCAGCTGCATTGTAGGGGTCTCCAGACCACCCATATGTTTTACCAACTGGCTACAAATTTGAGAGTTCCCCAGACCCCTCCAGATGCAATAATACACTAGAAAAACTAACAGGAGTGATGAAACTATTATTCTTACAATGATAGTTTTATTATAAAAGATACAAATCAGGACCAGTCAAATGAAGAGACACATAGGGTAAGGTCTGCAAAGGCTCAAAATTCAGACCTTCTGTGCCCTCTCCCCATGGAATCAGGACATATCATCCTTCTGACACATCAAAGTATTCACCAACTGAAAAGCTTCACTGAGCTTGGTGTGTAGAGTTTTTATTGGGGTTTCATTAGGTAGGCATAATTGATTGAATCTTTGGCCATGTGATTGAACTCAACCTCTAGCCTCCTATCCTCATGAGATGTTGGGAGGTTGAGCTGATATTAAGTGACTCAAAGCCCAAAATCTCTAATCACATGGTTCATCTTTCTGGCATAACTAGTAGCTCTCATCCTGAATCATCTCTTTAGCATAAACTCAGATGTGATCCAAGGACTAACCATGAATAACAAAGACACTCATATCACTAGGGAAATTCTAAGGATTTAGAGATTATCTCCCAGGAACCAGAGACAAAGACCAGACAAATTCTTAATTATATAACAACAGGACTGGGTAAATTTTTCAAA
Source organism: Balaenoptera ricei (assembly GCF_028023285.1). Lineage (NCBI taxonomy): Eukaryota > Metazoa > Chordata > Mammalia > Artiodactyla > Balaenopteridae > Balaenoptera > Balaenoptera ricei. The sequence goes on along the minus strand of NC_082646.1, from coordinate 39,137,763 downwards.
GAAACAGAGAAAAAATCAATTAGAGAAGAAGCAAGTAGCCTCATGGGACTCTATATTTTTTTATATTAGATAGCCATGAGGTCTAAAACTCCTTTTACTTTGGTTGGTTTCCATTCCATGCACTCGAGTTATCCCTTTTATTTAGTAGAAATTTATAGGGCAAAAAACAAAACAAAAAACAAGACAAATCTGACAGTCAAATAATTTGTAGGGCTTTTAATTGATATTTAGAGGTTCCAGGAATACTCCAGATAGAGGAAAACATAATGAGTAAACATAATAAGATTCAGCAGATATGAAATGTGTAACCAGTTCCAGGACTATTTTTTACAGTAATAATATCTCTTTTGAGTCTTGGAGAAACTAAGGAAAAAAAAGAAAAGACTAATCTGGCTCAAGAAATTTAGGTGATTTTATGAAACTCTTTTGGATATTATGGGAACTTGGAGTTTTCATATCTCTGGACTAGCTCCAAGGTGAGATAGTATGACTAAGATTTATATACAAAAGGTTTTTTTAAAAAAAGAGCAAAAAAGCTATCTTCTAAGGCAAACTTTCACAGTATTTTCCTAAATTTAACACTATTGTAACATAGTAACACCACATTATTTGATCAGAATTGTAGAAATCATTATCAGGAAAAATGGGAGAATTAGGTTTGACTCCACAATTTTTGCTTTTAACTTTAAATTATTTGTCCTGGAACAGCCACTCCTTTTGAACACTCATGTCCTTGTGACATTCAGCTCAAAATCTTGACACTTGAATAATTTTCTGCCCATACCCCTACTGAGCATCACTTGAATATGTAAATTATATTGATCCTCGACAGCGACAGCAATGACAAAAAGTGAAGACTCTTCAAGACAAATAACAAGCAGGTTATTCAGATCTCTGTGTTTAAAAGGTAAGGAATAACAAAATGACATGATGACAGTGTAATTCGGTAGCAAAATAGGGAAAAACTATTAGTCAAGACTAATTTGATAGTAGATTCCTAACTAAGTAGAGGATCCAGAATATTCCTCCACTGCACTTGAAGTCACGTCATTAGAGTCTGGGAACTACATTAAGCACACAGTCTTGAGTAGAATGATGGGCAGAAAGCATTTCAGAGAATAGTAAAAAATAGAGATCAAAATGTTGGGTGGAGCAGACTGTTAGGGATTTTGAAGGCCAATCAGATGATTTAAACTTAATGTGATGCATATATTATAGTTTTCCTTCTGGAGTAACTCAGGAGAGTAATTTTAGGATAAACCTGAGTGACTATGAAGGATGGATTAAAAAGGAAGACAGAGGACAACAACGTGTTAAATTGTTGTGAGAGGTGGATACAATTGTGGAAATGTATTCCAAGAAGATACAGGAAATGATGAAGCTCAGAGCATAAGAGAAAGAGGTGATTTTAATAAAGGATAACTTTTTCTCTGAATAGTAATTACTATAGTTATTAGTAACAATTATTTCCACATAAATCTAGTTTTCTCTGGATACTTCTGCCTGCTGAGATTCCTCTGGTTCTGTAATGCTTCTTCTCCAGGAAAAATAATTTATGCAGTAGCTAAAAGTCTTTTTCAGCATGTTCAGATTATAGGGCAAGTATAAGCAGTCTGTGAAGGTAGCTAGGTCGGATGGACATATTCCAAGATATTTTTCTCCAGTCATTTGCAATCTTGTTTTCCATTTATGCCTGTCCTTTTGTTCTCCATTTTTATTTCCAGACAGACTGAAGCGTAGGGGATTTCAGAGTTGTTCAAATTCTATTCCTTAAGATATAAGATAACCTGGATGCACCAATGGGGGAAAGGCAGACTATTTTTTTTAACTCTAAGATCCTGAGAATTTTAATGGACACATTTTAATGTATTAACAGTATGAATGCCCAATGTAAGAAGTTTTTGCACTCTTATTAAATGAAATACTAGTCAAAATGACTACAGGCCTGAGTCCAAGGGAGACCAAATATTGTTTGCAAATATGGTGTAATAAGAGATGAATTTCTCTCTCTAAATTTACTTTGACCTTTCTTTGCTCCATTAATTTTTGAAATTTCTATATTTCTTTCCATAACATTAGAACGCTACTATGTTCTAATTGGCACTCTTTTTGAATGTTCTCTTGAATTTTTAGAACCATGGACCAAAATTATGCTACAAATACACATGCAAATATAAGCATTAGACCAGTAGATAGAACATTATATTTTACTTTAGGTTGATAAAATAACACACATCTACTTATTAGGTATATGTAGTGTTTTGTCTGCTTTTATATTATAGCACTAGTTCCATAATTTTTCTAACAATCATCTCTTCAGTGTTGTCTGTGTGTGTGTGTGTGTGTGCACACGCATGTGTGTACAAGAGTCTTTCTAGAGTGTCCTTGGAATTTAACTGTAGAATGTGGAATATTTTATCATGAAACCTACCGTTGTCCCCAATTAACTTACTCAAGATTAATTAGGCTATACCAATAGTTTTCAGTAAGGTTGTACTGAACCCTGGAAACATCTTAGGAATTTTGGGAGGCAGAGGGTTTGGAAATTTCTGTCAGGGACACTTTGTCCCAGTGATTGAGAGGAAATGTTAGTGGGTAAGGCAAGAAAGCTAACCATCATTGTGTAGACAATTGCAAAATGAAGAATATTTCAATGTTCTTCACAGGTTTCAAATATTCCTCTAGATATTTTGAAAGTGAAAGCCTTGTTTATCATTATCTAGTCCTTGAATCACACTCTTCTTTATTTTTCCAGCACGTTTTTTGCACAGTTTTTATGTACACTGAATTTTAAAAAATGCAACTACTGTGTCATTTGAAGAAAGATTGTCTTTTTTTATTCAGATTGCCCCAAGATTTAGCTACATGTTGGAAAATCATGTCTCTTAAGGCAGCATTGTGGTATTTGAATCTCCACACCAACCACTTGTATTAACCTATTACAGTAGCTCTCATACTCATTATAATTCCATGAATAGGTTCAAATGTCTGAATGTTTTCTTTTGCTTTTTTCAAGTGTAGTTGTACTTGAGAATTTATATATTAAAGTGTGTGCCATTTTATTATATTTTTCTTCTTGCAGTGGTTGCTGCCCTGCCTATATTTCCTTTACCTGGCCTGTACCCTCACACCCTAGCTACTAACTGCTGAGATGCTCCTTCATATAATTTCCTTTGGCTGGAATGGGAGATTCCTCATTCCCTGATACGGCCTGTGTTCCCCCTAAATTTATATGTTGAAATTCTAATGCCATGTGATGGTATTAGAAGGTGGGGCATTTGGGTGGTGCTTAGGTTCTGTTGGGGAGGGGGAAATTTCCCCCTCTAGCCCTCTTGAGTTCTTGTGGCTGGACTAATAATAAAATTGACACAAGGCAAATTAACAGGAGAAAAAGAAACAAATTTTAACTCATGTGTATGGCGATCTCACAGAAATAGGACCTCAAATGTGGCCAAAGCAGGCAGCTTTTATATTTTTTAGGTAAAGAAACAATAAATTTGGAAGGAATTGACATGATAAAGAATCTTAGGTTTGGGATGCCCAATTAGTGTAGAATCTAGACAGAGCTTGGGCTTGGTACTAAATTAAAGAAGTAACAGGATTTATTTATACAGGCTTCTTGGCCCCAAATTCCCTCTCTTTGGGCATAAGGCTGTCCTTCTACCTCCAGATGCAGGGAGTGCACCTTTCATGTAAGATTTACTTCCTGCTTTCAGGAAGACAGAAAGAAGGGTCAGAGTGTCTCTCTTGCCTTGGCCTTTTCTTAAGTAACTAATTCAAAACAATCAATTTGCCATTGAGCCACATTTTGGGGCAGCCTAGCCTGCTCTCCAACAGTTCTGAGGATGGAGTCCTCATGAATGAGATTAGTGCTTTTATAAAAGAGACCTCAGGAAGCTCCCTCACATGTGAGGATGCAATGGAGAGCTCTGCCTTTGGGGAAACTGACATAAGACATTATATTTTTAATCCATCTTACTTTACTATTAATGTATTACATTTATTTTAATACATGTCTGCATTTTATATTAGCTATACACTCATTTCAAGAAGTAAAGGGTAATTTCAAAATACTTTTATTTTCTTAGAAGAAGGCATTAGGTCTGACAGTCTAAGAGACACTATGTGACAAATATAAATGTCAGTTTATACGCTTACATTTTTAATTTAGTGTACTTTACCTTCAGAACATCTCAATCAGGACATTTTCAGACATTTACTAAAAGATAAATATTATTACTATGTAAAATATAAAATTGCTAGCAATAATATTTTGTTACTGTCAGAGGCATTATATATACAGTGGCAGCGCTAACCATCTTTCTCAGCAATCAGACCACAAATTAATTCAAATAATCAAAAATAAGGACTTGGCATTGTTTTGATCTCCCTCCACTAACAAGCTCAGAATCAAATTGTAGCTATAGTTGATGTGGTATTTCATAAGTAACTTACAATAACAGAAAGAGGGATATTGTTATGGTTGGTAATTGTATCCATCACAAAAACACCTGTGGACAGAAGAGAAAAAGAAAAGGGAAGCGAATTTGAAGCAGGTTACGTAAAAACAAAAACTGAGTCATTTGGGAAAAAGTGGAACCAGCTCTGACTTGCACTAGAACAGCCCTAGCATTAGACAAGACCCACCTGTGGCCTCTTGAATGCTTTGATTCATAATCACTTTCTTATGTTCTAACATATTATAAGGAAAAAGTGTGAGTGCAGTAGAGTGAACAAGGGTTTTAAAATCAGTTAATTACCTAAACCTGTCTGAACCTCAGTCTTATATTTAAAAGGAGATAATAATTGGCTGTTGTACAGATTTTTTTTTCTTTTTCCTTTGTATGTGAGAATTAAATGTGACAATTTATTTTAAATTCTACCTACATTGTTATCTAGAGAATTCACTGAGGAATAATAAAAGCAAAGTGATTACTTGGGCTTTCAGGAGAAGAGGCTCTACCAAAAAAGGATACAGATTGTAATAAGTTGGCAAGATTTCTGAAATCTCTGTAACTTTCTCTAAGTTTCAGAGAGGCGAAAACTTTGAGAAAGGAAGTAGATTGGTATGGCTCTTTAAAAAAAACATAGTGGGAAACAAGATATTGCAAGCCAGAGTAGTATGCTCACCTTCTGGACTTCTCTGAGGTCCTCTGGAGGGAATAGCTCTAGGGAAAGAGAAGGCATGGCTCAGATATGTATATTGGGAGGGAGTGTTGAAGTGATTGATGCTGTATTTGAATTCAATGGGTTAGAAGCTGACGAAGGCCATTTAAACAAAAGTGTTGACCCAGAGACAGTCAACTGATGGATGCTAGTGATGATTACAACTCTGTTTTCTCTCTCTAAGAACAAAATTGAGTTGTCTGTGATGTTCATGAAAATATTGTACCTTTGAGCTCATCTGAACTTACTTATGAGTTATGCCCTCACAGTTAAAAATGCTGCCTGACATTCCTGTAAGTGTGAATTCTGGAGCAACCATTTGGCCACTGCCAGAAGAGGTTGTGCCAACAGAGCATTTTGTAACTGATGGGGTGCTGCAAATTCAGTCAGGATGTATACTCACATGGGCAGACCAGGCATTCTACAGCAGTGTGGTACATCTGCCACTTGGCTTTGGGAATGTATTGAGGACATTGATGGGCATGTGCAGATCCAGAATGGGTAGATTCTATAAATAAGGGAACATATTATAAGATAACATTTTATTGAACGTTTCATGGTAAAAAAAACCACAGCTGGATAAAATCTGCTAGCCATAAGCCTACAAAAATATTCACCAATGACTACTCAGAAATTTCCATTGGTTCTTGTACTGTTCCTTGACTCTTATTTTTAATCCTAAACTATATAATCTGGGAGGAAAATTTCTTTTATATTGCCAATATCTTCACAGCTGATTAGTAATTATTTTTAACATATTATTTTTGGGTGGTTATTAATAAGTCACAATTCAACAATTTTGCCATAATTTTAAAGCTGATAGAGTGCCACTATTCTATTACTGAAGAGTTAAAAGGTCTGTGTAGCTACAGTCTGCTTTGGTCTACATAAGCATTTACAATTTTTCTAATAGTAATTAGATTTGTTGAAAGCACTATGATAAGTGCCCTTATGTAGTAACTCACTTAATCCTCATAACAGCCCTACAAGGAAAGGTAGAGTACTAATTAAGAGCATAGTCTTTGTAGTCAAACTGTTTGGCTTCAAATCTTGGGGGCTCTGCATTTGCTATTTTCTTTTACTGATTCTCTTCCACAAGAATCCGTAGGCTTGCTTTGTCTTACCTTCATATTTCTACTCAAGCCTCACTATCAATGTAGTCTTCCCCAATCTCCCTGTATAAAATCACACCCCAGCACCCTCTCCCCTCACCTGTTTCATTTTTATTCCTGTGCTTGCCATCATTTAATACACATTATTTTTGTGTATTTATTTGACCACTGTCCGTCTCCTTCCAACAGATAGTAAATTCCAAGGGGCCAATGACTTTGTTTTGATAACTGCTCTATCTCTAGTACCTAAAATTTTACCTCACTCACAGCAGACCAAAAACAAAAAAAATTGAAAAAATAAATGAATAAATAAATTTTCTCCAGTATGGAAAAATTATTATGGAATTAACTATTTCTATTATTCTATTGTAATAAATACAGTGTTATTTCAATTGACGCTATAGACATACACGATTTGATTTAATAAGAATAAAAGCATTCTGTATAAAAACAATATCTACTTTTCTTTCTTTTTTTTTCACATAAACAAATTGTATTTGATAAATAAATAAAATGTCAAGTTAAGCCTTTTGACTTAAATCCAATTTTAAGGCCTTATGAGACAGGACCACAAGAATAAATGTACAATAATATTTGTCACTATATTGTTTTATGTTAAATAAAATTTAAAAAACAAAGGAAATAACCTAAAGGGGATTGGTTCCTCAATAGAAGATTAGATAAATAAATTATGGTACATGCATAAAAGTGTGCAGCCATGAAAAGTATGGCATAAAAGTACATTTAATTTTTTTTTTTCTTTTTTTTTTTAACATCTTTATTGGAGTATAATTGCTTTACAATGGTGTGTTAGTTTCTGCTTTATAACAAAGTGAATCAGTTATACATATACATATGTTCCCATATCTCTTCCCTCTTGCATCTCCCTCCCTCCCACCCTCCCTATCCCACCCCTCTAGGTGGTCACAAAGCACAGAGCTGATCTCCCTGTGCTACGCGGTTGCTTCCCACTAGCTATCTATTTTATGTTTGGTAGTGTATATATGTCCATGCCACTCTCTCACTTTGTCACATCTCACCCTACTGCCTCCCCATATCTTCAAGTCCATTCTCTAGTAGGTCTGTGTCTTTATTCCCATCTTGCCACTAGGTTCTTCATGACCTTTTTTTATTCCCTTACATTCCATACATATGTGTTAGCATACTGTATTTGTTTTTCTCTTTCTGACTTACTTCACTCTGTATGACAGACTCTTACTCCATCCACCTCACTACAAATAGCTCAATTTCATTTCTTTTTATGGCTGAGTAATATTCCATTGTATATATGTGCCACATCTTCTTTATCCATTCATCCGATGATGGACACTTAGGTTGCTTCCATGTCCTGGCTATTGTAAATAGAGCTGCAATGAACATTGTGGTACATGACTCTTTTTGAATTATGGTTTTCTCAGGGTATATACCCAGTAGTGGGATTGCTGGGTCATATGGTAGTTCAATTTTTAGTTTTTTAAGGAACCTCCATACTGTTCTCCATAGTGGCTGTATCAATTTACATTCCCACCAACAGTGCAAGAGGGTTCCCTTTTCACCACACCCTCTACAGCATTTATTGTTTCTAGATTTTTTGATGATGGCCATTCTGACCAGTGTGAGATGATATCTCATTGTAGTTTTGATTTGCATTTCTCTAATGATTAATGATGTTGAGCATTCTTTCATGTGTTTGTTGGCAATCTGTATATCTTCTTTGGAGAAATGTCTATTTAGGTCTTCTGCCCATTTTTAGATGGGGATGTTTGTTTTTTTGATATTGATCTGCATGAGCTGCTTGTACATTTTGCAGATTAAACCTTTGTCAGTTGCTTCATTTGCAAATATTTTCTCCCATTCTGAGGGTTGTCTTTTGGTCTTGCTTATGGTTTCCTTTGCTGTGCAAATGCTTTTAAGTTTCATTAGATCCCATTTGTTTTTTTGTTTTTATTTCCATTTCTCTAGGAGCTGGGTCAAAAAGGATCTTGCTGTGATTTATGTCATAGAGTGTTCTGCCTATGTTTTCCTCTAAGAGTTTGATAGTGTCTGGCCTTACATTAGGTCTTTAATGGATTTTAAGTTTATTTTTGTGTATGGTGTTAGGGAGTGTTCTAATTTCATACTTTTACGTGTACCTGTCCAGTTTTCCCAGCACCACTTATTGAAGAGGCTGTCTTTTCTCCACTCTGTATGCTTGCCTACTTTATCAAAGATAAGGTGACCATATGTATGTGGGTTTATCTCTGGGCTTTCTATCCTGTTCCATTGATCTGTGTTTCTGTGTTTGTGCCAGTACCATACTATCTTGATTACTGTAGCTTTGTCATGTAGTCTGAAGCCAGGGAGCCTGATTCCTCCAGCTCCATTTTTGTTTCTCAAGATTGCTTTGGCTATTCGGGGTCTTTTGTGCTTCCATACAAATTGTGAAATTTTTTGTTCCAGTTCTGTGAAAAATGCCAGTGATAGTTTGATAGGGATTGCATTGAATCTGTAGATTGCTTTGGGTAATATAGTCATTGTCACAATGTTGATTCTTCCAATCCAAGAACATGGTATATCTCTCCATCTATTTGTATCATATTTAATTTCTTTCATCAGTGTCTTATAATTTTCTGCATACAGGTCTTTTGTCTCCTTAGGTAGGTTTATTCCTAGATATTTTATTCTTTTTGTTGCAATGGTAAATGGGAGTGTTTTCTTAATTTCACTTTCAGATTTTTCATCCTTAGTGTATAGGAATGCAAGAGATTTCTGTGCATTAATTTTGTATCCTGCTACTTTACCAAATTCATTGATTAGCTCTAGTAGTTTTCTGGTAACATCTTTAGGATTCTCCATGTATAGAATCATGTCATCTGCAAACAGTGACAGCTTTACCTCTTTTCCGATTGGATTCCTTTTATTTCTTTTTCTTCTCTGATTGCTGTGGCTAAAACTTCCAAAACTGTGCTGAATAATAGTGGTGAGAGTGGGCAACCTTGTATTGTTCCTGATCTTAGTGGAAATGGTTTCACTTTTTAACCATTGAGGACCATGTTGACCGTGGGTTTGTCATATATGGCCTTTATTATGTTGAGGAAAGTTCCCTCTATGCCTGCTTTCTGCAGGGCTTTTATCATAAATGGGTGTTGAATTTTGTCCAAAGCTTTCTCTGTATCTTTTGAGATGATCATATGGTTTTTCTCCTTCAATTTGTTAATATGGTGTACCACTTTGATTGATTTGCATATACTGAAGAATCCTTGCATTCCTGGAATAAACCCCACTTAATCATGGTGTATGATCCTTTTAATATGCTGTTGGATTCTGTATGCTAGTATTTTGTTGAGGATTTTTGCATCTATGTTCATCAGTGATATTGGCCTGTAGTTTTCTTTCTTTGTGACATCTTTGTCTGGTTTTGGTATCAGGGTGATGGTGGCCTCGTAGAATGAGTTGGGGAGTGTTCCTCCCTCTGCAATATTTTGGAAGAGTTTGAGAAGGATGGGTGTTAGCCCTTCTCTAAATGTTTGATAGAATTTGCCTGTGAAGCCATCTGGTCCTGGGCTTTTGTTTGTTGGAAGATTTTTAATCACAGTTTCAATTTCAGTGCTTGTGATTGGTCTGTTCATATTTTCTCTTTCTTCCTGGTTCAGTTTCGGCAGGTTGTGCATTTCTAAGAATTTGTCCATTTCTTCCAGGTTTTCCATTTTATTGGCATAGAGTTGCTTGTAGTAAGCGCTCATGATCATTTGTATTTCTGCAGTGTCAGTTGTTACTTCTACTTTTTCATTTCTAATTCTATTGATTTGAGTCTTCTCCCTTTTTTTCTTGATGAGACTGGCTAATGGTTTATCAATTTTGTTTATCTTCTCAAAGAACCAGCTTTTAGTTTTATTGATCTTTGCTTTTGTTTCCTCCATTTCTTTTTCATTTTTTTCTGGTCTGATCTTTATGATTTCTTTCCTTCTGCTAACTTTAGGGTTTTTTTGTTCTTCTTTCTCTAATTGCTTCAGGTGCAAGGTTAGGTTGTTTATTTGATATGTTTCCTGTTTCTTGATGTAGGCTTGTATTGCTATAAACTTCCCTCTTAGAACTGCTTTTGCTGCATCCCATAGGTTTTGGGTCATGGTGTCTCCCTTGTCATTTGTTTCTAGGTATTTTTTGATTTCCCCTTTGATTTCTTCAGTGATCACTTCGTTATTAAGTAGTGTATTGTGTAGCCTCCATGTGTTTGTATTTTTTACAGATCTTTTCCTGTAATTGATATCTAGTCTCATAACGTTGTGGTCGGAAAAGATGCTTGATACGATTTCAATTTTCTTAAATTTACCAAGGCTTGATTTGTGACCCAAGATATGATCTATCCTGGAGAATGTTCCATGAGCCCTTGAGAAAAATGTGTATTCTGTTGTTTTTAGATGGAATGTCCTATAAATATCAATTAAGTCCATCTTGTTTTATGTATCATTTTAGCTTGTGTTTCCTTATTTATTTTCATTTTGGATGATCTGTCCATTGGTGAAAGTGGGGTGTTAAAGTCCCCTACTATGATGTGTTACTGTCGATTTCCCCTTTTATGGCTGTTAGTATTTGCCTTATGTATTGAGGTGCTCCTATGTTGGGTGCATAAATATTTACAATTGTTATATCTTCTTTTTGGATCGATCCCTTCATCATTATATAGTGTCCTTCTTTGTTTCTTGTAACAGTCTTTATTTTAAAGTCTATTTTGTCTGATATGAGAATTGCTACTCCAGCTTTCTTTTGATTTCCATTTGCATGGAATATCTTTTTCCATCCCCTCACTTTCAGTCTGTATGTGTCCATAGGTCTGAAGTGGGTCTCTTGTAGACAGCATATATACGGGTCTTGTTTTTGTATCCATTCAGCCAGTCTGTGTCTTTTGGTGGGAGCATTTAATCTATTTACATTTAAGGTAATTATCGATATGTATGTTCCTATTCCCATTTTCTTAAATGTTTTAGGTTTGTTATTGTAGGTGTTTTCCTTCTCTTGTGTTTCTTGCCTAGAGAAGTTCCTTTAGCATTTGTTGTAAAGCTGGTTTGGTGGTGCTGAACTCTCTCAGCTTTTGCTTGTCTGTAAAGGTTTTAATTTCTCCATCAAATCTGAATGAGATCCTTGCTGGGTAGAGTAATCTTGGTTGTAGGTTTTTCTCCTTCATCACTTTAAATATGTCCTGCCACTCCCTTCTGGCTTGCAGAGTTTCTGCTGAAAGATCAGCTGTTAACCGTATGGGGATTCCCTTGTGTGTTATTTGTTGTTTTTCCCTTGCTGCTTTTAATATGTTTTCTTTATATTTAATTTTTGATAGTTTGATTAATATGTGTCTTGGCATGTTTCTCCTTGGATTTATCCTGTATGGGACTCTCTGTGCTTCCAGGACTTGATTAAGTATTTCCTAATAGCTATTTTTCTAAGCATTTGAATCAACCATTATAACATGAAAAGATGCCATTCTGATTTTAATCTCTGATTCTTCTAATGTAGAGACCTGCTAACCTCCTTTTGTTGACAGGTGATTGGGTCAGTGTTTCATTTTTCTTCTTAGTTCTCATATGTTCATATTTTAGTGCAGAAAATTTGCATATATCTATTTGCTAAATAATTAATTATTTTAATGAAAAAGCATCTCTGTCCTCTCTGAAAAACATTGCCTGATTCTTCCTGCTGCCTTTGTCCCTCTTGTCAGAATTGTTCTCTTCAGTGCAATTACTGAATGATGTGTTTATTTTCTTCCTTTTTAACTTTGAACATTGTGAGCCATTTTATACAGTCCCAGAATCAGTTGTTCTCATTTGTTTACTAGTTGGAATTCATGGGCATGTACTCTCACCTTCAATAAGCCACTATTTTTCAGACTATACTGACTGACTGGAATAATAGGAGAGACACTCTTGCAAGGTGTATTGTGAAGTTCATAATTCATTTAGGCATGTGAGCACATGAATAAGTGAAACAATAAAATTGTGTACAGTGTATTTATGGGAACATATTAGAAGGAGGGAATAATCAATTATACTTGGGTCTAGAGGTAGAGGAAGGTATTTCAGGATGCAGATTTTCAAAATTCCAGAGGTGATGACATTTGATGTGACCTTAAAGTTTAGATAGTTGAATTTATGTGTATGAGAGAGTAAAAGTGGAAAGATGTAGCAGATAAAATAACATACTATGGATTATAGATAATATTTACAAATCCAGTACTGTGATGCCTGGCACATAATAATACTGGTAATTTTATTAATATAATCATGTCCATCAACATGCTAGCAGTGCATATGACAGACCTGGACTTCTAACGCAGAGTGTGAGTTCAGGCTGTGCTATGACTTCATATGCTGTGATTTTGGCCATCATGCCATATTACCTCCTCACCTTAACTATACATAATACTATTAACATCGTTTTTCTGCTGGATGATAATCTTTGACTGATGATGTATTTGTCAAGATTCTAATTGAACCTAGCCCTAATATCTCTGCATAGCAATGTTCAAAGGAGTTTGGTTAGGACTTTATAATGACATGAGATTTTTTTTTGAGAATGATTGTTACTGTGACTGATATACTGATTTGATGATACTATAAAAAGTTTATTTCCCTGATCTGAGCAATTATTGCTTGTTTTCTCATTTGGCAATGTGTTGTCCTCAGTGATAGGAAAAGCATTTCACTCCCTCTGTGAAGAAGAATAACTTCCTGTTCAGAATCTGTGTTAACAATTAATTCCTTATTTAAAGAATGATAACTTCCATATAATATTTCATTAATAAATCAGAGGTACTGATTCACTTTTCATGTTATGTTTTCACAACTGTGCAAATGTGAAGGGATATATTAAACTGATTCCATTCAGTCCTGCTTGAGTATAAGGTTAGATGTTCATGGATCTCATTTTTGTTGGAGAAAACTTAATCATTGATAAAGGAGAAAGTTGTTTGAGAGGGTAATTGGTTGGGGTCAAGCAACATTTTGGTCACAGATAGACTTTACTCTTCTTGAACAAATAAAACCCATGATTTATTGATTTCTTTCCATGGGGGGTATTCACATGACAAAAACATGAAAAACAGCTAATAAAGGAACTCTTCCCAGGTGATATATATAGTCCTCAGTCAAGTGCCTGAATAGTCTCTGGGTGCTCTGTGGCTCTTTGCAGCTCTCTGGTCATTGAGACACACGATGTTCACTAAGGTCGGATATGGGCAGTCTAGCAAAGCTGCCTCTGTTCCTGTTTACATGGCCTTTTAAAATCTGGGCTCCACTGACCTCTCCCTTTGTAAAGCCTCTTCTTACTTTCCTTCTCCAGACTACTGGAACTCCAAAATTCAAAAGCAACAATTCTATTAACATATCCAGTATAGTGCTATTGAGACAGATAAAGGAGGGAACAATAGTTCATTTTTTAATCGAAGATATACAAATCTGTAATTCTCTTCCTTCTGATTATTTTTGTGGTCTTCAAACTATAAAATAGCTCTGTTGGTTTTTATTATCCATATAAATACAAATACAGATAAAATATATTTTTTCTATATGTTATTCAAACATATTGGTTTTCTGCTTTCCAGTCTAAAAGAATGATGAGGCCAACTAAAGGTGAGGATTGGGAGAGAAATTAACATTGATCAGGGGAAAGTAATAGAACCATATTTTCTGAAAGCTTGGGATGGCGAAGAAAGAAGGAATAAAGTGAGGAAAAAAATACATTTTTTTCTATTATCCTTTCAGGTGTTCATCTACTTGCTTTTTTTTCTTTTTAATCAAAAGCTCTTTCTCAGTTGCCTTTGTACCACTTTGTTTTTTATCAAATTAACAAGGAGTAAAATACACCTAGAAACTTTCACTAATTTCTGCTCAATATGTGTAACTGTGTGGAAGGTAGTATACTTTGGTTTGAAAATAATTGTAAATAGGAGATTTAATGTATTAAAAAAGAAACAGAAAGTTGAGAAAAAGAAGCTTTTTTTTGCAATGCGTTTGTTAAGATGCCACTAAAATTTAGTTCATACCAAATAGAGTAACAGATTCTGATAAACCTTAGTAGGAAAAAAAAAAGAATTCTGCAAATGAATTTGGGAGTTATTACAAAACTGTTCCCCATGGCTTAACATTCACTATAATTCTATATTGAAAAAAGCAAGCTGAATTCTAGAGAAATACGGTATAAATCAAAGAGATGATCTTATTATATATAAAGTAGTAAGACTTCACCTGGAGTACTGTAAAATATAATGCACGTGATACCTCAAGAAAGATGTAATTGTCTATAAAGGTATAACACAAGATAGACTCACTGGGTTCTAAATATGTTTGTGTGAGGAACAAGGGAGTATATATTTATAATGGTCAGGGAAGAATTTGAGCACAGGACATATTTCAATTTTAGTCAGCAATTAATTGAATTGAGTCCAACTAGCCATTTTTCACTGATCTTGGTATGGAAGCTAGTTTCTAAAGAGGCGAGATATTTTCTTTACTTTTTTTGTCAATGATAAGAAGAGGTTCATTTGAAATCTTCCACCAAGCCATTTTAGAAAGTTTACCTTTGATTGCATCACTCTCTTCAATCCTTTTGTATAATTTTTTTGTATAACTTTTGCTGTGTATACCTACTACTCACTCTATGAATCATTCTATTATTTTGCATGTCCTTCTGTAATCTGCCCACTTTAATCAAAACCTAGTCCAAAAAAGACTCATAAGCATAAAAAAATTTTTGTGGTAGGTTCGAGGACATTAATACTGAAAAATTCTAGTAATAAAATATATTGATAATGAAGTAGAACACACTGCAATAAATCTGTGTAGATTTAAGGCACAGTCATTTGTCTTGATTTTGTTAAACCAGCTCACGTGATGCAAATACAACAAAGTAATTTACATGTTAATTCCCCTCCCTGTCCCCAGATTCTTTGTGACAATTGCAGTTAACGCTGGTCAATAATATTTTGGTGTTATAAATATTTTTAAAATAAGTAAATTTTAATATCGTTTGACACCTTTGGGGAATTTTTCTGATTGCTTTCATCCTCTTATGTAAGTTAATTTCATCATGTAAACCTACAATTTTCTTCTGAAGCCGAGGTAGAGGTTGAAAAGGAAACTTTTGAATTCTAATTGACTACAGTAGTCTGAGGGTGGCAGTGACCATATATAATCTTTCTTCATGAAGTACTCAGCCCTGTGGAGAGAAGGTACTTAGTCTTGTAGATGCTTTCAGAGATGAGGTGCCATAAATAACAAAACTTGGGGAATCAATCAAGATCTCACAGGCAAAATGTGTGTGAAAGCTCTTGGTAGAAATTCACTTTACTCTTAATATTTGTAGGACAATAGAGCAAAATTCTTGGATGGGCATTTGATGGGCCCACCCTTGAAAACCAAGGGAGAAGGTATTGCTACAATTTCCTTAAATATATGACCATACTCACATCTCCTAGAGGATGCTTGTACCTCAATCTCAATATTGACTAGAAAACAGAATTACCTCCTGTGGTAGGCAGAATAATGCCCCCCTCCCCCAAAGATGGCTACATTCTAATACCCAGAACCTGTGAATATGTAAGGTTGCATAACAAAGGGAATATAAGTTTACAGATGGAATTAAGGATGCCAATCAGCTAACCTTAAAAGAGGGATCTATCCTAGATTATGCAGGTGGCCCCAATTTAATCACAAAAGTCCTTAAAATTTGAAGAGGGACTCAGAAGGGAGAGTTGGTAAGATGGCAAAATGGGAAGGACTCAGCCTGCTATTTCTGGCTTAGAAAATTGAGGAAATCGCCATGGGTCAGGGAAAACAGAGGAATGTGAGAAGCTAGAAATGATAATCAAATGAATTCTCCCCAGAGCTTCTAGAAAGGAGTGCAGCCCTGCTAATACCTAGAGGTTAACCCATTAAGATCCATGTTGGATTTCTGAACTATAAAACTGTAAGATGATAATTTGTGTTAAAGCACTAAATTTTGATAAATTGGTACAGCTGTAATAGAAAACTAATATACCCCCCCAGTTCACCTCTTTCTTCTAATCACTCCTATAAGATTAGCTTACTTAATTTATTTAAGACCTACCTCCATGAAACTTTCTTAATTTTCACCGTCAGAATTAATTATCTACTCTCTTATTATTTTATTTAAATTTCTACATTTATAATATAGTATTTTCCACAGTCAGTCCTATATTTTGTGGAGCAATTTACTCTCCAAACATCCCAGAGATAGTAATGCATGCAACAAACCATGCAGAGGGAAAGACAAAAGATGAATGAATGATCAAGAGGTGCTTGGTTACACTGTGTAAAATGCTGACCCCCAAATCTTAGTAATTTACAAATGGCAAGGTTTATTCATCAGTCATGCTAAATGTCTATCATAGAAACATTACTCACAGTTGTGACAGAAGAAGTATTGAGTGGTACCTATATACAATGGGATACTACTGAGCCATACAAAAGAACAAAATAATGCCATTTGCAGCAACATGGATGCAACTAGAGATTATCATACTAAGTGAAGAAAGTCAGAAAGAGAGAGACAAATACCATATGATATCACATATATGTGGAATCTAAAAAATGGCACAAATGAACCTGTCTACAAAACAGAAACAGACTCATAGACATAGAGAACAGACTTGTGGTTGCCAAGGGGGAGGGAGGAAGGAGAGGGATGGACTGAGAGTTTGGGGTTGGTAGATGCAAACTATTACATTTAGAAAAGATAAACAACAAGGTCCTCCTGTATAACACAGGAAACTGTATTCAGTATCCTGGGATAAACCATAATGGAAAAGAATATAAATAAAAGAATGTTTGTATGTGTATAACTGAGTCACTTTGCTGTACAGCAGAGATTGGCACAACATTGTAAATCGACTATACTTCAATTTAAACAAAAAGAAAAATCCAATTAGAAAGAAAAAAGAAGTACTGAGCATGGTGAACCACTCTTCATGATGGCTTTTAAATCTGTCACCTTAAAATGACACACAGCACATTTGCAAATATTTCATTGGCTAAAAGAAGCCACATTACCAAGCCTATGCACAGTAATGTCAAGGAAATATAATCTTCCATTCAAGAGAGGTAACAAATATTTAGAACTATGACTCAATTTTCCACAATAAACTAGATTTCCCTGGGAGGCTGTATAAAATGTGATTTTTCTGTGAAAACATTTTAGAAATACAGTGTGTTTGGGTAGCCCAATGGGGAAAGAAAAAGTGGGCAGAAGAACAATGCGATTCAAAGGTACTTGCTGTGTGATATTGATGTATCTGTGTATGGGAAGTGGGATACAGAGACTGTGGAGGCAGAGAAAGAACAAGAGAGAACTTTTAGCAGTTTCTGTGTGTGGCAGTTTCAGTGGAAGAAGGAGAGGTGTTCCAAAAGGAAATTTATGAAGCTGTCCAAGGGATTGGTTGTAAACTCACAGTGATAACACTTTAAAGAAACCAGCTGCAAGGAGCCACATTCTTTTTCAAGGTATCTGGAGTTGGAGTGTGGTTTATTTGAATGTGTTGGGGCTCAGGGAAGGCCACACCAAAATATGCCTCAATGGCATAATGATTATTTTGAATTAAAATTATTTAAGAAATGGTAGATGCAAGAGGAACATTTTGACTTTCCTCTCTGTCTCCCTAAAAGCAGGAAATAAATCTGCCATGTGAAAAGTGTCCTCTCTGTACTGGGTGGTACAACTTTATCACCCGAGTCAGGGAATTCCAGGCTGAAAAGCCTGTATAAACAAAGCTTGTTATTTCTTAACTAATTTATTACCCAAGCCCAATCTTTGCTTAAATTCCTCACTAACTAAGCACCCAAACCTGTTTCTTTGTCCTGTCAACTCCTCTCACAATTTATTTTTTCTTTGTCTAAAAAGTGTAAAAGCTGCCTGCTTTGGCTACTTCTAGGTCCTATTTCCATAAGACCTCCATGTGCACAAATTAAATTTGCTTCTTTTTCTCCTGTAAATCTGTCTTGTGTCAATTTTTTTATCAGTCCAGCCACAAGAACTCAAGAGCGGTAGAGGGAGAAATTTCCCTCTCCCTGACAAATGTGTAACCTGCAGATACTGGACCAAAAATGTGTTCAATACCTTTGATTTATATGCATTTTTGGAGGTTGGTTGTTTTCAGTTACTTAACTTTGTCATTAAATTGTGAATGCCTGGAGCGTAAGAAAACAAATTAATCAATAACCAAGTACTATAAGTGGACAATATGAAATAAAAATGGCATAATAAGTCTTATTATAGCAGTAATTATACACCAGAAGATAAATTTTCTAAATAAAAGACACTCTTACTGTGAATATTTAGATGGCCAACAACTTATATGAGACATGAGAAAAAAATTCTCAGAAGAACTGAAAATAAAGCATGAAAAAAGAAATACCAAGAATATACAAACTAAATGTAAACCAAAAGAAAGAGTTGAAATCACAAATTCCACACTATACAAGGGCATCAGGGAAAGAGCTAGTTGTGTGGTTTTGGTTAAGAAATGGAAAATAAAGCAGGATGAGAATGAATCTCTATTTGCAGCTGAAAGGATTAACAAGTTAACAAGTGTTATAATTCAAGATGTTCATCATACCTCTTTCCCAAAGTCCAAGACCCTGAGAATACGTTCTAATCTTGATTTTCAAAAATCACAAACATAATGAAGATTTACTTATCTCATTTCATATTATACTTAGTGAAAGCAATGGTTAGATTTATTATTTTTTCAATCATATAAGAGAGAGATGAAATGGGGAGACACAAGTTTGAATTAATTACTGTGGTTTAAGCATAAGACAGTAGTATCATGAAGGATAGCATTTGAAAATTGAAATAGAAAGGAAGAGATAAATATAGGGAGAATTCAGAGACTGGGAGTTAAATCAAGAGATTACAGTGATAAGCCTGACACTTTATGAAAAATATTTGGATTAGATACTATCTGTAGCATAAAATTAAAGAGATTGAGGGTTAAAGAGAAAATTTTGTGAAAACTAAAATCAGTGACAGCAACAACAACGAGTCAATCCAACTGCTAACAAATGACCTTTAATAGAAGGACTATCCAGATAAATGATAGACATTCCAGGCTTCATGTATTTATTATTGGTTTGGCAGTTTTGTGTAAGAAAAGATGGTGGTAACTAAATTATTCCATTTTTCCATCAGGTTCAACACGGACAGACTGATTTTGTTTTCTTTAACATATCAGGGAAATAGAGCTATTAAGAAGGTGATATTAAGAAGCATATTGTCATGGTAGTAATTGAAAAAGAAACAAGCACAGGCTGTACAGCTGCATTTTCTCTGATATATTCTGGACGTTAAAGTCTAGATATTTATCTGTGAGGAAGGTGACTAATACCAGAACATTGTGATATGAAATTCAACTCATCTAAATAGTGATCTTTCAAGGTCATTCCCTATTGTTTGCATTTAGGAGAAGCATTGAAAATTATTCAAAGCCTGGTGTTTGGATTTATTACTTGCATAGAGGATGGCGTTCTGAAAATAATATATTTTTCTTGAGGTCTAAACTTTTCTGAATAACCATTTCCTTGCATCTTAAAATAATGAAATCACCTTACAACTTTTTCTAAAAAATGTTTTATTTTTATATAAAGATTGGCTTCTATCAAAGTCACACAGACACAGAGCAGAGAGTTGTTGATGATTTTCAATTACACTGATTTTAAAATAGCTTTGTGAGCACATTGTTGAGCTCTGCAAGGATGGTCTGAAGTCTATGCTAAGAGTTTTCTTTTCATCTAGGTCTCTGGTCAGGGAGGGGGTGGGTCTCACTGTGACTCCTTGGTTTTTATAAACAGCAGTGAGTGAAATTCACAAGAAATATCCTTGGCTTACTCACAAGTGTCAATGAAATAAACAATTCATAGTGAGGTAGTCAAAGGGAAAGGCAATAGAGAAATGATGGACTAGCTGCAGCCTTTGTCCATTCAGGGTCCTTTTTTTTCTGAACTGCAGATTTCCACATAACAAAATTTAATAAGTGTACAAAAGAGATGCGTGTAAGTGTGTGTGTGTGCACGTGTGTGTGTGACTGAAGCAAATCGTTTAAAATAGTTGGGTTGTCTTTATAAAAAAGGAAAGTTAAGTAGTAATGTGCAAAGCTAAGAAAACTATTTAGTTTTTAATATTTGCCAGTCATTTTCCTCTCAGTGTCTCCCTCCCTAAATTTACTGTCTATTGTGGAAAGGGGATAACAGGAGGCCTTAGCGAATAGATTTAATATTCTTTAAGGACTTACTATACTTGTCATGTACTCAATAATGTTAATGCTTTTAAAATATAATTTAATATTTTTAACAATTTACTTGGAAAATACTTCAACCTTGCAGTAAGGATTCAACAATAAGTACAGTATGGAGAACACTTTTATCCCTTTATACAGATTTACCTACTGTTAACATTTTACCCCATTTGACTATTAAAATATGGCCTTTTACTACAAGACATTTCTGGGTATTTCCTTAGAATAAGGATATTATTTTATATAACTGCAGAATAGACATTAACTAATAATTTAACAGTGGTCTAATAGCTGTATCCAATCTGCAGTCTGCGATTCAATTTTTCCACTTGAACAAATAATTTCCTGTATAGCATTTTTTCATCACTACAGAATATAAGTATATTGTCATGTCTATTCAATCTTTTTTACAAATTTAGAATATGACCACAGCCTTTCTTTGTGTTTCATGACACTGAAATTTTAAGAGTATAGTTATCTCCTACTTGTATTTAATAGTAGTCTCCTCAATTTGTGTTTTCCTGATAATTCCTCTATATTAGGTACCCACTATATATTTCTGACTGTTGTGATGTGTTCCTCTCTGAAAATCACATCTGAAAGCTGTTGATGTCCATTTGTCCCCATTGGTGATTCAACTTTTGAATACACAGGCAAGGTTATATATGATTTCTCCACTGTTTAACTTAATATTTTCACCTTGCAACTGATAAGCAACTTGAGAGAAACATTTTTAAGTCATGAAAATATTCCATAATCATCTACATTTCCCCCCAAAACTTATCATCTGTTGATTCTTAACAAAACTTTACTATTTACTAAAATTACTAAAATTTACTAAACTTTTCGTTGCAAATGAAAATTTTCCAATTCTAATACCTGCTCCATATTCACTAGCTGACACTTGCCATTTTATTGTAAGCAACAGCCTCCCTCGCCTTTATAAATATATGTGTTTATATATGTATGTATTCTTTACCTGTTAATGATTGATGTAGATCAATGGGTTTCTATTTTGTCAATTGTTTCTAATTCATTACTATACTTAATTTCCTTGGTGCTCAGATTAAACCAGATTTGACCAGTGGGTCCCCTTCAAGCTAGGCCCTGTGCCCTTGTGACATATCCCCATAATTTTTTGAAAACTTCTTATTTATGATGTCACAGCCCTGGAAATAAGCTTTTCCTTTTAGTTGGAAATGTTACCAGAAACCAAGATCTCTGAGTGTTAGGTGTCCTTATTTTTACTTGGATACATTTGTTTCTAGACCCCTTTACTGGTCAGAGCTAGGAAATACATGCATGTATATATTTCTATATCTTTGTATTTTTATCTATATATACACATACAGTGTATCTATGTACATGTGTGTATATATGTACATGCATAGAGACATATAAACACATATCTTAGAAATCATGAATTCACACCTATACCTCCAAATCTAATATATCGATATATTCCATATTTTTATTTTTCTCCTTCAACAATGAAAATTCTGACTCCCAAGGTCTGCACATTTACTAATTTTCTCAATCGTATAACAGTTTTAAAATAATTTCAGAGTTGCTTTGCTCATAAAACTAAAAAGTGAAAAAAATTGTTTTAACATCTTTATTGGAGTATACTTGCTTTACAATGGTGTGTTTGTTTCTGCTTTATAACAAGGTGAATTAGGTATACAAATACATATATCCCCATATCTCCTCCCTCTTGAGTCTCCCTCCCATCCTCCGTATCCTACCCCTCTAGGTAGTCACAAAGCACTGAGTTGATCCCCTGTGCTATGTGGCTGCTTCCCACTAGCTATCTATTTTATATTTGGTAGGGTATATATGTCAATGCCACTCTCTCACTTCGCCCCAGCGTACCCTTCCCACTCCCTGTGTCCCCAAGTCCATTCTCTACCTCTGTATCTTTATTCCTGTCCTGCCCCTAGGTTCTTCAGAACCATTTTTTTCTTTTTTTTTTTAGATTCCATATATATGTGTTAGCATACTGTATTTGTTTTTCTCTTTCTGACTTACTTCACTCTGTATGACAGACTCTATGTCCATCCACCTCACTACAGATAACTCAATTGCATTTCTCTTTATGGCTGAGTAACATTCCATTGTATATATGTGCCACATCTTCTTTATCCATTCATCTGTCGATGGACACTTAGGTTGCTTCCATGTGCTGGCTATTGTAAATAGAGTTGCAGTGAACATTGTGGCACATGACTCTTTTGGAATTATGGTTTTCTCAGGGTATATGCCCAGTAGTGGGATTGCTGGGTCATATGGTAGTTCTATTTTTAGTTTTTTAAGGAACCTCCATACTGTTCTCCATAGTGGCTGTATCAATTTACATTCCATCAACAGTGCAAGAGGGTTCCCTTTTCTCCACACCCTCTCCAGCATTTATTGATAGTAGATTTTTTGTTGCTTGCCATTCTGACTGGTGTAAGGTGATACCTCATTGTAGTTTTGATTTGCATTTCTCTAATGATTAGTGATGTTGAGCATCCTTTCATGTGTTTGTTGGCAATCTGTATATCTCCTTTGGAGAAATGTCTATGTACGTCTTCTGCCAATTTCTGGATTGGGTTGTTTGGGTTTTTTTGATATTGAGCTGCATGAGCTGCTTGCAAATTTTGGAGGTTAATCCTTTGTCTGTTGCTTCATTTGCAAATATTTTCCCCATTCTGAGGGTTCTCTTATTGTCTTGTTTATGTATTCCTTTGTTGTGCAAAATTTTGAAATTTCATTAGGTCCCATTTGTTTATTTTTGTTTTTATTTCCATTTCTCTAGGAGGTGAGTTAAAAAGGATCTTGCTGTTATTTATGTCATAGAGTGTTCTGCCTATGTTTTCCTCTAAGAGTTTGATAGTGTCTGGCCTTATATTTAGGTCTTTAATCCATTTTGAGTTTATTTTTGTGTATGGTGTTACGGAGTGTTCTAATTTCATACTTTTACATGTAGCTGTCCAGTTTTCACAGCACCACTTATTGAAGAGGCTGTCTTTTCTCCATTGTATACTCTTGCCTCCTGTATCAAAAATAAGGTGCCCATATATGTGTGGGTTTATATCTGGGCTTTCTATCCTGTTCCATTGATCTATATTTCTGTTTTTGTGTCAGTACTATACTGTCTTGATTACTGTAGCTTTGTAGTATAGTCTGAAGTCCGGCAGCCAGATTCTTCCAGCTCCGGTTTTCTTTCTCAAGATTGCTTTGGCTATTCAGGGTCTTTTGTGTTTCCATACAAATTGTGAAATTTTTAGTTCTAGTTCTGTGAAAAATTCCATTGGTTGGTTGATAGGGATTGCATTGAATCTGTAGGTTGCTTTGGGTAGTATACTCATTTTCACAATGTTGATTCTTCCAATCCAAGAACATGGTATAACTCTCCATCTGTTTGTATCATCTTTAATTTCTTTTATCAGTGTCTTACAGTTTTCTGCATATAGGTCTTTTGTCTGCTTAGGTAGGTTTATTACTAGGTATTTTATTCTTTGTGTTGCAATGTTAAATGGGAGCATTTCTTTAATTTCTCTTTCAGATTTTTCATCATTAGTGCAAGAGTTTTCTGTGCATTAATTTTGTATCCTGTAACTTTACCAAATTCATTGATTAGCTCTAGTAGCATCTTTAGGTTTTCTGGTAGCATCTTTAGGTTTCTCTTTGTGTAGTATCATGTCATCAGCAAACAGTGACAGCTTTACTTCTTCTTTTCTGATTTGGAATCCTTTAATTCCTTTTTCTTCTCTGATTGCTGTGGCTAAAACTTCCAAAACTATGTTGAAAAAAAGTGGTGAGAGTGGACAACGTTGTCTTGTTCCTGATCTTAGAGGAAATGGTTTCAGTTTTTCACCATTAAGAATTATGTTGGCTGTGGGTTTGTCATATATGGCCTTTATTATGTTGAAGTAAGTTCCCACTATGCCTACTTTCTGGAGGGTTTTTGTCATAAATGGGTGTTGAATTTTGTTGAAAGCTTTTTCTGCATCTATTGAGATGATCATACGGTTTTCCTCCTTCAATTAGTTGATATAGTTTATCACATTGATTGATTTGCATATATTGAAGAATCCTTGCATTCCTGGGATAAACTCCACTTGATTGTGGTGTATGATCTGTTTACTGTGCTGTTGGATTCTGTTTGCTAATATTTTGTTGAGGATTTTTGCATCTATGTTCATCAGTGATATCGGCCTGCTGTTTTCTTTTTTTGTGACATCTTTGCCTGGTTTTGGTATCAGGGTGATGGTGGCCTCATAGAATGAGTTTAGGAGTGGTCCTCCCTCTGCTATATTTTGGAAGAGGTTGAGAAGGATACGAGTTACCTCTTCTCAAAAGGTTTGATAGAATTTGCCTGTGAATCCATCTCGTCCTGTGCTTTTGTTTGTTGGAAAATTTTTAATCACAGTTTCAATTTCAGAGCTTGTAATTGGTCTGTTTATATTTTCTATTTCTTCCCAGTTCAGTCTTGGGAGGTTATGCCTTTCTAAGACTGTGTCCATTTCTTCCAGGTTGTCCATTTTATTGGCATACAGTTGCTTGTAGTAATCTCTCATGATCATTTGTATTTCTGCAGTGTCAGTTGTTACTTCTCCTTTTTCATTTCTAATTCTATTGATTTGAGTCTTCTCCCTTTTTTTTTCTTGATGAGTCTGGTTAATGGGTTATCAGTTTTTTTTATCTTCTCAGAGAACCAGCTTTTAGTTTTATTGATCTTTGCTATTGTTTCCTTCATTTCTTTTCATTTGTTTCTGATCTGATCTTTATGATTTCTTTCCTTCTGCTACTTTTTCTGGTCTTTTGTTCCTCTTTCTCTAATTATTTTAGGTGTAAGGTTAGGTTGTTTATTTGAGATGTTTCTTGTTTCTTGAAGTAGGATTGTATCGCTATAAACTTCCCTCTTAGAACTGCTTTTGCTGAATCCCATAGGTTTTGGGTCATCGTGTTTTCATTGTCATTTGTTTCTGGGTATTTTTTGATTTCCTCTTTGATTTCTTCAGTGATCTCTTTGATATTAAGTAGTGCATTGTTTAGCATCCATGTGTTTCTATTTTTTACAGACTTTTTCCTGTAATTGATATCTAGTCTCATAGTGTTGTGGTCAGAAAAGATACGTGATACAATTTCAGTTTTTGTAAATTTACCAAGGCTTGATTTGTGACCCAGGATATCATCTATCCTGGAAAATGTTCCATGAGAACTTCAGAAGAAAGTGTATTCTGTTGTTTTGGATGGAATGTCCTATCAATATTAATTAAGTCATTCTTGTTTAATGTATCATTTAAAGCTGGTGTTAACTTATTAATTTGCATTTTGGATGATCTGTCCATTGGTGAAAGTGGGGTGTTAAAGTCCCCTACTATGATTGTGTTACTGTTGATTTCCCCTTTTATGGCTGTTAGTATTTGCCTTATGTATTGAGGTGCTCCTATGTTGGGTGCATAAATATTTACAATTGTTATATCTTCTTCTTGGATTGATCCCTTGATCATTATGTAGTATCCTACTTTGTCTCCTGTAATAGTCTTTATTTTAAAGTCTATTTTGTCTGATATGAGAATTGCTCTTCCAGCTTTCTTTTGATTTCCATTTTCAAGGAATATCTTTTTCCATCCCCTCACTTTCAGTCTGTATGTGTCCCTAGGTCTAAAGTGGGTCTCTTGTAGATAGCATATATACAAGTCTTGTTTCTGTATCCATTCAGCCAGTCGATGTCTTTTGGTTAGAGCATTATTCCATTTACATTTAAGGTAATTATTGATATGTATGTTCCTATTACCGTTTCCTCAACTGTTTTTAGTTTGTTATTGTATGTCTTTTCCTTCTCTTGTGTTTCCTGCCTAGAGAAGTTCCTTTAGCATTTCTTGTAAAGCTGGTTTGTTGGTGCTGAACTCTCTTAGCTTTTGCTTGTCTGTAAAGTTTTTAATTTCTCCATTGAATCTAATGAGATTCTTGCTGGATAGAGTAATCTTGGTTGTAGGTTTTTCCCTTTCATCACTTTAAATATGTCCTGCCACTCCCTTCTGGCTTGCAGAGTTTCTGCTCAAAGATCAGCTGTTAAGCTTATGAGGTTTCCCTTGTATATTATTAGTTGCTTTTCTCTTGCTGCTTTTAATATTTTTTCTTGGGTTTAGTTTTTGATAGTTTACTTAATATGTGTCTTGGTGTGTTTCTCCTTGGATTTATCCTGTATGGGACTCTCTACACTTCCTGGACTTGATTAACTATTTCCTTTCCCGTATTAGGGAAGTTTTCAACTATAATCTCTTCAAATATTTTCTCAGTCCCTTTCTTTATCTCTT
This sequence comes from Balaenoptera ricei, assembly GCF_028023285.1. NCBI lineage: Eukaryota > Metazoa > Chordata > Mammalia > Artiodactyla > Balaenopteridae > Balaenoptera > Balaenoptera ricei. Next base: position 39,110,902 of record NC_082646.1, on the reverse strand, counting down.
CTTCTTCTGGGACCCCTATAATTCGAATGTTAGTGCGTTTCATGTTGTTCCAGAGGTCTATGAGACTGTCCTCAATTCTTTTCATTCTTTTTTCTTTATTCTGCTCTGCAGTAGTTATTTCCACTATTTTATCTTCCAGGTCACTTAACCGTTCTTCTGCCTCTCTTATTCTGCTATTGATTCCTTCTAGAGAATTTTTAATTTCATTTATTGTGTTGTTCATCATTGTTTGTTTCCTCTTAGTTATTCTAGGTCCTTGTTAAAAGTTTATTTTATTTCCTCCATTATATTTCCAAGACTCTGGATCATCTTTACTATCATTATGCTGAATTCTTTTCATGTAGACTGCCTATTTCCTCTTCATTTGTTTTGTCTGGTGGGTTTTTACCTTGCTCCTTCATCTGCTGTGTGTTCCTCTGTCTTCTCATTTTACTTAATTTACCATGTTTGGGGTCTCCTTTCCCAGGCTGCATGTTCGTCATTCCCGTTGCTTTTGGTTTCTGCCTCCAGCGGGTAAGGTTGGTTCAGTGGGTTTGTAGGCTTCCTGGTTGAAAGGACTAGGGCCTGTGTTCTGGTGGATGAGGCTGGATCTTGACTTTCTGGTGGGCAAGCCCACGTCTGGTGGTGTGTTTTGGTGTGTCTGTGACCTTATATGATTTTAGAAGCCTCTCTGCTAATGGGTGGGGTTGTGTTCCTCTCTTGTTTTTTGTTTTGCATAGGGTGTCCAGAACTCTAGCTTGCTGGTCCTTGAGTGAAGCTGGGTCTTGGCATTTAGATGGAGATCTCTGGGAGATTTTCACCGTTTGATATTATGTGAAGCTGGGAGATCTCTGGTGGACCAATGTCCTAAACTCGGCTCTCCCACCTCAGAGGCACAGGTCTGATTCCCAGCCAAAGCACCAAAACCCTGTCATCCATGCAGCTCAGAATAAAAGTGAGAAAAAAAGAAAGAAAATAAAATAAATTTATTAAAATAAAAAATAAAAAATAATTTAAAAAGTAATAAAAAAGAAAAAGAAAGAAAAAAAGAAAAGAGCAACCAAACCAAAAAAGAAATCCACCAATGATAACATGTGCTAAAAATTATACTAAAAAAAAAAAAAAAAAGACAGTACGCTTGAACAAATGATAAAAGCAAAGCTATACAGACAAAATCACACACAGAATCATACACATATACACTCACAAAAAGAGAAAAAGGAACAATATATACATATATATTTGCTCCCAAAGTCCACTGCCTAAATTTGGGATGATTCGTTGTCTATTCAAGTATTCCACAGATGCAGGGTACATCAAGTTGTTTGTGAAGATTTAATCCGCTGTTCCTGAGGTTGCTGGGAGAAATTTCCCTTACTCTTCTTTGTTCACACAGCTCCTGTTGTTCAGCTTTGTATTTGGCCCAGCCTCTGCATATAGGTCGCCTGAGGGCATCTGTTCTTTGCTCAGACAGGATAGGGTTAAACTAGTAGCTGATTAGGGGTTCTGTCTCACTGAGGCTGGGTGCCAGGAGGGGTACAGAATGCGGGGAGAGCCTGTGGTGACAGAAGCTGGTGTGATGTTGCAACAGTCTGAGGCACGCCATGTGTTCTCCCGGGGAAGTTGTCCCTGGATCACGAGACCCTGGTTGTGGCGGGCTGCACAGGCTCCTGGGAGGGTAGGTGTGGATAGTGACCTGTGCTTCCACACAGGCTTCTTGATGGCTGCACCAGCAGCCTTAGCATCTCATGCCCATCTCTTGTGTCAGCGCTGATAGCTGTGGCTCGCTCCCATCTCTGGAGCTCTTTAGGTGGTGCTCTTAATCCCTTCTCCTCATACACTGCAAAACAATGGTCCCTTGCCTCTTCAGCAGTTCCAGATTTTTTCCCGGATTCCCTCCTGGCTACCTGTTGCGCACTAACCCCCTTCAGGCTCTGTTCACACAGACAACCCCAGTCCTCTCCCTGGGATCCGAAGCCGGAACCTCAGCTCCCAGGTCCCACCTCCCTGGCAGGTGATCAGAGAAGCCTCTTGGGCTGGGGAGTGCTGACCAGCACTGATCTTCTGTGCAAGAATCTCTCTGCTTTGCCCTCCACAACCCTGTAGCTCTGCTATCCTCTGTGGCTCTGAAGCTTCCCCACACTGCCACACACCGTCTCCACCCATGAAGCAGCTTCCTAGTGTGTGAAAACCTTTCCTACTTCACAGCTCCCTCCCACTGATGCAGGTCCCTCCCCTATTCTTTTGTCTCTGATTTTTCTTTGACTTACACAGGTCCGTGGGGAGTTTCTTGCCATTTGGGAGGTCTGAGTTCTTCTTCCAGCATTCAGGAGGGGTTCTGTAGGGCTTTTTCCACATGTAGATGTATTTTTGATGCAATTGTGGGGAGGAAAGTGATCTCCACGTCTTACTCTTTTGCCATCTTGAAGCTCCTCCTCTTTAATTTTTAAAAACATTTTTTTATTTTAATAACTTTAATTATTTTATTTTTTTCTTACCTCTTTCATTCTCTTTCTGTCTTTTCTTCTGAGCCGTGTTGCTGACAGGGTCTTGGAGCTCTGGTCAGGTGTCAGGCCTGAGCCTCTAAGGTGGGAGAGCCGAGTTCACAAAGTTGGACCATCAGAGACATCACAGTTCCACGTAATATCAAATGGTGAAAGATCTCCCAGAGATCTCCATCTCAATGCTAAGACACAGCTCCACTAAACAACCAGCAAGCTAGAGTTCTGGACACCCTATGCCAAACAACTAGCAAGACAGGAACACAACCCCACCAATTAGCAGAGAGGCTGCCTAAAATCATACTAAGTTCATAGACACCTGAAAACACACAACCAGACATGGTCCTGTGCAACAGAAAGACAAGATCCAGCCTCATCCACCAGAACACACGCAAAAGTCCCCTCCATGAAGACACCTCCACAACTCAGAAACCAACCTTACACACTGGGAGCAGACACCAAAGACAAAAAGAAATACGAACCTGCAGCCTGTGAAAAGGAGACCCCAAAAACAGTAAGTTAAGCAAAATGAGAAGACAGAGAAATACACAACAGATGAAGGAGTAAAGGGAAAACCCACCAGACCAAAGAAATGAAGAGGAAATAGGCAGTCCACCTGAAAAAGAATTCAGAGTAATGATAGTAAAGATGATCCAAAGTCTTGGAAATAGAATGGAGAAAATACAAGAAATGTTTAACAAGGACCAAGAAGAACTAAAGAGTAATGAAACAATGATGAACAGCACAATAAATGAAATTAAAAATTCTCTAGAAGGGATCAAGAGCAGAATAACTGAGGCAGAAGAATGGGTAAATGACCTAGAAGATAAAATAGTGGAAATAACTACCTCAGAGCTGAATAAGGAAAAAAGAATGAAAAGAATTGAGGACAGTCTCAGACGCTTCTGGGACAACATTTAATCACCAATATTCGAATCATAAGGGTCCCAGAAGAAGGAGAGAAAGAAAGGGACTGAGAAAATATTTGAAGAGATTATAGTTGAAAATTTCCCTAATATGGGAAAGGAAATAGTTAATCAAGTCCAGGAAGCACAGAGAGTCCCATACGGGATAAATCCAAGTAGAAACTTGCCAAGACACATATTAATCAAATTATCAGAAATTAAATACAAAGAAAAAGGATTAAAATCAGCAAGGGAAAAACAACAAATAACATAAAAGGGAATGCCCATAAGGTTAACAGCTGATATTTCAGCAGAAACTCTGCAAGCCAGAAGGGAGTGGCAGGTCACATTTAGAGTGATGAAAGGGAAAAACCTACAACCAAGATTACTCTATCCAGCAAGGAACTCATTCAGATTTGATGGAGAAAATAAAACATTTACAGACAAGCAAAAGCTAAGAGAATAAAGCACCACCAAACTAGCTTTACAACGAGTGCTAAAGGAATTTCTCTAGGCAGGAAATGCAAGGGAAGGAAAAGAACTATCAAAACAAAACAGAAACAATTTAGATAATGATAATCGGTACATACATATTGATAACTACCCTAAATATAAATGGATTAATTGTTCTAACCAAAAGACATAGACTGGCTGAATGGATACAGAAACAAGACCCATATATATGCTGTCTACAAGAGACCCACTTCAGACCTACGGACACATACAGACTGAAAGTGAGGGGATGGAAAAGGATATTCCATGCAAATGGAAATCAAAAGAAAGCTGGTGTAGCAATTCTCATATCATGAAAAATAGACTTTAAAATAAAGACTATTACAAGAGACAGAGTAGGATACTACATAATGATCAAGAGATCAATCCAAGAAGAAGATATAACATTGTAAATATTTATGCACCCAACATAGGAGCACCTCAATACATAAGTCAAATGATAACAACCATAAAATGGGAAATCAACAGTAACACAGTAATAGTAAGGGATTTTAACCCTCCACTTTCACCAATGGACAGATCATCCAAAATGAAAATAAATAAGGATACACAGTTTTAAATGATACATTAAACAAGGTGGACTTAATTGATATTTATAGGACATTCCATCCAAAAACAACAGAATACACTTTCTTCTCAAGTGCTCATGGAACATTCTCCAGGATAGGTGATATCTTGGGTCACATTCAAGCCTTGGTAAGTTTAAGAAAATTGAAAATGTGTCAAGTATCTTTTCCAACCACAACGCTATGAGACTTGATATCAATTACAGGAAAAAGCTGTAAAAAATGCAAATGCATAACAGCTAAACAATACAATACTATATAATCAAGAGATCACTGAAGAAATCAAAGAGGAAATCAAAACATATCTAGAAACAAATGACAATGAAAACACAATGACCCAGTACCTATGGGATGCAACATAAGCAGTTCTGAGGGAAGTTTATAGTAATACAATCCTACCTCAAGAAACAAGAAATGTCTCAAATCACAATCTTACCTTACACCTAAAGCAATTAGAGAAAGTAAAACTGAAGACCCACAAAGTTAGAAGAAGGAAAGAAATCATAAAGGTCAGATCAGAAATAAATGAAAAAGAAATGAAAGAAACAATAGCAAAGATCAATAAAACTAAAAGTTGGTTCTTTGAGAAGATAAACAAAATTGATAAACAATTAGCCAGACTGATCAAGAAAAAAAGGTAGAAGTTTCAAAATAATAGAATTAGAAATGAAAAAAGAGAAGTAAAAACTGACATTGCAGAAATACAAAGGATCATGAGAGATTACTACAAGCAAATATATGCCAATACAATGGACAACCTGGAAGAAATGGACAAATTCTGTGAAAAGCAAAACCTAATGAGACTGAACCAGGGAGAAACAGAACATATAAACAGACCAATCGCAAGCACTGAAACTGAGACTGTGATTAAAACTCTTCCAACAAACAAAAGCCCAAGACCACATGGCTTCACAGGTGAATTCTATCAAACATATAGAGAAGAGCTAACACCTATCCTTCTCAAACTCTTCCAAAATATAACAGAGGGAGGATGACACCCAAACTCATTCTACGAGGCCACCATCACCCTGATACCAAAACCAGACAAAGATGTCACAAAGAAAGAAAACTACAGACCAATATCACTGATGAACATAGATGCAAAAATCCTCAACAAAATACTAGCAAACAGAATCCAACAGCACATTACACAGATCATACACCATGATCAAGTGGGGTTTATCCCAGGAATGCAAGGATTCTTCAATATAAGCAAATCAATCAATGTGATACACCATATTGAAAAATAGAAGGAGAAAAATCATGTTATTATCTCAGTAGATGCAGAAAAAGCGTCTGGCAAAATTCAACACCCATTTTTGATAAAAACCCTCCATTAAGTAGGCATAGAGGGAGCTTACTTCAACATAATAAGTGACATATGACAAACCCACAGCCAGCATCATTCTCTACAGTGAAAAACTGAAACCATTTCCACTAAGATCAAGAACAAAACAAGGCTACCCACTCTTACCACTATTATTCAACATAGTTTTGGAAGTTTTAGCCATAGCAATCAGAGAAGAAAAAGAAATAAAAGGAATACAAATTGGAAAAGAAGAAGTAAAACTGACACTCTTTGCAGATTACATGATACTATACATAGAGAATCCTAAGGATGTTACCAGAAAACTACTAGAGCAAGTCAATGAATTTGGTAAAGTATCAGGATACAGAATTAATGAACAGAAATCTCTTGCATTCCTATACACTAACAATGAAAAATCAGAAGGAGAAATTAAGGATACAATCCCATTTACCATAGCAACAAAAAGATTAAAATACCTAGGAATAACCCTATCTAAGGATGCAAAAGACCCCTACTCAGAAAACAATAAAACACTGACGAAAGAAGTCAAAGATGACGTAAACAACAAGTGGAGAAATAGACCACCTTCTTGAATTGGAAGAATCAACATTGTGAAAATGACTCTACTACCCAAAGCAATCTACAGATTCAATGCAATCCCTATCAAACTACAAATGACATTTTTCCATGTTCCAAATAGAACAAAAAATTTCACAATTTGTTTGCAAACACAAAAGACCCCGAATAGTCAACACAATCTTGAGAAAGAAAAACAGAGCTGGAAGAATCAGGCCCCTGGACTTCAGACTATACTACAAAGCTACAGTAATCAAGGCAGTGTGGTGCTGGCACAAAAACAGAAATATAGCTCAGTGGAGCAGGATAGAAAGCTCAGAGATAAACTCACACACATATGGTAACTTTATTTTTGATAAAGGAGGCAATAATATGCAATGGAAGAAAGAAAGCCTCTGCAGTAAGTAGTTCTGGGAAAACTGGACAGCTAAATGTAAAAGAATGAAATTATAACAGTCCCTAACACCACACACAAAAATAAACTCTAAATGGATTAAAGACCTAAATGTAAACTCATAGAGGAAAACATAGGCAGAACACTCTATTACATAAATCACAGCAAGATCTTTTTTCACCCACCTCCTAGAGAAATGGAAATAAAAACATAAACAAATGAGACCTAATGAAACTTAAAAGCTTTTGCACAGCAAAAGAAACCATAAACAAGACAAAAATACATCCCTCAGAATGGGAGAAAATATTTGCAAATGAAGCAACTGACAAAGGATTAATCTCTAAAATATACAAGCAGCTCATGCAACTCAATATCAAAAAAACAAACAACCAAATCCAAAAGTGGGCAGAAGACCTAAATAGACATTTCTCCAAAGAAGATATACAGATTGCCAACAAACACATGAAAGAATGCTCAACATCACTGATAATTAGAGAAATGCAAATCAAAGCTACAATGAGGTATCACCTCATACAGGTCAGAATGGTCATCATCAAAAAATCTACAAACAATAAATGCTGGATAGGGTGTGGAGAAAAGGGAACCCTCTTGCACTGTTGGTGGGAATGTAAATTGATACAGCCACTATGGAGAACAGTATGGAGGTTCCTTATAAAACTAAAAATAGAACTACCATATGACCCAGCAATCCCACTACTGGGCATATACCCTGAGAAAATCATAATTCCAAAAGAGTCATGTACCACAATGTTCATTGTAGCTCTATTTACAGTAGCCAGGACATGGAAGCAACCTAAGTGTCCATTGAGAGATGAATGGATACAGAAGATGTGGCACATATATAGAATGGAATATTACTCAGCCATAAAAAGAAACGAAATTGAGTTACTTGTAGTGAGGTGGATGGACCTAGAGACTGTCATACAGAGTGAAATAAGTCAGAAAGAGAAAAAACAATGCCATATGCTAACACATATATATGGAATCAAAAAAAAAAAAAAAAAGGCAAATGGTTCTGAAGAACCTATGTGCAGGGCAGGAATAAAGATGCAGACATCGAAAATGGTCTTGAGTACATGGGGAAAAGGAAGGGTAAGCTGGGATGAAGTGAAAGAGTGGCCTGGACATATATACACTACCAAATGTAAAATAGATAGCTAGTGGGCAGCAGCCGCATAGCACAGGGAGATTAGCTTTGTTCTTTGTGTGCACCTAGAGGTGTGGGATAGGGAGGGTGAGAGGGAGACCCAAGAGGGAAGAGATATGGAGATATATATATATATATATATATGTGTGTGTGTGTGTGTACCTGATACACTTTGTTATAAAGCAGAAACTAACACACCATTGTAAAGCAATTATACTCCAATAAAGGTGTTAAATAAATAAATAAATAAAATGCTTTAAAAAATAAAAGTATTAATAAATTAAATAATATTTAGCAAAACTGATGGAGGAAAAAAATAGTACAACATAAAAATGACCACTATCAGGGATCAAAAGTAAAACCTTCAACAGAAAGTATAGACTTTAAATAGGTAATAAGTGACTGCTATGAATAACTTTAAGCTCATGGTTTTGATTAGCTTTTATTTTTGTTCAAATAGAAAAACTCATTGAAACAATTTATTAACACTGACACAAGGAAAGAGAAAATCTGAATATTTATTAAATACCTTGAGTTTATTTTTAGAACATGCCCAATAAGAAAACCCAGATCCTAGTCAGGTTAAATAATAAACTCTTCCAAAGACTTAAGGAACATAATAATTGTCAAGAATAAAGAAAACTAAAGACACTTTCACCTTGTTTTATGAGACTTATCATAAGCTTCATACCAAAGCATGATAAGGTTTTTAAGAGAAAAAAAATTGTACACCAGTTTTTCTCATTAACATTTGTGTTATTCAACAAAACAATAGCAAATCAAATTCTTTAATATATAAAAATGCTAACACAGAATTTCATGGCTTTAGTCAGGAAAGTGATCATCATTTAACATAGGAAAATATATACTGTGATTCACCACATTAATCTAAAAAGAATTATTATATATTATAATTATAATTAATAATTATATATATATGATCATCTAGATGTACACTGAGCACACGTTAAAAAGATTCAAGTCATTCATGTAAAAAATTAGCAAACTACGAATAGAAGAGAATTTCCTTTATCTGATATAGAGTATATACAAAAACTCCAAATAAATCATACTTAATGGTGAATGATTGAATGTATTTGCCTTAATGTGAAGAAGATGCCTGCTATAATTACTTCTCTTCAACACTGTACTGGAGTTCCTAACATGTGTAGTAAGTGGCTACCAAGGGCTTCACACTCTCTTGCCTGCCCACACTGGGCCTCATGAATTCATCAACTATTTCCGCTGAATTATTTTTCAGTGTTTGGTTTTGCCTGCCTCCAGTGAACGAATCCTGCAGTCACCAGTCTTTCTCCAGATTTGGAGTTGGTTAGTTATCCTGATACCTCAGTTATTTGATGGTTTCATGAAAGGTTGTGAACTTGCATTTTGTTTATCTTTTTCTTGCTCTAAGTTTGGGAGTGATGGTCTTTTCAGCCCTCTAGATCCCCACACAGAAATGAGGCTTACAAAGCATTTATTAGAACATGTTATTCAATATGCCAGTAAGTGTATAAAAAGATGCTCTACATCAATGTCTTTTGAGCATTAACATGTATATGTATCAACTGGGGATCTTTTAAAAACATGTATTCTGATTTAATAGATCAGGATGAGACCTGAGATTCTACATTTCTAACAAGCTCCCAGATGATGTAGGTGCTGCTGCTTGCTGGGCCACACTTTGGTTAGCTATGCTCTACAACACTATTCATCAAGGAAATGCAAATTAAAACTACAAATTGACTGTATTCCAAACCCACTAGAATGGCTAAAAATGACAGTACCAGATATTGACAAGGATGTGTAGCAACAGGAACTCTCATATACCATTGGTAGGAGAAAATCATCACTTTGTTGCATATTTTTTCAATATCCACTAAAGCTAAACATGTACATATTTAATAATCCAGCAATTTCAGTCTTAGGTGTATACTCAAAAAAGCTGAAGTATGTATGCTTACCAAAGGATATACTGTATACAAGAATGTTAATAACAACACCATTGAGTTAGCCCTAAACTAGCACAACACAAATGTTCTTCCAAAGCAGAAAGCAACATAAATTGTGATATACTCACACAATGAGCTATTCTACAGCAAAGGGGGTGAACTTAAGTACAACTATCCAAAACAGTAGACGAAACCAGCTAGAAGATTATATGCATGTGATTCCATGTCTATCAAGTTAAAAAATGGTGAAACTAATCCATGGTGTTAGAAATCAGGGCAACGATCATCCTGAAAAGGGGAGGTGTGCCCTGCTTCCAAGGGGGTACAAGTTGGACTTTTGGGTTACTAGTAATTTTATGTTTCTGATCTGGGAGCTGGCTACATTCTTCTGGTTTGTTTGATGGCTTTTGCTTTGTGAAAATTCATCCAGCTGAGCATGTTTGAGTTGTATCTTTCTCTAAAATTATTTTAAGTATATTTACTTAAAAGTTTACTTAAAGATTTCCCAATTAATGATAGCTGTGAAAACTGTTGTAAATCACTCTAAAGAAAAGGGAATGGAGCCTTAAAGAAGAATACCCCTGAGTGCATAAAGCAGGGTTAGAATATGTGATTTTCAGTTTTTCTCTCCCCTCTGGAAATGCAGTTTTTCAAGATAGGTAAATTTTTTGATTTATTGCTACATGCTCTTCTGAATTCTTAAATTCTCATCTTTATTAGGGATTTTAATGGTATTAGGTTCAATTTCTATAGCATTTCACACATTTGAAGTATGTTCTTATATATTATTTATATATTTAAACTTTACAACCAATCTGTAGGGGAAAGGTCATTTATATCAGTTTTAATGGTTTGAAATTCTCCTTCCTCTTGCAGATTGAGGTTCTTTTTCTACAGGAGAGAAACAAGAAAAGAGTCGAAGCAGAGTTGCATGCCCTTCTTGTAGCAATTGCTGTTCTTTTCCCACAGACCTGCACTGTGAGGGAAACTTTCTCTAGACCCTCACTTGTCTTCCCCTTGAGAGTGAATATTAGGACCATATTCTATTTGCTCTCTAAATGTTGAATCTTATAGCCTCTGAGAATAGCTCAGAAAAGACTAGAAAATTAGCAAAGTAATCATTGCCACGATTTAAGAAGAATATTTATGAACTTCTTTTAAATATATGTAAAGAGCTTATGGAATGTTAAGGCAGTGCGGCCCTATATTCCCAGGGACAGTCCACATCTATTCTGGAAAGATAAACATTCTATCTATCCTTCCAAACATCCACAGAGACCTTCTTTTCAAAGACACAACATAATCTTTGGGTCACAGTAACCATTGAACAAAAGGTTTCTTCTATCTAGAACGTCCCTGATACTCTCTTTTCCTTAGCTAGGTCTCACCCATTCTTCAATTTGCTGCTTAAATACTATCCCAGTCTGTCTTCTGTGTAAACTTTGAGTAGGATACTTTCCTATTTACCCTCATGCAGTATTTCTGGATCCAACAGAGTGTCTGAGGTATAGTAAGTATCCAATGAACTTTTTGAATGAATGAAAGGACCCTGAATAGCCAAAACAATCTTGAGAAGGAAAAATGGAGCTGGAGGAATCCGTTTTTCAGTCAAGATCTGAATCCCTGAAGTCAGACTATACTACAAAGCTACAGTAATCAAAACTGGAACAAAAAAAGAAATATAGATCAATGGAACAGGGTAGAAAGCCCAGAAATAAACCAACACACCTATGGTTAATTAATCTATGACAAAGGAGGCAAGAATATACAATGAAGAAAGGATACTCTCTTCAATAAGTGGTGCTGGGAAAACTGGACAGCTACATGTAAAAGAATGAAAGTAAAACATTCTCTAACACTGCATAGAAAAATAAACTCAAAAAAGATTAAAGACCTAAATGTAAGACTGGATACTATAAAACTATTAGAGGAAAACATAGGCGGAGCACTCTCTGACATATATCATAGCCATATTTGTTTGGATCATCTCCTACAGTAATGGAAATAAAAACAAAAATAAACATTTGGGACCTAATTAAACTTAAAGCTTTTGCACAGAAAGGAAACCATAAACAAATCAAGAAGACAACCTACAGAATTGGAGAAAATATTTGCAAATGATGGAATAGACAAGGGATTAATTTTCAAAATATACAAACAGCTCATACAGCTCAATATCAGAAAAAACCAAACAACCCAATCAAAAAATGGGAAGAAGATCTAAATAGACATTTGTCCGAAGAAGACATACAGATGGCCAACAGGCACATGGAAAAATGTTCAACATGGCTAATTATTAGAGAAATGAAAATCCAAACTGCAATGAGGTATCACCTCACTCCAGTCAGAATGTCCATCATCAGAAAGTCTACAAATAATAAATCCTGGAGAGCATGTGGAGAAAAAAGAAACCTCCTACACTGTTGGTGGTAATGTAAATTGGTAGAGTCACTATGGAGAATAGTATGGAGGTTCCTTAATAAACTAAAAATAGAGTTACCATATGATCCTGCAATCCTGGGCATATATCTGGAGAAAACTATAATTCGAAAAGATACTGATGCATGCACCACAATGTTGACGGCAGCACTTTTTACAATAGCCAATACATGGAAGCAACCTAAATGTCCATCAACAAATGAATGGATCAAGAAGATGTGGTATATATATATATATTATGTATATACATATATATATATATTATATATATGTATATACATAATATATATATATATAATGGAATATTACTCAGCCATAAAAACAGAATGAAGTAATGCCATTTGCAGCAACATGGATGGACCTGGAGATTATCATACTGAGTGAAGTAAGTCAGACAGAGAAAGACAAATATCATATGATATCGCTTATATGTGGAATCTAAAAAAAAATAAGACACAAATGAACTTATTTACAAAACAGAAATAGACCCACAGACATAGAAAACAAATTTATAGTTACCAAAGAGGAAAGATGGGGAGAGAGGTAAATTAGACAGTTGAGATTAACATATACACACTACTGTATATAAAATAGATAACCAACAAGGACCTACTCTATAGCACAGGGAACTATACTCAAAATTTTGTAATAACCTATAAGGTAAAAGAATCTGAAAAAGAATATATATATATATATATGTATACATATATATCTGAATCACTGTACTATATACCTGAAACTAATATGACATAAATCAACTATACTTCAATTAAAAAAGTAATGACTGATCTTTTCTGAATTTCCAAATTTCTAGAATATTATTTGGCTTCAATTAGAGTAGTCAGAAAATAAAACATCATTAAAAAGTCAAACTTGCCAAGAACTTGAAGAAATGCTAAATTATTAGCTAATAAAGGCATTTTTAGGATAAAAAAAATGTCTTCAGTGAGGCAAGATAAACTTCTAACTTGATATATGCTATATGGATCTTGGAAAATAGCATATATATCCTGAGCAATTAAAAAATTATGACATAAAAATCAAGTCAGAGAAAGCATTCTTTCAGCTTACTTATCTGAAAATGTTGGAGTCAAAAGAAAGGGTTGAAGTGGATTGCATGGGTTCAGCTTTGTAGGTGTTATATACTACCTGGGAATTTTGTAAGGGGTTATTTTCCCCTTATAAAGAAAAGAAAATTATTAAAATAAAAGTGGGGAGCTGTCCAGTGGGGGGACAATTACTAGCTTCAGCTAACAAGTTATTAGCATGTTTACATGTTTTGTTTATTTGGGAATATAATTTTATTAATCAAATATAAGCCATAATGGTTGCTACCTGGTGAGTTGTAAAGGTATACACCTTGCTGAATAGTAATTTGGAGTCCATTAACTTCTAAAACTGTCAGGCAGAAGTTTCATGATGAGTTTGCAGGAATATACTCAAAATGGAAGCATCAGCACATTAATGAAAGAGTTTGAGAAGAGTTGGCTTCAACTCTGTTGAAGGTCATCGAGAAAGGGTGGAAAGCCCAGCAGAGTCATCCCCAAACCACTTCAGTTCATTATTAAGAGGAAGTGATCAATGTCAATAAATCTTGCAGAGCCAGGAGAAAACAGTCACACATAGCTATTAGAAGAAATGATCTTAATTCCAAGACTGCATCTTGCTGCATAGCTTCCAAGGGGGAAGTGTCACTGCCTTTAGGAGAAGGATAACTTGCATGGATTCTTACAATTACTAGCAAGATTTTATTTTAGAAGATACTGAAGTTACTTTTAGAATATGAATACATGAATTAATATTCTCAAGTTTTTAAAAATTATTTTTAGAATTCATACAGCAAAGACACATTATTTTATCTTCTCTATTTAGTCTCATTCCTGCTGCTGAGATTTCAAAGTGATATTCTCTAGTAGGGAGAAGGATCTTTACGACCTTTACAACCTAGACCAGCTAAGTCACAGGTGATAATAATAATAATACCTATTATTTGTTGAGCACTTTGTGTCAGGCATTCTTCAAAGCCCTTTATATATATATTGCATTATTTAATCTTCTAAACAACACTATATGTGTCACTTCCCAGCCAGATGTAAAAATTGGAATAAATTCTTGCCAATGGAATGTGAGAGGAAGGGATATGACAAAGCTGTGAAGAAACCACTGTGCATTCTCCTCTATCACTCTCCCCTTTTGCCAGCTGGTATGTCAAAGATAGGGCCCTGTGGGATGGGCAGAGTTGTGTGCTGGAAGGAACAAGCTTCCTCAATCATCACAATGAGAACTGTGGTTCATAATTTTGATCCCTGCCTTGGACTACTACGTGAGTGAAAAAATGGACCTTTATTGAGTTAGAACTCTTACATGTGTAGGCATGTTTGGCATTTTAGACTACTCTCATACTAAAAGACACTATTATTATTCCTGTATCATGGTGGAGGAAACTGAGGCATAGAGTTTTTAAAGTAAATATTTCAGTTGCTGGTTAGCCAATGAGCTTTGAATCCATGCAGTATGAAACTGAAGGCTGTTTTAAAACTACTTTCCTATGATTCTACCACAGTTCTGAGTGGTGTCTGGCTAAGTGTTTAGCAGATAATAGTGCAACGGTTGCTGATCTAGAGAGAGTGGCTGGGAACAGCAGTTAGCCAGTGAGCACATTGTGTAGAAAGAAGCTATTCTTGTTGATTTAGGGAAACAGTTGATGGATGAGAAGTTGGAGGTCATGAGCAATAAAACTGCTCACCAAGGGAAGGACTTCAATCTAAGCCTGATAAGTAAAACTTCTTTTCTTTTTCTCTCACCTTTTCTCCTTGCCCAATGTATTAAAGCAGTTAGTCACTAAAGGGGGTGGGGGAAATTGGAGACGTTTGTAGAAAGGAAACTTTCAATGCTCCTCAATTTCTGCAGCCACACACTGCTCTACCAGGGTTGGGGGAAAGAAGAAGAACTTTAAGTTTGAGATAAAAGGTTTTTTTTATTTTATGATAAAAAATAGGACAGAATTTAGAACTCAGTCCACTCCATTAACCAAATGTGAGAGCAGAGCTATGAAATAGGAATATCATTAAAGAGAATTTAATATGATACAGATTAAAACACAGTTAGAGAAAACAGCATCCATGACAACCAAACAGATATTAGGATGACAACCATCTCTATTCGTGTCCTGGCAACCCCGAAGTCCCTGGTAAACCAGGAGAGCTATTCACTCTAATTCCAGTGGGTTGACATTCCTTAATAAACTATTTATAGCTGTTTTTCACTTTCCAATTCAATGTTGCTAACCTCCGTTTTGCCTCCTTCTTGACTTATTTTTTCATTCATGTTTTCCTGCTCAGCACCTATCATTAGCCAAACAGAAGCATCACAAGTTCACCAAACATGCTGTTATTCCATGACATTATGCCATTATATATTTATATATATATATATATTTATTGTACTATAATTGCTTTACAATGGTGTGCTAGTTTCTGCTGTATAACAAACTGAATCAGCTATATGTATACATATATCCCCATATCCCCTCCCTCTTGCATCTCCATCCCACCTGCTCTATCGCACCCCTCTAGGGGGACACAAAGCACCGAGCTGATCTCCCTGTGCTATGCAGCTGCTTCCCGCTAGCTATCTATTTTACATTTGGTAGTGTATATATGTCTATGACACTCTGTCACTTCATCCCACCTTCCCCTTCCCCTTCCCCATGTCGTCAAGTCCATTCCCTATGTCTGCATCTTTATTCCTGTCCTGCCCCTAGGTTCTTCAGAACAATTTTTCTTTTTTAGATTCCATATGTATGTGTTAGCATATGGTATTTGTTTTTCTCTTTCTGACTTACTTCACTCTGTATGACAGTCTCTAGGTCCATCCACCTCACTACAAATAACTCAATTTCATTTCTTTTTATGGCAGAGTAATATTCCATTGTATATATGTGCCACATCTTCTTTATCCGTTCATCTGTTGATGGACACTTAGGTTACTTCTATGCCCTGGCTATTGTAAATAGTGGTGCAATGAACATTGTGGTACATGACTCTTTTTGAATTATGATTTTCTCAGGGTATATGCCCAGTAGTGGGATTGCTGGGTCATATGGTAGTTCTATTTTTAGTTTTTTAAGGAACCTCCATACTGTTCTCCATAGTGGCTGTATCAATTTACATTCCCACAAACAGTGCAAGAGGGTTTCCTTTTCTCCACACCCTCTCCAGGATTTATTGTTTGTAGATTTTAGTTGATGGACATTCTGACCAGTGTGAGGTGATACTTCATTGTAGTTTTCATTTGTATTTCTCTAATGATTAGTGATGTTGAGCATCCTTTCATGTGTTTGTTGGCAATCTGTATATCTTCTTTGGAGAAATGTCTATTTAGGTCTTCTGTCCATTTTTGGATTGGGTTGTTTGTTTTTTTCATATTGATCTGCATGAGCTGCTTGTAAATTGTGGATATTAATCCTTTGTCAGTTGCTTCATTTGCAAATATTATCTCCCATTCTGAGGGCTGTCTTTTCAACTGGTTTATGTTTTCCTTTGCTGTGCAAAATCTTTTAAGTTTCATTAGGTCCCATTTGTTTATTTTTGCTTTTATTTCCATTTCTCTAGGAGGTGGGTTAAAAAGGATCTTGCTGTGATTTATGTCACAGAGTGTTCTGCCTATGTTTTCCTGTAACAGTATTATAGTGTCTGGCCTTACATTTAGGTCTTTAATCCAATTTGAGTTTATTTTTGTGTATGGTGTTAGGGAGTGTTCTAATTTCATTCGTTTACATGTAGCTGTCCAGTTTTCCCAGCACCACTTATTGAAGAGGCTGTCTTTTCTCCATTGTGTACGCTCGCCTCCTTTATCAAACATAGGGTGACCATATGTGTGTGGGTTTATCTCTGGGCTTTCTATCCTGTTCCATGGATCTATATTTCTATTTTTGTGGCAGTACCATACTGTTTTCATTACCATAGCTTTGTGGTACAGTCTGAAGTCAGCGAGCCTGATTCCTCCAGCTCCGTTTTTGTTTCTCAAGATTGTATTGGCTATTCAGGGTCTTTTGTGTTTCCATACAAATTGTGAAATTTTTTGTTCTAGTTCTGTGAAAAATGCCATTGGTAGTTTGATAGGGATTGCATTGAATCTGTAGATTGCTTTGGATAGTATAGTCATTTTCACAATGTTGATTCTTCCAATCCAAAACATGGTATATCTCTCCACTTGTTTGTATCAGCTTTAATTTCTTTCATCAGTGTCTTATAGTTTTCTGCATATAAGTCTTTTGTCTCCTTAGGTAGGTTTATTCCTAGGTATTTTGTTATTTTGTTGCAGTGGAAAATGGGAGTGTTTCCTTAATTTCTCTTTCAGGTTTTTTCATCATTAGGGTATAGGAAAGCAAGAGATTTCTGTGCATTAATTTTGCATCCTGCTACTTTACCAAATTCATTGATTAGCTGTAGTAGTTTTCTGGTAGCATATTTAGATATCTCTATGTATAGTGTCATGTCATCTGCAAACAGTGACAGTTTTACTTCTGCTTTTCCAATTTGGATTCCTTTTATTTCTTTTTCTTCTCTGATTGTTGTGGGTAAAACTTCCAAAACTATGTTGAATAACAGTTGTGAGAATGGGCAACCATGTCTTTCTCCTGATCTTTCTGGAAATGGTTTCATTTTTTAAGCATTAAGAATGATGTTGGCTGAGGGTTTGTCATATATGGCCTTTATTATATTAAGGTAAGATCCCTCTATGCCTACTTTCTGGAGGGTTTTTTTCATAAATGAGTGTTGAATTTTGTTGAAAGCTTTTCTGCATCTATTGAGATGATCATATGGTTTTTATCCTTCAGTTTGTTATTATGGTTTATCACATTGATTGATTTGTGTATATTGAAGATTGCTTGCATTCCTGGGATAAAACACCACTTGATCATGGTGTATGAATGATCCCTTTAATGTCCTATTGGATTCTGTTTGCTAATATTTTGCTGAGGATTTTTCAGCTATGTTTATCAGTGATATTGGCCTGTCATTCTCTTTTTTTGTGACATCTTTGTCTGGTTTCGGTATCAGGGTGATGGTGACCTCATAGAATGAGTTTGGGAGTGTTCCTCCCTCCACTGTATTTTGGAAGAGTTTGAGAAGGATAGGTGTTAGCTCTTCTATAAATGTTTGATAGAATTCACCTGTGAAGCCATGTGGTCCTGGGCTTTTGTTTGTTGGAAGATTTTTAATCACAGTCTCAATTTCAGTGCTTGTGATTGGTCTGTTTATATTTTCTGCTTCTTCCTGGTTCAGTCTCAGAAGTTTGTGCCTTGCTAAGAATGTGTCCATTTCTTCCAGGTTGTCCATTTAAAAGGCATATAGTTGCTTGTAACAATCTCTCATGATCCTTTGTATTTCTACAGTGTCAGTTGTTACTACTCCTTTTTCATTTCTAATTCTATTGTTTTGAGTCTTCTCCCTTTTTTTCTTGATGAATCTGGTTAATGGTTTATCAATTTTGTTTAACTTCTCAAAGACCCAGCTTTTAGTTTTTTTGATCTTTGCTATTGTTTCCTTCATTTCTTTTTCATTTTTTTCTGATCTGATCTTTATGAGTTCTTTCCTTCCGCTAACTTTGGGTTTTTTTGTTCTTCTTTGTCTAATTTCTTTACGTGTAAGTTTAGGTTGTTTATTTGAACTTTTTTTCTTGTTTCTTGAGGTAGGATTGTATTTCTATAAACTTCCCTCTTAGAACTGCTTTTGCTGCATCCCATAGGTTCTGGGTCATTGTGTTTTCATTGTCATTTGTTTCTAGGTATTTTTTGATTTCCTCTTCGATTTCTTCAGTGATCTTGTGGTTATTTATTTGTGTATTTTTTAGCCTCCATATGTTTGTATTTTTTACAGATTTTTTCCTGTAATTGATATCTTGTCTCATAGCGTTGTGGTCAGAAAAGATACTTGATATGATTTCAATTTTCTTAAATTTACCAAAGCTTTCTTTGTGACCCAAGATATGATCTATCCTGGAGAATGTTCCATGAGAACTTGAGAAGCAAGTGTATTCTGTTATTTTTGGATAGAATGTCCTATAAATATCAATTAATCCACCTTGTTTAATGTATCATTTAAAGCTGGTGTTGCCTTATTTATTATCATTTTGGATGATCTGTCCATTGGTGAAGGTGTGGTGTTAAAGTCCCCTACTATTATTGTGTTACTGTCGATTTCCCGTTTTATGGCTGTAAGCATTTACCTTATGTTTTGAAGTGCTGCTATGTTGGGTGCATAAATATTTACAATTGTTATATCTTCTTCTTGGATTGATCCCTTGATCATTCTGTAGTGTCCTTCTTTGTCTCTTGTAATAGTCTTTATTTTAAAGTCTACTTTGTCTGATATGAGAATTGCTACACCAGCTTTCTTTTGTTTTCCATTTTCATGGAATAACTTTTTCCATACCCTCACTTTCAGTCTGTAAGTGTCCCTAGGTCTGAAGTGGGTCTCTTGTAGACAGCATATATATGGATCTTGTTCTATATCCATTCAGCCAGTCTGTGTCTTTTGGTTGGAACATTTAATCCATTTACATTTAAGGTAGTTATCTATATGTATGGTCCTATTACCATTTTCTTAATTGTTTTCAGTTTGTTTTGGTAGGTCTTTTCCTTCTCTTGTGTTTCCTGCCTAGAGAAGTTCCTTTAGAATTTGTTGTAAAGCTGGTTTGGTGGTGCTGAACTCTCTCAGCTTTTGCTTGTCTGTAAAGGTTTTAATTTCTCCATCAAATCTGAATGAGATCCTTGCTGGGTAGAGTAACCTTGGCTGTAGATTTTTCTCCTTCATGACTTTAAGTATATTCTGCCACTCCCTTCTGGCTTGCAGAGTTTCTGCTGAAAGATCAGCTGTTAACCTTATGGGGATTCCCTTGTGTGTTATTTGTTGTTTTTCCCTTGATGCTTTTAATATGTTTTCTTTATATTTAATTTTTGATAGTTTGATTAATATGTGTCTTGACGTGTTTCTCCTTGGATTTATCCTGTATGAGCCTCTCTGTGCTTCCAGGACTTGATTAACTATTTCCTTTCCCATATTAGGGAAGTTTTCAACTATAATCTCTTCAAATATTTTCTCAGTCCCTTTCTTTTTCTCTTCTTCTTCTGGGACCCCTATAATTCGAATGTTGGTGCGTTTAATGTTGTCCCAGAGGTCTCTGAGACTGTCCTCAGTTCTTTTCATTCTTTTTTCTTTATTCTGCTCTGCAGTAGTTATTTCCACTATTTTATCTTCCAGGTCACTTATCCATTCTTCTGCCTCAGTTATTCTGCTATTGATTCCTTCTAGAGAATTTTAATTTCATTTATTGTGTTGTTCATCATTGTTTGTTTGCTCTTTAGTTCTTGTAGGTCTTTGTTAAACATTTCTTGTATTTTCTCCAGTCTCCTTCTAGGATTTTGTATCACCTTTAATATCATTACACTGAATTCTTTTTTTAGTGAGATTGCCTATTTCCTTTTCATTTGTTTGTTCTGGTGGGTTTTTACCTTGCTCCTTCATCTGCTGTGTGTTTCTCTGTCTTCTCATTTTGCTTGATTTACTGTGTTTGGTGTCTCCTTTTCACAGGCTGCAGGTTCATTGTTCCTGTTGTTTTTGCTTTCTGCCCCCAGTAGGTACGTTTGGTTCAATGGGTTGTGTAGGCTTTCTTCTGGAGGGGACTGGTGCCTGTGTTCTGGCACCAGACTGTATCTTGTCTTTTTGGTGGGCCAGACTGCGTCTGGTAGTGTGTTTTCAGTTGTCTGTGAACTTAGTATGATTTTAGGCAACCTCTCTGCTAATGCGTGGGTTTGTGTTCCTGTCTTGCTATTTGTTTGGCATAGGGTGTCCAGCACTGTAGCTTGCTGGTTGTTGAGTGAAGTTGGGTTTTCCCGTTTAGATGGAGATCTCTGTGAGAGCTTTTGCTTTTTGATATTACATGGGGCCAGGAGGTCTCTGTTGGACCAATGTCCTGAACTAGCCTATCCCACCTCAGAGACTGAGGCATGACCCCTGGCTGGAGCACCAGAACCCTGTCAGCCACTTGGCTCAGAAGAAAAGGGAGAAAAAAACTAAATATAATAAAATAAATTTATTAAAATAAAAAATAAAAAAAATATTATTGAAAATAAGAAATATTAAAAAAGTATTAAAATAAAAGAAAGAAGAGAGCAACCAAACCAAAAACTAAATCCACCAATGATAACAAGTGCTAAAAACTATTAAAAAACAACAACAACAACAACAACAAAACTGGACAGAAAGAACCTTAGGACATATAGTAAAAGTAAAGCTATACAGACAAATTCACACTAAGACGCATACACATACACACTCACAAAAAGAGAAAAAGGAAAAAAAATATATATATATAAAGAAAAGGGAAGAGAGCAACCAAATCAATATACAAATCACTAAAGATAATAAGCTCTAAATACTAAACTAAAACAAACATAAAACCAGAAGCAAATTAGATGCAGAAAGCAAACCCCGAATCTACAGTTGTTCCCAAAGGCCACCCCCTCAATTTTGGTATGATTCATTGTGTATTCAGGTATTCCACAGATGCAGGGTACATCAAGGTGATTGTGGAGATTTAATCCACTGCTCCTGAGGCTGCTGGGAGAGATTTCTCTTTCTCTTCATTGTTCACAGAGCACCTGGGATTCAGCTTTGGATTTGGCCCTGCCTCTTCGTGTAGGTCCCCTGAGGGCATCTGTTCCCCACCCAGACAGGAAAGGGTTAAAGTAGCAGCTGATTAAGGGGCTCTGCCTCACTCAGGCCGGGAGAGGGAGGTATACAGAATGCAGGGTGAGCCTGCAGTGTTAGAGGCCAGCATGACATCCAACAGCCTAAAGTGTGCCGTGTGTTCTCCTGGGGAAGTTGTCCCTGGATCACGGGACCCTGGCAGTGACGGGCTGCACAGGCTTCTGGTAAGGGAGGTGTGATAGTGACTTGTGCTTGCACACAGGCTTCTTGGTGGCTGCAGCAGCAGCCTTAGCGTCTCATGCCTTTCTCTGTTGTCTGCGCTGATAGCCACGGCTCACACCTTTCTCTGGAGCTCATTTAGGCAGTGCTCTGAATCCCCTCTCCTTGCGCACCCTGAAACAATGGTCCCTTGCTTCTTACGCAGTTCCAGACTTTTTCCCGGACTCCCTCCTGGCTAGCTGTGGTGCACTAGCCCCCTTCAGTCTCTGTTCATGCAGCCAACCCCAGTCCTCTCCCTAGGGTCTGACTACTGAAGCCAGAGCCTTAGCTCTCAGCCCCTGCCCACTCCAGCGCGTGAGCAGACAAGCTTCTAGGACTGGTGAGTGCTGGTTGGCACTGATCCTAAGGGCAGAAATCTCTCTGCTTTGCCCTCTGCACTCCTGTTGCTGCACTCTTCTCCGTGGCTCTGAAGCTTCCCCCTCCACCACCACCCACCCCCTGTCTCTGCCAGTGAAGGGTCTTCTTAGTGTGTGGAAACTTTTCCTCCTTCACAGCTCCCTACCAGAGGTGCAGGTCCCGTCCCTATTCTTTTGTCTCTGTATTTCCTTTTCTCATTTGCCCTATGCGGGTATGTGGGGGAGTTTCTTGCCTTTTGGGAAGTCTGAGGTCTTCTGCTAGCGTTTAGTAGGTGTTCTGTAGGAGTTGATCCACATGTAGTTGTATTTTCGATGTATTTGTGGGAAGGAAGGTGATCTCTACATCTTACTCCTCTGCCATCTTGATGGTCCCTCCTGCCATTATATATTAATTTTGATGCTTCCTTTCCTCTACTCAAACATGCTGGTGGCCTCTCAATACTGTCCCATGTTTCAAAACTTAGCTTAAGAATTAAATTCTCTGTTAAACCTTTCCTATCTCCCCAACTCCAGATAGAGTAGATAGCTCTTTATTTGTACCCTGTACAGACTTTCATTTCAGTAAATGTGACCTATTATTGCCCTTTATGTTTTTACATGTATAGATCCTCCTCATCTGATGTCTCTCAATTTGGGATCTGTGGTCCAACTCCTGAAACCTACAAATGTATTTGCTGTGTGAGGGCTTTCTCTAGTTGTGGCGAGTGGGAGCTACTCTTCAATGCAGTGTATGGGCTTCTCATTGCAGTGGCTTCTCTTGTTGTGGAACACAGGATCTAGAGCCAGTCTCAGTAGTTGTGGCATGTGGGCTTAGTTGCTCTGTGGCATGTGAGATCTTCCCATATCAGGGCTCAGACCTGTGCCCCTGCAATCGCAGGTGGCTTCTTAACCAGTGCGCCACCAGGGAATCCCTGCAAATGTATTTTTAAAAGTCTGTTTTCTTTGCAAAAATAATGTAAAAAATTATTTTTATCTGTTTAAGAATAAACCTCTCTTTTACTGTGACAATTTGTAGTTGAAAGATATTTTCTCAGCATGAAAATGTAATTTCTATGTAATTTGGTGGTTTCATAAATTGTGACTTATGAACTACTTCACTAGTCCTTGGGATTTCTTTTTGCTTAAAAAGGAGTTTAAGCCATTAACAGACACTTAAATTCCAAATGTGATGATCATGGCACTTGTTACTCACTTTTCACTTCTTTATGGGTTTTTTATGGAGCTGACATTTCCTGAGTTCTCTCAAGAATGTGTATTTTAATATTGGAGTATTCCCTCTCCCTCAGTCATTGGCATTCTAGAGTGGAGAATCCCTGAAATAGTCCATTTGTGAGTTGAACCAGTCATTTAAGCTCAAGGGATTCAGCTTCATTACCTTTCATTGAAGGTGCCAGAACAGAAGGACTTTAAAGTTCAGTCAAGCTCTAAATAGGTTGCTACAAACAGTGAACCCATAAGCCTACTTGCTTGACTGATATCAATGTTCTGGCCCAGGATTGTGAGGTCATAGGAATAAAATCCCACAAATGCTTAATCCCAAAGAAAATATTCCATAGCTAAGATTATGGTGAGAATTTAAAATTATATGTGAGAGAGTTTATTTTTAGACTAGTGAGAACAGATGAAAGAACCTAGTTCCATTTAAACTAGATACATAATAACTTATGAAGATTGTAATAATTACTTACAAACATTTGAATAGCATAAATGCTGGAAGGAATGAACAGTTTATGGAGATGTACATACAAGAAATAGATTAAATTCAGGGAACATAGTTTCTTTATATTAAGAATCATCTTTTTAAGAAGGATGTTGGTAATTTAATATTATAGGAGATAAGTTTTTCAAGCAAAGCCTTAATCCTTTAAATTAAAACAAAAAATATTGAGGGAATTGTACCTGTATAAAAAATTTTGTGTTTTGAATTTTAAATTTGTTGACCATTTGTTGAAAGTTAACTGGAGGTTTCCTACCTGGTTTGCTTTTTGAAAAATTAGCTTTGTACAAACTCTGTAATAACTTATACAGGATGTCTAAAATAAAGAGAAAACTTTTTCTAGCATACACAGATTAAGTGGACAGTCCTGAATAATTACTACTTTTTGATAATATAATATTTAGCAGCAAGACCGTAATGCTCAGAAATCAGTACAAAATGACTACTTTTTCTTGTTTCTAGTAGTGGCCTTTTCTTTTCTGCTTAGAGAAGTTCCTTTAGCCTTTGTTGTAAAGGTGGTCCATTGGTGCTGAATTCTCTTAGATTTTGCTTGTCTGTAAAGCTTTAGTTTCTCCATTGAATCTGAAGGAGAGCCTTGATGGGTAAAGTATTCTTGGTTTTCGGTTTTTCCCTTTCACCACTTTAACATATCATGCCACTTCTTTCTGGCCTGCTGAGTTTCTGCTGAGAAATCAGCTGATAACCTTATTGGGATTCCCTTGTATGTTATTTGTTGCTTCTCCCTTGTTGCTTTTAATATTTTTTCTTTGTCTTTAATTTTTGTCAATTTGATTACTATGTGTCTTGTTATGTTCCTCCTTGGTTTTATCCTATATGTGGCTCTCTGCACTTCCTGGACTTGGGTGACTCTTTCCTTTCCCATGTTATGGAAGTTTTCAGCTATCATCTCTTCAAATATTTTCTCAGGTCCTTTCTTTCTCTCTTCTCCTTCTGTACTCCTATAATGCAAATGTTGGTGTGTTTAATGTCCCAGATATCTCTTAGCCTATCTTAATTTCTTTTCATTCTTTTTCTCTATTCTGTTCTGCAGCAGTGATTTCCACTATTCTGTCTTCTTATCTGATAAGAAGATAAGTGAACAGGTCACTTACCTGTTCTTCTGCCTCAGTTACTCTGTTATTGATTCCTTCTAGTGTATTTTTGTTTTGCTTTGTTTAAGTTATTGTATTGTTCACCTCTGTTTGTTTGTTCTTTAGTTCTTCTAGGTCTTTGTTAAACGTTTCTTGTATCTTCTCAATCTGTGCCTCCATTCTTTTTCCAAGAACTTGGATCATCTTCACTATCATTACTCTGAATTCTTTTTCTGATAGATTGCCTATCTCCACTTCACATAGTTGTTCTTCTGGGGTTTTATCTTGTTTCTTCATCTGGGATTTTATCTTGGTACTTAATCTGGGATACGTTCCTCTGCCATCTCATCTTGTCTAACTTTCTGTGACTGTGTTTTCCATTCAGCAAGATGAAGTGTTGTAATTCTTTTTGTTTCTGCTGTCTGCCTTCTGGTGGATGAGGCTAAGAAGCTTGTGCAGGCTTCTTGGTGGGAGGGCCTGGTTCCTGCCCATTGGTGGGTGGAGTTGGGTCTTGTCCTTCTGGTTGGCAGGGCCATGCTTTAAGCAACCTGTCTGCTGATGGGTGGGGCTGTGTTCCCATCCTGTTGGTTGTTTGGCCTGAGGCGTCATGTCCCAGCACTGAAACCTACAGGCTGTTGGGCGGGGCTAGGCTTTGGTGGGGGAAGTGGTGGCCTCCAGGAGGCTCATGCCAATGAGTATTCACCAGAGCTTCCTCTGCAAGTGTCTTTGTCTCCACAGTGAGCCACAACAACCCCCCCACCCCACCTCCACAGGAGACCCTGCAATACTAGCTGATAGGTGTGGCCTAGTCTCTTATGAGGTCACAGTTTTTCTGGAGGATCCTGGTGCACACTATACCTTGTGGGCACCCTCTAGGAGTGGAGTTTCTGTTTGTCCCAATCCTGTGAAATTCCTGAGATCAAACGCTGCTGCCTTCACAGCCAAATTCTCTGGGTGCTCTTCTTTCTGTTACCAGAGTCCCAGGCTGGGAAGCCTGATGTGAGGCTCAGGACTTTCACTCCTGTGGGAGAACTTCTGTGGTATAATTATTTTCCAGTTTGTGGGTTGCCCACCAACTGAGTATGGGATTTGATTTTATTGTGATTGTGCCCCCCCCTACTGTCTCATGGTAGCTTCTTTGTCTTTGGGTGTAGGGTATCTTTTTTGGTAGGTTCCAGCTTTTTTGTTATTGTTGATGGTTGTTCAGCAGTTAGTTGTGATTTTGGTGTTTTTGTAACAAGGGGTGAGCTCACATCCTTCTGCTCCACCATCTTGCTTGCAAGTCTCGAAAAATGATCTTAGAATATAATGTTAATACAGTGGAATACAAAGTCCAATGTACTGTATGTTCCAGTTTTGTAATAAATTCAAGTTTACATCTATATGCACACACATAGAAATACACATGTGAACACACAAGGTTATGAGGATATACACCAATAATTTAAAAGTGGGCAACTGAAGTGATAAAATAAGTGATATTTATTTTATTTTCTATATGCTTAAATAATTTCTAAAATTTCTACAAGTAGTACATACATTATACTTATGAACATAAAACAATAAAATTATTTTAAAATCAAGTTGAAAGGGATCACAGATTCTATTCAATCCATTTCTCTTATTTTGTAGTTGAGGGAAGTAATGTGTAATGGCTTGGCCAAGTTGACACAATACATTCAGGCCACAGATGGACTAATTCCACTTCTCTCACTTCTGATCTAAGGATTTTTCAATTAGTACTCTCTTACAACCTTTTACTGTACTCTGTTTTATCTATATCCTAGGGACTTTTTATATTTCTCTTAGGAGTTGACTTTTACACATGGCTTTAAAACTCTTTGGAATTTGAAATTTCTAAATCTGATAGTAAAGTTGTGGAAGTAGAAGGTTGCCTAGAGCTGGATTCTGCACAGAATAGCCTAGTCATCTCTGGCAGGCAGAGATCAGTACCTGGAAAGTCTGAATGGAGCTTCCAAGGCACCTGAAGAGACCAGGATAGAGAGGACAAAAAGACAGATTTTAAAACTGGCTTCACCTTGTATGGAAATATGTATGGAAATATGTTAATATAAATGTTTCAGACATTACATGAAATTTCTAAAAATCTTATATGTTCTGGTATAATGTTATAAGTAATAATCCTATTTATTACTTTAAAATGTATATCTCAGAAATAACTAATTTTCTTGTCAACTGCATTATTATGAACTGTCATCAAATCTTTAACCGTGGTCATTTTTAAGTCTTTTGTCATTTACAGACAGTTCTGGGTGTACTCTGATGATTTTGCAAATATGTTCCTATAAAAGGGTTTCATCTTCAAGAAATACATGGAAAAGACTCTGACAAGTACAGGTTTCTGGTAACGGACTGTACTGCTGAACTGAATGAATAAGCATTTTCAGAACTCTAATGAAAAACTGATGAACTCATAAAAGTGCTAACAAAAGATCAAGATGAAAAAAAAAAATTAATTACATGGGACTGAGTGAACTGATGAGGATGAGTATAATTTTTGTGACTTTCTGTCTGAATTTAAAAAAAAAAAAAAAATTCCACAAGGACTCAGAGGCAAAGAATATACAAATCAATTTTCACTGCAAAGTAAAGGAGCTGTTACAGTGGAGGATTACTGGACTGAATGTCAATACTATGACATAGTATGAGTGTGTTTCATGTTTGGTAATTGCAATCATTGTTGCTTTTGTTGTGGTCATCCATGTACAATGCTTGGTGTCAGTCGATTTATCTCTTGTAAAAATAAAATACAGTGTGTGTGTGTGTGAAAAAAAATAAATAAATAAATAAATAAATAAATAAAAAAAAAAAAAAAAAAAAAAAAAACTGGCTTCACAATAGATAGCATATGGGAATCATAAAGGGTGCTGATTCAAGTTGGAAAATTGATAGACCAGAAATAATGGATTTAATTTGGAGTTACATAAAAATCAGTTTAAGTAGCAGCAGGGGGGAAAGTTTTTAAGAAGAGCTGGTTTTAAGAACCACCAGGGAACAGAATAATCCAAAAGGCTGTAGAAACAAATAACAAAAATACTTCAGCTCTTGATCAAATCAGAGATTAACAAATATGTTTTAAAAGTGATTTAAGGACACATGAATCATTGAAAATGATTGCAGACATTGAAAATGTTGCAGATAGGAAAAAAAAAGAACCAAATAGAGATAGTTGAATCATAAGTTAATCTAAGTCAGTTTTTGTATATTCCTGAATTATATGGATGCCAAATTATTTCCCTAAAAACATTGTTTTTGTTCTTTTAAAATATTAGCATACAATTTTTCAAATGTAAAGGAAAGAATAGCATAATGAACTTTTCTATATCTACCAACCAGATTTAAAAATTAAATATTAAAAATAAGTTTTAGATTTAAAATTCTAGTTTTAAAAATAAAATTCTATATTTTAAAATATAAATATTTTGACATATTTACTTGCTTATTATTTATTATTCCTAACCATTTGCAAAATGTTTCAGACATCTTCACACTTCACCTCTATGTACTGTTATCATGCATCTCCTAAAAATAAGCACAGCCAGAAATTTCACAATAATATCAGTAAAACCATCACTTTTATTTTACTAGTTTTCTTTTATTGTTTGGTCAGTCCACAATTAATACAATTTGGTTACACCCACACTAGAGGAAAACATATAATTTCTCTATTCTGCAGTATTTATTCTAGTACTCTGCAGATTATAAATTCTATAAATAAATTATTCACAGGAATGTCAAAGGACCTCTAAGACTGGAAGGCATGTTAGTCCATAATGATGCTGTGATCTACCATGGGTACTGAATGCAACTTTACTACTAACTTTGTAGAACTTGGAGTATGACTCTTGTCTTTTTCATCCTGTGTATGTGAAAAGCACAGATCACTGCAGTGACTCTGGAATATGATGCAGCTTTACAAGCTTTGATTATGATGAAAAGTTCTATCACATTATCATTATTTTCTTCTAGCTACTGTGAATGACGTATACATCTTCAGTTTTCACATTTTGCCAATCTGTAATCTGGTTTCCTTGTTGTTGAACTTAAACATTTACCTTAGTTCTAAGGGTGCCTATTAATGACTTTCTGGGGCAGGTGCTGGAGCCAGATACCACTGAATAGTTTAAAGTTTGCTGGGGCAGGGGTTCAATTGATCTGATCTCAGAGGCTGCAAGGGTGGCATATAGGGCTATGGTCTCCCTTTCACCCTTCCCCTCCCTTCCTCCCTCCCTGCCTCCTTCTTTCCTTCTTTCATTCTTCCGTTCTCTTTTCTCTTACTTTTAATTAAAAAATTAAAGCTACAAGAAAGCTGAAGAAACATTGAATGACCATAAAACCTCCATCAAGGTTCCCAAGTGTTTATAATTTGCCACATTTGTTTTTCTCTTAATATACATGTTCATAGACATCTGTGTACTTTTCTTTGAAAGTTTGGTTCAGACATGTTGAACCTTCCTGAACTGAACACTTAATAACCTATTATGATTCCATTATGACTGTATATTCCTTATCTGGTTACATATTTCAAATAAATAATTGCACAGGAATAATTTTGATAGAAATTTTCTTGAATTTCTTGAAAGACAACTTTTCTTGAATTTCTCATAAGGCAAAATTTTTGTCTACATTTCATTAAACTATAGTAAAAAAAAATATAGTAAATACACAAAACAGCCAGTATTACATAACTCAGAATAGAAGAACAACAAGCACTAAGGAATAAGATAACACATACAGTTGATATAATTTCCTTTTTAGTATTATTTTCAAATTTATTTTAATGATAATATATAATCTGGCCTTTCCCCAGACTCAAATCTTGGGCCAGCTCATCATGCAGATCAGCTGATTATCAGGCTCTGACTTAGTGATTTTTAATAGCTTTAAAATATTCACTCATCTTACCTCTCACTCTTTATGGTCATTGATCTTATTATGGAGTTCTGGCTCTCTAGGGCCTTTGAGTCTCTTGGAATTAGACTAGCACATCAATTTTCCATTAACATTTCTTTCTAAGGATTGCATGTGAAAATTTAGTTACTCTCCAAGGCTGCTATCTATTTTTAAAAGGAACAAAACATATAGAGTACTTCTAGAAAATATAAAGAATAACTTCATTCTTATACTAATGGACAAAGAAGGAGAGCCTAGAGAGACAAAATGAGGGATAGAAGGACTGGAATGCAAATGAGTGGCTCTTCAGAATACACTTAGGAAAGCTAGAAATGCTTTCTAGACTTGAGATAAAATAAACAAAAAAATTTAAAGCCTAAGGAGAAAGGGGTAGGAAGGTGATAAGGAGGTAGAAGATGACAACAGACATTCTCCAGCAGGCAGGAGCTGTGGGGCTGAGATCCATGAACACTGGACAATGATTAAGTGACTCATTGGAAGGAAGAGTTAAGACAGTTTGATTTACATTTGACATCAAGATCGTTGTTCTAAAATGAAAAATGCTCATACACAGCTTTACTTCTGTCAGAGTTTGATGTGGGCAGATCATAATTAATAATGAGATTGCCTATCAAATTTAGAAGTATTTCTACATATGAAATAGAAGTGAAATTGAACTGAGAATCTATTTGGTAGAAACTTGAGTGGCTTTACTAAGTATTTTATATCTCTGCTGCCTCCTGGATACCACTATATACTTACTAATGTTGAAGGAGTTGAGGGTTAGAAATCACAAGGGCCAAACCGGATTGATTTGCCTTTGTCTCTGATTTGACATTCACTTGTAAACTACCTTGGCTTATGCCTAACTTTTCATTCCCATAAGTCTTGTTTTCTCTCATGGACATCAAGCTCCTTGACAACAGTAATTGGCTACTGTGTGTCTTTTTCTATATTTGCATTATATCCAGAGTGTTCCCTCAATAAATCTTTTCTGAAAGAATAAATTACAATAGAAAATTAAGGGGGCAGGTATTTTTTCAGATACATATAAATCTGAGAGACACTGGAACATGGAAATCTAGTGAATCTCTTGTTGTCTACAGGACACCTTCTTAACTTATTAGCATGGCCCTCCACAATCTCAGAATGTTTAGCATTCTCTACCTCACCATTCACCCCATATTCTGAAACACTGAACTAGTTGTCATTCCACAATATGCCATAGAATTTCTTCTTTCCATGACATTCCCTCTGGAACACTTTAGCACCACAATTTTCCTGACACTCAAAATCCTACTTACCTTTCAAGCTCCCTGTAATGTCCATTCCTTCCTTCACACCTCAACATCAAAATTCATCTCTCCTTCATAATGTGTAATCATATGCCTATAGCTATTTTTGTAATTACAGTGTAAATAAGTTAGCTGTTAACTAACCTGGTGGATAAAAGATATCAGTCAGTCTCTGTTTTATTCATGATTTTATCTCACCTGCATATTTTCATGACAGGCACTGATAGAAACATCAGTCAGCGCCATTAGGGCTACTACTGTCTCACTTCCCTCCAGTGCAACCATCTCCAGCA
The DNA here is from genome assembly GCF_028023285.1 of Balaenoptera ricei. Classification (NCBI taxonomy): domain Eukaryota; kingdom Metazoa; phylum Chordata; class Mammalia; order Artiodactyla; family Balaenopteridae; genus Balaenoptera; species Balaenoptera ricei. Next base: position 39,078,939 of record NC_082646.1, on the reverse strand, counting down.
TTTCCTATAGAAAATTAGAGGAAGGCTGCTTGAGAAGAGGAACAGGCCTATAGCTCTTTCAATTTATTCTGGTTTTGATCCTGCAGGGGCAATGTAACATAGTTCCAAAATCACCATTTGTTATCTTCAAAAAGAGGACTATATTCTTATTGAATGTCCTGCAATGACATGCAGCCTGAAGAGCCAGTCCACTAAGTTTCAAGGTCAGTTTAGTTTAAATACCAAACTTTGGGAATGGCACAAAGGAACTTCACCTCCTGAACCAGTGAGAATTGTGACAAGACTTAACTGAACTTGAAAGCATTATTTACTTTCAAAGACATGGATATTTACATTTTAACTGTAGTATTACTTTAGTTATTCTTATTGATATTTGCCTTTGTCTATGTTAGTTCTTATTTGTATATATGTATATAAAATATATGCAAATTAATCAGATTTATATTGAGAAATGTACAAGTATTTAAGTATATTTAATGTGCCCTTTCAACACATATTTTGTTATTTGCACTGCTCATGTGGAAAGTAAATTAAGATCAGAAGGTTTGTTTTTAGTCTAACTTAGATTTAAGACTGTTTCATCAACACTTTGATATCCCAGTGAATTTTTTCCTACTCTACAGACATTTAATATTTTATTGTATTTTTTACCTCTCATTTCCCAAGATTTAAGCTTACACTTGAAACACTGATGCAAAATAAATTAATGATGGGCCTTCAGACTTTTTGGCACCAAAAAGTTAATCAATCAGTTTTTAAGGAGTGTACCCATCTCAGAGACAAGATGGATTGATGTTTACTTCCTTACTCCTAGTGATACAAGAGAGTAAGTAAGTTCTTGTCTCATCACAGAAAGAATTCAGAGATTAGACAGGGAGGTCAAGAAGGTAAAGTGAGGATTTATTAAGTGATAGTACACTCTCAATGGGAGAGCGGGCAGATTCAGGTGAGTAGCTGCCCTGAGTTTGTTTGCCAGGCAAAGAAACTTCTCTATGTGGTGTATGCAGACCAAAAACAAACAAAAAAAACCAAACAAACAAATTAGTGGAAAATGTGGACTCAACACCATATGAGAATATTTCTCATTTTTTCCCACTGGATTTTTGCACTTCCCTTCCCTTCACAACACTATATTTTCTCTTTGTCTTATAATCCTCTTGGTCATATGGAATAAAACAAGGATTTTACAACTCCATTTCCAATGAACAAATAAGAGCTTTTGAATTAGATATTTTGTTGTCTTGTGTTTTGCTACCCCCAGTGGGAACTCTTGGGGTTATAAATGGGATAGGGTGATTAGACAATTTCCAATGGAACTTTATTTTACAGCTCATGGAGTTGTGTAAGGTTAAAATCCGTAAAGGCTGTTACAGAGGGCCGAACTTGGGAGGATACTCCTCCGTGATGAAATACACCACTTTAAATGAATTTATATCACCTTCATCTTCCCTGTCATCATCCAAGACACAATCCTGCAGTCACTATCTTAGACGTAGAGAGTTGTTTAATTATTATTTACTCCTTTGTTTCATTTTACTAATGAAGGACTAAGGCCCAGAGAAGTAAACTGATTTTCCAAAAATTATAAGCTGTGATAAAGAGATAAGAATTGTTTCAGTTCTCCTGTTACTCTGAATGTTTTTCAAACATCACTCTATTACTCTACTTTACAGCCTCCTTCTTGGAGGGTATAGCTTAGATACCATCTCTCAGATCACTTCCTTCTGTTTACATCTTAAATATCTAGGAATAGGAAAGCAGTATACATAGAGTATAAGAACATGGACTCCATCCAGAATGCCTGGATTTGAATATTGCCTCTTGGAAAACTACTTAATATCTATGATATCAATTTCCTTTATGTAAAATAGAGATGTAATTATGGCTCTGCAGAGAAATACATAATAGGATATCTATATATCATTATCTCTATTTCTATCTCTATTACTCTATCTCTCCACCTCTCTCTCTCTCACCTTAGAAATAGATTTATTAAAAAGAACTGGTACACATGAATGTGGGGGCCGAGAAGTCCCATGATCTGCTGTCTGTAAGCTGTAGACCCAGGAAAACCAGTACTTTATTTTGAAGGCTTGAGAGCAGGAGAACTGTTGGTGTAGGTTTTAGTCTGAGTCTAAACACCTGAGAACCAGGAGCACCAAGAGAAGAATACCTTTGTGTCAGCTCAACCAGGTAGGCAGAGAATAAATTCAACCTTCTTCCACCATTTTGATCTATTCAGGCCCTCAATGGATTGGATGATACTCATGAACATGCACATTGGGGAGGACCATATGTTTAACTCAGATCATCAATTCAAATTCTAATCTCCCAGAAACACCTTCACAGACACACCCAGAAATAATGTTTAAGTGGCTATCTGGGCATCCTCTGCTACAGCCAAGTTGATACATAAAATTAACCCTCACTAAGATGGTAAGAATTTTAACTACCTTATAGTATTTTCATTAACATTAAACGAATATATGTATATATATATATATATATATATATATATATATATATATATACACACATATAATTTAAAATTGAGCCTGGCACCTATAACAAAGTAAACACAATATAGATATTACCTATTAATATTAGGAACGTATGAACCTATTTGAAGATACACTTATGCCATCTTAGGGGATATTTTACTTAGGGAGTCCTCCATTTAGTTCACCTAAGACCAGTGTCTACTTAGTGCAGTCACTATTTGCATACTCCTTTCAGAAATATGCTTCTCTTTTTAGTTTTCCCTTTATATATGAACTTTCCAGGGTAACCTTCAAGATCATGCAGAAAACAGGCTTTGTTATCAAATTTCTAGGGCCGGTTAAGGTGGTGTCCTCTAGGCCTGATTCTTTTGAGATTCTAAACATTGGGTGTGTGTCGATAATTACAACATTTCAACACATTTCTAGAAACTTAGTATAAAAGCAAAATAGTGAAAAGCATTTCTTTTCCTGCTGTGTTGTTAAAATTTTGAAAACTGCAAATTTCCTTATTACTGGTAGATGGCAGCCCTGTGCTGCTGGTAAGAAAGAATAAGGACTGAGTTACAGTCAACAGTTTCCTTGATTCTGGACATTATTCAATGAGTAGATTACTATCATAAAAAGCCAAAATACAGAACTTTTTAGAGAGCTTGACAAAATATCTTGTTGAAATAGATAATAATAAAGAGACAGTTTATATTAGGGTCCAATTTTCATTAAAAAAATTCCAAAATGATAAGGATTTAGAATGAGAAGACATGAGCTTATGTCCTGTGTCCTCCATCTAGTAACTGTGACTCTATGAAGAAAAGTCACCCTGAGCTTAAAATTTATGTAATCTGTAAAATGGAAATAAGTTTTTTCACAAGCTTTTTTATAGGATCAATTTAGTGATTGCTGGAAAGTACTGCTTTTAAGCTTTTTCACCAAGAGTCTTTATTTTCAACACAGAATTAATTCTTACCTGTCAGGGTAGAAATGTAGTCCCAAATACAGTACAGAAGGAAAATGTAAATGAAGTCTTCCTGTGTGGTTTTGAAAGTGAATCTTTTCTACTGCAGAGTGTAATCATATTTGTGTAAATGTAAAAGTAAAGGTTTATTTTTTATTTTTAGTTTTTTTAGATTCAGAAACTAATACATTGTAAAGCAATTATACTCCAATAAAGATGTTAAAAAAAATGTAAAGGTTTAAGTGACATCATTATGTAAATTTCTAAACTTATTTATTAATATATAAAATCCCAGGTTCTGTGTCTTGTTCATAGTGGGCATTCACAAATTAGATTTTTTTATTTTATTAATATGCAAGGGCCAGAAACTTTGCAAGGCGGATAGTGTTTCATCTTCATAATACCTTTTTAAGTTGTATCAGATCTTCAATTCACATTTATAAAAAGTTTTAGAAATGATAAATATTTGCTTAAGGTCACATGTAAATGGAAGAGCCAGAATTTGAACTCACGTCTTACCTCTGTGGCACAAATGAATTGTAATTTAAGGAAAATTATTTAATATCTCTGAGCTTGCAGTGATTAGCATGTCATTTAGATAGACTATTTTTCCTGGCCAACTATACCATTGTGTTACATGTAGAAATTTAGGTAAATAAGACTCTCTACAGCTATGTTGTTACCATTGAATGATGTTGAATAGAGATTTTTTTATTGTAATTTCTCAAACCGTAAGACAATAGGCAGTGAGTACTCTCACCTTCTAAACAAAGGTGCTTAATACTTCCTTACTAGGAGATGACTAAGCCGTTCTTTTGAGCTTTGCCACCAATACTCTTTCAGTCTATAAACAGAAAGCATAAATAGGGGAGTCCTGGAAGAGTAGCTCAAAAGCCTAGAGAATATGTTCTTTGGCTGTTGTGCTTCTTTTGCATGCAAATAGGATAGCTTATAGACACCAGCATTGCTCATCTCAGAGACTGAAAACATATTCTCAGGCAGATGCTTGCTGAGATGTAGAAACTCAGTGGAATTCAGTGAAAGTCCTTTGAAGAATTTCACATAATGCTGGAAGCACACAGAACATACAATGTAGGTTATACCTAAATACTAAGACTGGTGTCTGTTTATTACCTGAAGAGTTTTGAAGATGGAAGCTAGCTGAATTAGGTTGAACAAACCATATACGACATACATTCTAAAGTAAATATTTTAATTGAATTCAAGATGGAAAGCTATAGATTCTTTTTTTTAATTTTCAGAGAGAGATGGCATGATTTATCTTCAGATTATTCTGGCCACTGCATGGAGATGAGTCTATCACATGGAATAAAAACAGGGTGATCTTAAGGAGATTATTGCAGTGAGAGGTGTGTATTGACTAAGGGTGTAGCAACTAAAATTTACATATCTCCCTCTCCCTATTTTTGAATATTCCCTTAGGAATTAGATGAAAATGATCATACATTTTGATAAAAGTAGTTCCTATAGAGTAGGAATAGTCAACAGATATAACAATCAGGATGGGAAAATGGGCTCTATCTTATTCCTAATGGGTGAGGTGCTTTTGATTTGAGTGACCCTGATAATGTACATAACTTCCTCACTTTCTACTAACAGAAGAGTAGGCATTTGTCATCGCATTGGCACTCCATGCTTGCAAGGAGAGACAGGAAGAGATCCGTTGTTGTCTTGAGCAGGCTAGTAATTTGCCGTTGTGTCTCCTCCAACTTTGAATACAAAATTATCATGTATTGTTTAATATATCTTAAAGTACAAGATGAGAACTGCTTGAGGAATAGAAGATGAAGATATTGTGGTGATAATACTCTACCTCCTCTCTGTAATTAAGGAAATACAAAGCCGTATCATTTCAGAAAAATGTTTTTTTAAGAAGGGGTAAGTTGGGACAAAGTGAGAGAGCGGCATGGACTTATATATACTACCAAATGTAAAATAGATAGCTAGTGGGAAGCAGCCACATAGCACAGGGAGATCAGCTCGGTGCTTTGTCTCCACCTAGAGGGGTGGGATAAGAAGGGTGGGAGGGAGACGCAAGAAGGAGGAGATATAGGGATATGTGTATATGTATAGCTGATTCACTTTGTTATAAATCAGAAATGAACACACAGTTGTAAAGCAATTATACTCCAATAAAGATGTTTAAAAAAAAAAAAGAAGGGATGTTCGTTAACTCAAATTGTTTTGCTAGAAGGTCGCTTATAGGTCTTGCCTCCCATGTTAAGTTCTTACTGAAGTATTTTTTCCAGCCATACTTTTTACTCCAGTCTTACCCCACCCCCCTTTTTTTGGTAATTTAAGACTACTTGTAATGCTTTCCAGCCCCTTATAGGTTAGTGATCAGAGAACCTGTCTGGTTGGCTTGCCCTGTAATCTAGCTTTTCTAATAGATGCTGGCCTTTTGGCTATTTGCTTAATATTTCTGTACTTAAGAAAGATTAACTTTGTACCATTTGACCAGCTGGTAAGTATAGACTATAATGATCCAAGTCTTGAATGAGATAATGGCCCTTCAGAGAGTCAGTCCTTCTGGCATGTTCAATGGCTATGCAAAAGTAAGAGAGATCTCACTTATAATTAATTTGAGTATATTCAATCATCAAGTAAGAGGAGTTTTCCAAGTGGAACCAAGATTTAAGGGAAACGTTTCATAAAATCCATTAAAAAATCAAGAAGTATTGTCACTCTTCCTGAAGGCAATAGTTTTGAATAAAGAAATCATGTACTTTGGTGTTGAGTATGTGTTATATATAGGATACTAGGCACATGATATTCAGACAGAGAAATTAGATAACATGAAACATTTCCAATTGAAAACTCTCCAAACCACTGCCTTCATCTGAGACCTGCTGCCAATTTCAAAACTATACAAGCATTAAGGATGCCAAGGAGGGTCTTGCAAATTAACCTCTATTACATGATCAGAAGGAAAGAGCCAAAGAAAGTAGAGAGATCATTAATCTTTGAATTTGTCTTGAGGTCACCTCTGCAGGAGGTGGGAGCTCAGACAGGAAGTAGGAAATCTGGGAAACCTCACATATAGATTTGCTAATGAAGAAACAGATGGGAAAGGGAAGGTCACATCATTCATCACTGACTGTCTGGATATTACCAAATTTTATGGTGGAGGACGCTAGATCCTTTCTTTAACATACTTGGCCTTTAAACAGAAGAAAAAGTAGCATTGCCCTATCTTACTCCCTGGATGAAACAGTTCACATCGTGTTTCTAGAAAGAGAAATAGAATAGTTATGAGCATGAGCTTCAGAGTCAGGTGAATCAAGCTATGCTTCTGACTCCCTTATGTATTGCATAGAAAAGTTGCTTAAATTTACTGAGACTCATTTTTCTCTTCTACAAAATAAGGCTAATAATACATAATCACATTGTTGTTTTGAGGTCAGGTGAGATAATGTTTATAAATTGCTCAACACAATGAGTGAATGCTATCTGTTACAGTAATTAAGCTGATCCATCAGCCATGGGATGAAAATTCTGTTTCTCTCTTTGCTAGTTAAGAACGCTTGGAATCACAAAATTCAAGAAAAGAAAGTTAATATCCTGGACATAACATATTTTGTTACAATTGTGCCTCAATTTGTCCTTCCACCTCAGCAGTTATTAACCCCTGGTACGCACTAGAATCACTTGGGATGTCTTAGAAGACACAGGTGCCAGTCTATTCTGATGAATTACACCGCAATCTTAGGTGATTCTTTGTGTAAGTATCACTGTTTAAACTCACCAGGACTCATTTATGCACAACATCTGAAGATTTTCTGTATTACAACAGAAGCACTTTTCCTGTGAAGAGCTCACTCTCAGCATGGTTGAAAGTGTAGGTTGAACAATTAAATTTGCAGATGCTAAATATTTAAACTAGTAATAGTATCCATTCTGAAGAGCAAATGAAAGATTTATTTCTGTGGCTTCTGTACTAAGTACAATACTACAGTAATAATAAATCCTGGTTATCTTCCTTTTTCACTTTTTGATTTTAGAAATTTTAATGAGCACACCCTATTTACCATTCTCAAAATTTAGTCAGTGGAATAGACAAACATGAAAGCACAAGATTATAGGTTACGGTAAAGATATGCTCAGGTACCAACACAAGGAAGAATTATTTAAATCCAATGGAGAGGGCTTTTTGGATGATACTATACTGAAGTTCACTTGTTCATTTATTTATTCAAAAAAAGTTCTGGTAGACTCTGATAGGAAAAAAACCAAGAAGAAAAATTTGGTCCTTGACATCATGGGATCCATGATTTAGAAATCTTGACAGATGCATAGAGTTAGTTAAAAAGCAAAGATAATTCTACTCATAAAGAACAGCATGTGGGTTAGCGCAGATATGCAAATGCAAGGGTTTTGGGGAAGAGTAGTATAAAATGGGGAAATCAAATATGAAATGGGGATTAGCTTTCATTGCTATCCCTGAGTTTTGAACTTGATCCTAAGGGCTTGACCAATGAGCCATCAAGGTTCTTTTCAAAGATTTTAATGCAGAAATGAAGTAGGTAGAACTTAGAGGTAATGCAGTAATTCAGGTGGAATCTGATGAATGCACACACTAAGGCAGTAACAGTAAGTTTGGGAATGATGAAGGTTGATTTAGGTGTATTCAGAAGTTGAAATATGAAGGAGTTGATAAATGCCAGACACTGATGGCTACATGGGAGAATAGATAACTTTAAGGTTTCCGTTTGGAACTTGAGAGTAGATAGTGTTTACCATTAATGGCAATAAAGAATCCCAAATTCGGAGCTGTATTGAGAGAAATTGATGAATTGAGAGTGAAATGCTTGGGGAGAAATAACAAGGTAGTATCATTCAACATTGGTTTTTGTGATTAAAGTGAGGTATGTGGTCAGATAAGTGATACAAATTTCTTAAAATTATCCTTCTTTGTTAGACATTCAAATATGACTTGTGAATATTCAGATTCCACTAAAACAGATAGTGTTTTCTATTTTATATGCAGGAAACTTGGCTAAGTTATTCTAAGAAGTTTCATTTGGATACAAACCTTGTAGTATATGTGCCAAATATTAAACATGTAAACTGTACATGGACAAAGAGAATCCTTGAGATATCTTAAATTTTATGCATCAATATGCTAATTACAAATGAACAACGATGGCCTTTCTTGTGGTGTCACATGAAGTCTTGACCAGGCCACCTCTTCTATATTCTTCCTTTGTAGTTTTTCTGGAATGGCATTGAACTTCAGTCTTCTCCAAGTACCACACTGGTTTTATCCTTTTCCAGGTAGTTCTTTCTTTCTCTTAGGGCTCTCTCTCATCATCAACATAAATTCAATGTTGTGTGTTGTTGAAACAAGAAAAAGACCTTTTGAGAGTTGTACTAGGGCACTGTCATTTCTCATTGGCATAGCTAACGCCCCAATATTCTTTTTTTTTCACCTATTCTAGGTAGCAATTTGGAATGGAAAAAAATATATTACTCTGGCATAAGTCCCACCAGAAGTATTAAACCTGGCTAGCACTACTCGTTATGACAGAGTAAATGAATACATTCACATTTTACCCTGGTCACTTTTCCTTAAGGGTAATTCCAGGGAGAGTTACTCTTGTTTGCTTTCACAAACACTGAACTGTTCAGTGTAGTATGTGTATACCTACACGTATCACGCATATGAATGTGTTAATGTACCAATATATAGTTGAAATAGTGACATTGACTCCAAACTGATGTCACCTACTGATCATATATTATATATATATTATTTATCTAACCAATAAGTTTTCCTTGAGAGAGATGTTATCTATAATAACATGACAGCATCTTTCTATACATACTTCTGCACATTGAAAAATATATTTTTCAATATATTTGCTGAGGAGGAAAAAGTTGGGCAACATGGACAATCCTTATGGATTAACTGAGTATTTTCTTTAACTCAGTGGTGAGAACACCAGGATTTAAACAAGAATTCACTGAAAATTCTTTGGAAATAGAAAAGTCCTTTTGGGGGCAGGGGGGATGTGAAAGGGGAAATATATGTGGAAAAAACTCAGAAATTTCACTGAGATAAGTGATACCTCAGAATATTGTTCCTTGAAATTTTAGTGAAATGCATTCTTATTAAAATATAGATAGCTTGTGCATTCTATAGTCAAGAATAATTCATGCATAAGTAGTACCAGTAGATAATAAATTTGGTGTTTTCTTTTTTTGTTGTTGCTTTTAAAGATTCAGTGTTCATACATAAGATTCACAGCAAAACAAAAAGCAGTCTAAAAAAGCCCTGGTGCTAGTCTAGAAAGGACCCCACAAAATATTTATATTGATAAATTAACCGCAAATAATGGTCTTCCTGGTCCATAAAAACCCGATTTTTCTGGTGTACTGAGAATATGTGCAAAATAGCAAGAGCTGTCAACTAAGGAGGCTTAAGGAATTTTCAGCTTCTATAACCTGTCTTCTTAACCTCAGGCCCATAAATGGAATTTAGGAGGACTATAACGTCTCTGAAACAGTGCATGTTTCTGAAGAGGTAGTCAAATTATCAAATGGGTATATGAAAAAGGAAAGAAAAGAAAAAAAGAAAAAAACTGATCAGGTTAGAAATAGCCAAGCCAAGAAAACTGCAATATTTTCAACCAAGACTCTCCTTCCTAGGAAGAAGCCTTATAATATTTGATTCTCTCTTATTTTTTCTCTCCATCTCTGTCACTTTCTCACTCTGTTTTTCTCAATCTTTCTTTCTTTCTTTTTTTTAAACATTCCTATTGTCCCTAGTAACATCTAATACAACTGACTAGATTTGCTTCCATTAAATTATCATATTTTAATTATTCAACACTGAGATTACTTACAGATTACCTTGATGGTTATTTTGAGTGTTCCTAACTTCTTAATCTATTTCAGATTATTTTAGTTTATTAATACAGATGACACTATCTCCAGTACATATTTATTTCACTATTTTAAATACAAGGATAACCTTGTTTCTGAGCATTTTGATGCATCTCTATGTTAGGTGTCATTTGGGGTAAAATTTAATTTTGACACACACACGATTTTCTCCCTTTTAACATAAAACGAATTATCATATAAAACAGAATTTACAGCATTTGTACTAACTACAAAGATTAACATTTTCATACTGAATTATGTTTTAGTTTGTCTCTAGATAGGGATGTCATGATTGATTTCTTCATGTTAAACATACAATCAGGAAAAAATAAAGAATTACAAAGTATATCATCTATAGTCTATTTGGGAACTTCCTTATTGTAAGTTTATAGGTGTTGTTCTAAGAACCAGCCACATTTTTGCATTTTGGGCTGATGTATCTTTGGTGGGATAAGTCACAGTTACAGTTTATTAGACTTTAATAATTTTCTGTTGGATGTGGAAGCTATACATCCCATTCTTGCAGCATACATCATATGGCTCAGAACCAGTATTCACTTAAAATGCAGAAAAAAAATATTATTCTTATAAAAATTCAAGTGAACTTTGATATATCATACTTGTGTGGATAAACTAGCAAAATTTCTGATATTGATATATCCAAGGTAACTACAGTTTAATATCATTGTGAACAATTGTAAACTAAGATGGCAATGGGGAAGATCTTTTACCTTATCCTTGCTGAAAGTATTATCAAAACATATTGTTTGTACTTACAGCATTATAGCTGTCATCCTCTGTATTTATGTTGTGTCTACCTTTTCTACTAGACCCTGAATTCCCGAAGGGCCATGTCAGTTTCTCTATATCTTCGCAGCCCTGAGCAAAATGATATCATACAACTGCTACCCTTTAAGTGTGTGTTGGAGTACAACTGATTGCTACATTCCTACAGGACAATCCTTTTTAGTGCTATGAGGAATAGGTAAGACTAATAAGCTACTTTGAGTTAGAATTTCAAAATTGTGCTCTTCTTGGAGGGCAATATAGAGAAATGGTTAAGAAATAGAAAACCTAGGATAAAAAAACTGTCTCTGATATTCTTCTCATATGACATTGAAAAAACTAGGTAAACTACCAGAGTTTTGGTATCTTTAAAATGGGGATGATATTTTAAAATGGGTCACAGTTCATAGGCTTAACTCATTTTTTCTCTGAAGTCTTCATCAGCTCAGCACCCTTCACAGTATCCTCCATGATTCCCTGCTATGCTAAATAGTCCTGCTGTCTACTATAGAGACCTCCAGAACCACTTGATATCACTCATAATTTCCCTCTAAATTGAGTTAAGACCATTGCTCTAGCTTTAAGAAATGTCACAGACTGACCAAGATTTCTCTCTTAGGTTCAGAAAGTAAGTGTATATGGGCATATAAACCATAAGTGTATGTATTACTTTAGAAAGTAATTGTATATGGGCATATAAACCATAATTAGCAGTTGTCCTCTTTTCTATAGTATCTTGAAGAAAATACCACTGCAAGTATCTAAAGTCTGAATATGTTAGCAGTCAAGGCTTATGAATTTTATGTATATAAATAAGACCTGCAAGCCTTTACATTCGTGTTATTCTAATCTAGAAATTAATGCCTCCTAAGACTGTTTTAAGAATTAAATGAGACAGGTCCAAAGCATTTTGGACCCATGTAAATGATACAGGGTAAATGACCCAGAATGGTGATTAATGTCATTATGTTTTAGGTAATACCTAATAGTGAAAAGTCTTTCTCAACAAGAGTATATTCACTTGAAATAATTAATAATTAAAAATGCTAGTTAAGATTAGAGCACCCATTATGTTCTGTGCATAGTATAGAACAACATATGAGCAAATAAAGGCACAAAAAATTGAGTACCTTATTTACAATCACACAGATGATAACTAGTAGAACCAGTATTTGAACCCAGGAAGGCTGACTCCACAGCCCATACTTCTTTTCTGTAAGGGGTCAGATAGTAAATACTTTTGTTTTTTGGGTCATATGGTCTCTGTTACAACTACTCAACTCTATAGTGTGGAAGCAGCCTTGAACAATACATAAACAAATGAGCATAGCTGTCTTCCAATAAAATTTTATTTACAAAAACAGGTGGCATGCCTAATTTGGCTCATGAGCTGTAGTTTGCTGATACTTGCTCTAAAACAAAGTTTCCAAAGTTTTGGAATATCATTAAACGTTTTCCACAAAATAAGGAGATAATTTTTAGAGAATTCAAGACAATCCTAGGGACTTATCCATAGGCTATGTGATTTATATCAATTAATCCACCTCTTTATTGATCCCAGGGATGCTAAAACATGAACTGAAAAGATCAAATGGGTCCAGTTTCAGGGAGACTGAAAAACAATAATTAAAACTTTTACCTTTAGAATACACTAAGGCCCAGAGGGTAAGAAAAGTGATCTGGGTTGCCATCCCTCAAGGCTTTCTTGCCAAAGTTGAATGGACTTTGATTAAATTGTGTGAGGATCTAAAATATGGCTCTCTTTTAGACTTCAGAAGTTCTCTTATGACCTTTAACCTGAAACTTTCACATCAACTGCTCTGTCTAATCTATTTGTAACTGGGTTAAAACCAGAAATGGCTAACTTATTTAGAAAATAAAAAGAGAAAAATAGAATGGTAAATCACCACCCTTCAGGAATTACAGCTTTTAGCTGAGCTTTCAGAAGAGATTCTATAAATAAAAGAGATAAAATCCAGACCAAACTCATGACAATTAAAAGGCAAAAAAGAGAACTCCTGTTGCTAGGGACAGTAGATAATGAAAATTATGGAGCCCTGAAAAAATAACTGCTCAGCTCTGGCCAGGAGAAAGGAGGCAAACAATATTGTGGATGGACATAGAGTCTGTCATACAGAGTGAAGTAAGCCAGAAAAAAAAAAACAAATAAATATCGTATATTAACGCATATATGTGGAATCTAGAAAAATGGTACAAATGAACCTATTAGCAGGGCAGGAATAGAGCTATAGATGTAGAGAATGGACATATGGACACATGGCGGGGAAAAGGGGTGAGACATATTGGGAGATTAGGTTTGACATAAATACATTACCATGGGTAAAATAGATAGCTAGTGGGAGCCTGCTGTATAGCACAGGGAGCTCAGCTGGGTGATGACCTAGATAGGTGGGATGGGGGAGTGGGAGGGAGGTCCAAGAGGGAGGGGATATAAGTATACATACAGCTGATTCACTTCATTGTAAAGCAGAAACTAACACAACATTTTAAAGCAATTTTACTCCAATAGAAAAAAAGAGAAAGAATATTGCTGATGACTCTGCCCCTATAATTGTCCTCTGAGGGAGTTGGTCCATCTTTGTTCAATACTGTCCTTCAGTTCTCAACTTTTACCTTAGAAAACAGACAGATTTCCTTGTAAACATGGAGGCTACCATATCAAATACATTTCCCACCACTTTGCATTCTATCTTCTTTTGAGTCAAAAGTATGTTTCCACAGATGGTACTGCTAAACCTCTTAACATCTATCTGCCTTAGCTATCTCACTAGGATCTTTGATAGGCTATGTCCTCAGTAATTCAGTGCCTTGAATCTGATGAGAAAATATTTACTGTGTAAATGAAATCCTATAATTAGAGGTAGTCCAGATGGCCTATCTTTAGATTTTCCAGAGGATGGATGCTTAGTTACCTCTTCCTTATTATCATCCTAAACCTGTTGTCAGGTTGTCAGAATGTTATACCAGGTTCCAGATAGAACTTGGGGAGATCTTGGAAAGTGTGTGTCAAAGCTGTTACAAATATTTGATGTGCATCAAGTGATGGATCACTCAAGGTTAGATTGACTCCTTTAGACCACCACCTTAACTATGTCAATATCATATCCATAAGGAGGTCAAATATGTTAATTCTATACTTCTGTGTAAAAAACCCACTAAGTTAAGAGCTTGAAGCCATACTCATTTATTATCTCGTATTTCTGCAAGTCAAAAGTGCATGTTGTTTCACCTGGGTCTTCTACTTAGGGATAACAAAGCCAGAATCAATGTGTTGGCCAGGCTGGGCTCTTACCTGGAGGTCCTGAGGAAGAACTTTCTTCTAGGCTCATTCAGGTTATAGGCTGAATTCAGTTCCTTGTGACTTTAGGACAGAGACCCCTATTTCCTTGCTGGATGTTAGTTGAGAGCTGTTCTCAGAGCTTAAGACTGATTGAAATTCTTGGTCACAGGCCTTCTCCATCTCAGCAGTAGAAAAACCTCCTTGTGTTGAATCCCTCTCAGGCTTCAAATCTCTATGGCTTTCTCTTCTACTAGCTGGAGAAAACTCTTTAATTTTAAAGGGTTCATGTGTTTGGATTAGCACATGCAAATGTTCTCTCTTTTGCCATGTAATGTGACTTAATGACAGTAATGATATTTCATCATATTGCATAAGGAGCCACCTACTTTCAGAGGGGAGGAGATTATACAAGGGGGGAAGGTAATTGGATGATATTCTTAGAATTCTGCCTCGAGTGTCCAAGAAGCCCTTCACTATAGAACAAAATGGGCTGTGGTCCAAATCCAGCCAAATGACTTTTTCTGTAAATAAAATTTTACTGGAATACAGCCATGCCCATTTGTTTAGATACTGTCTATGGCTACTTTCACATTACCACAGCAGAGTTGAGAAGTTGCAACAGAGGCTATATGCCCTGCAAAGCCTTAAGTATGTACTATCTTGCCCTTTATAGAAAAATTTGTCAACCCATGACTTAGTATGTTGTACCTAATTTAGAGAGGTTAATTATTCATATTTTATGTTTTGTTTGCTAAAAATAACAATGACAGGAACATCTAATAGCCTATGGTATCCTTTGTTCAGTATCTTCAGGCCACAAAATAAATTGTCATCTTTCCTTTCCTCATCATTTCATATCCGGTATTATTCTCTTTTCTCTTTGCATCTCCACCTGATGCTATTTATTTCACTGTGGTTCACTTAAGCTCAGCCTTCTTTAGAACACCTATTCACCCTGGTAACCAATATGTTTTCATTCATATGGGAGAGTTAATTGTACACCTATACAATTATGTCCCAATATTTTGCTCCACATATTTCTCACAAATCTTAAACCAATATCTAAAGAATAAGTCCTAAACATTCAACCATTACTCAGTATTTTGTGAAGTTTTACTCTTGTATTCAACAGCTGAAACTAACTCCGGGAATGACTCCTTGCTTATAGTATAAAACTTGTCACAAAAGGACTTTAGCAAGTGCTACCAGGCTTACAGTATAGCAAGAAAAATATATGCCTAACATACAGTTAATGCTTTATTCATATTTGACAAGCTTAAAATTATAGCAGAAACAGATAAAGAATTTGGGATTAATTTAGATAAATTCATCATTCAAAAAGACTATTTACTGTATTGCAGCCTTTTGCCCCAGTGCACCTATGATGTCTGATTTTAAAGAGGCCTGATGTGTGGTCAAGTTCTCAATACTATGGTTAAAAGAAAATCAACCAGACAGATAATAACACAGGAATCATAGAAGTATACTGTTACTGGTAGCCAAAAAAAGTCAAGTTGGAGTATGCTCAAGCAATAACAGACAATAATCTAGCCTGCAGATGTGGTACCGGTGAAGCCCTAAGTGAGGATTCCTGTTCCTACATCCCTAGAGATTTGTCCAGGATCTTTAAAGTCAAAATGACCTGGAAGACATGCAAAAATTAGAAAGCTTAGCATAATACTAGAAAAAACTTACCTTAGTAAAGGAGTTGGAGAATCTTCTGGCAAGCGATGGGATCACTTTTCTTGGCTAAATCACTTTTGTTGGAATTCTCATATTATGGTTGAGAGGAAAGTATAAGGACTGCTAATAATTATTTCCTTTGTTCATCTCCCCTTCAACCAAGTGCTGTTGTTCATCTGCTCGCTAAATAAATGATAGAGCTAATAATTCTTAACTTAGAGTATAAGTTAAGAATACTTGGCTAACTTAAAGTATCCAAAGAACTCTTCATAACCCAGGTAGAGACTACAGACACCATGATTTGACATGGATTCTGAATAGCATAGACCTGAACATGGCCAATAAGGGAAAGGCTTCCTTTTGATGAAAAGGAAAGACTGTAAAAGATTTTGATTTCTGCAATACCTGAGTGACTTGGGGTTGCTTTCTATAACTGATCCTTGTCAGTGAGTCAGAATCTTGATTCCAAACCACCTGTATTAGGACATATAATTCTGAAAACTAAGAATGACTATTTATTTTAGCAAAACGTGTGCCTCACATTTGTCATCTTTATTTTTATACCCTTTTATTGCAACCAACATATAAAGTCTCTGATAACTGCTACAAGCAGGCCAACCTACCTTGATGGTTATACTTAGGATTCTGGAGACTTCTCATAGGTCTTCTCTCTCTCTAGAAAGTGCTTGCAGATCTTTGAAATCACTGCCTGAAATCACTGCCTGAATATTAGCTCCTCTGTGCAATGTTTTCTCACACAGTATGAAGTTTAAAACTCCATCATCACACTTAACGTATAGTGTTATATGCTGCTTCCTTGTTTCCTTTTTAGGTTGGCTCATCAAGTAAAAGAAGATTGTTTCATTAACTTTTATTTCCCTATCACCCAAACCAGTGCCTGGCATAGAGTTAAATAAATGTGATATGACAAAGTGGTTAAAAGAATGTGTTTTTAAGTCAGTCTAACCTGTGTCCCCATCCTGTGTCTAAATGCATAAGCTGTTAAAATCTTTTTTTTTTTTTTTTTGGCTTTTTAAAAAACTTTTTACTTTAAATTGGAGTATAGTCGATTAACAATGTTGTGTTAGTTTCAGGTGTACAGCAAAGTGATTCAGTTATATGTATATATGTATCTATTCTTTTTCAAATTATTTTCCTATTTAGGTTGTTACATATTATTGAGCAAAGTTCTCTGTGCTCTACAGTAGGTCTTTGTTGGTTATCCATTTAAAATATAGCAATGTGTACATGTCAATCCCAAACAAGCTGTGAAAATCTTGACCAAGTTACTTAATTCAATTTATATATTTATAAACATAATCATGTTTATAATATAAAACATCTTAAGGGTAAATTTTACATATTTGGTGAAAAGAGGTATAAGAATTCCACTTTTTATATGCTTTTTGAAGAGTAGATTAAGGTTCATTTCCTGATACTTTCTGACCTCTCTTTGACAAGAACTAATGTCTATATAAGTGAGTCATGGGACTCAGAGGTAACTCAACACATTACACATAAATGAAGACAAACGCTAGGATCCACTTTTAAAGGATGCAGATTCTATGGATTGCCTCTCTTCGGGTGGTTAAAGGTGAAAAGTTAACTGGTGTCACTAATATTATATCTGCATTTGATGATTTCTTTGACCATTTCAATTCTTTTGAAGTGTGAAGAACAATTGTTATTGGATTTTTGAGCCCCCTGGGAATAGATTTTAGTTGCAGTCATGCATAGAAATACATGTTAAACATATTACAGTTCCATAGATGTATATCTTAGATGATATAAAGACAAGGTGAAATATAAACCTTGCCACTGTGGCCCCGAGTCCTTCTTAAGTGCTTACGATATGAGAGCAGAGGATTTATTAGTTTGAGGTAATGATCCGTTAGTGATTATTGTTATCATTGTAATTCTAAAATGAAAAATGTACTGCAATTCAAAAGATTTGTTTCCCTTTAGATCTCATTTGTAGCTCTACTATTTGTTATATAGAATTTCAATATATATATATGTGATATATGCTGCTACAAATATGTTACAACATTGAAATAGGATTCTTTGGTTAAAGTTTTCTTGTTTCCCCTTTAATGAGACTTTTAAAATATTTATGAGGTGTAATGCATATAATATACTATTTTAAGGGTGTACCAGCTGTTCCTCATACCGAGTGTCTATAAGTACATATATTTAGCCTGTATTCAAAAACTTTATTATGTCTGGTAAAAATTAAGAAGAAAATTTAGGAAGCTGGTTTAGAGCAGGGGGAAGTAGACTCGGTGTGGTTGAGTTTAATATGTAACATTCAGGGATCCTTAAAATTTAATCTTATGAGATGTTCCTCTAAATCAGCAAGAGTTGCAAATACTAAAATTATTTCTAGGTTAGTGGCTACATTGCTTATTCATCCTTACATATTATGGACACTTAACGTTTGCAAAATTGTTTCATAGATCTCATATAATCCCCATGATGACTATGGAGTAGTCGATGCAAGTATACCTCAAGTATGTGGCTGACCCAGTGCTAGTACCTTCCACTCTATCTCTCTCCACCAAGTCTTTTCACTCTTATTCTAGTGTTACTTGAACTAAGTCAGATATACTTAGTATACTGTGCTATGTACTACTTTTAATACCTTGACATTAACTATAGTTAATTTAAGTATACATTGCATATAATTATAAATAAAATATAAGTATAATTTAAATGGAGGTTTCTCCTAAATATGAATGGAGGTCTTCCATAAATTTATATTTATAAGCTAAATTTATAACATAAGATAACTTATTTTAAACTAGTCACATATAAATCTTATAAAATATATATAGGATCTGTGCTCTGAAATCTACAAATCACTGATGAAAGAAATTAAAGATCTAAATAAAGGAAGAAATATTTTATGTTCATGGATTGAAAAATGGAAGATGTCAATTCTTTCTAACTTGATCTAGAAATTCAATGCAATCCCCCCCAGATTTCCAGAAAGCTATACATATCTAAGTATAAAATAAACTGATTCTAAAGTTTATATGAAAAGGCAATAGACCTAGAATAACCAATATAATACTGAAAAAAGAGAACAATGTTGGAGGATTCACACTACCCGATTTCAAGACTTACTATAAAGCTATAGTAATCAAGGCAGTGTGGTATTTGTAAGAGAATAGGCACATAGATTAATGGAACAATGAAGAGAACCCAGAAATAGACTCACACAAATATACTGAACTGATATTTAACAAAAGCATGAAGGCAATCCAATGGAGAAAATATGGTCTTTGAAGAAATGGTGCTGAAAAATTGGATACCATATGAAAAACAAAAGCAAAAAAAGCACTTAAATTCAGATTTAATAACTTTTCCCAAAACTAACTCAAAATGAATCATAGACCTAAATGCAAAATTCAAAACTATAAAACTTCTAGATGGAAACATAGGAGATAACTACATGTCCTTGGGTTTGTTGATGAGGTTTTAGATACAACAGCAAAGCAGGATCCATGAAGGAAAAATTTGATAAATTGGACTTTATTAAAATTAAAACTTCTCTGTGAAAGACACTGTTAAGAGAATGAAAATACAAGAGAAAGTTTGGGACAAAATATTTTCAAAACACATGTGACAGAGGACATATATTCAAAATACAAAAAAAAAAAATTGTTAGAACTCAACAATAAGAAAACAAAACAACTCTATTAAATGATGAGACCAAGAGCTGGATACCTCACTCCTGCATCCTTTTGTTCTTTTGGCCATTTCAATTCCCTTAGACTATAGAGAACAATTGTTATTGAATTTTTGAGCCCCCTGTGAAGATATAGAAGACACATAGATGGCAAATATGTATATGAAAAAATAACCAACATTACTTTCATCAGGGAAATGTAAATTAAATAAGACATTACACACACCTACTAGAATGACTAAAATCCAAAGTATCGACAATGTCAAGTGCTGTTGAGAATACAGATGAAAGAAACTCTCATTTAATGCTGGTGAGAATGCAAAGTAGTATGGATATTTTGGAAGACAGTTTGGCAGTTTCTTACTAATATAGTCTTGCAATAGGACCCAGTGGTTTCCTGCCCAAGTATTTCTCCAAATTAAAAATGTATGTCCACACAAAAACTGGTACGCATACATTTACTGGAGCTTTATTCATAATAGCCCCAAACTGGAGGAGACCAAAATGTGCTTCAATATGTTAATGGATGAAAAAAGTGGGGTTCATCCACACAATGGGATACCATTCAGTGATAAATAAGAATGAGTGATCAGGTCTGGTAAAGACATGACTTAACCTTAAATGTATAATGCTAAGTGAAAACATAATGCACTTGTCAAACCTTATAGAACTTTACAGCACAAAGAGTTAAACTTAATATGTGGAAGTTAAAAAACGCATTTAAGAATTTGGGGCATCACAGGATAGAATGCAGAATATGATAAAAGAATCTAATTGTATTACATAGATTTGAAACAATGCCACTGAAAGTGTTGGGAGAAAAGGTGTTTTTCTAAGTAACTTTGAAGACTGGAATCTATCAGACTAAAGGCAAAGGAAATGTATATAAGCAATGTGCCGTAGTTGGCTAAATCTCTCTGCTCTGCACCCAAAGGGGTAGAGGTTAACAAATAACTGGATGATAAATAGTGAGAGCCAGGTTTCTCACTGTTGAATTGGGTGGTTGATTACAGATAATCAAGGGAAGGAGGCTAGAATCATCCATGCGGTAGTAGATTAGAGTTGGAAACATCAGTAGGAGCTCACATACATACATTTGGTATAGTATAGATACATATGTTTACGTGTAGAAATATTTATAGATGTGTATATTTGTATAGGTGAGTATATACACATATAAATCCTCTGAAAATTGAGATAACTTAGAAACAATGATGCCCAGTAGCACCATGAACAACTAGTGCTTGAATCTTAGTTTCTAACAACAAAAGGAACCAGGGCTATTTGGAGAAATGGCTGTTTCTAGGACTGGGCAGGAAATATACAAGATGACTCTAAAACACCTTGCAGTTCCAGAAAGTAAAATGCTCAAAAAAAGAAAAAGCAACAATACAGTACAAGATAACAACAAAAAATACCCCAAAACAAAAACCCTCACAATAATGAGGGTATACCAAATCAACATAGGAGTCAATTGAAAGATTTTCCAATAGCCAAAGCCTGTACAATTTGGAAAGCCCAATAAGTAAAGTAGTATCAGATTATAACACAAGGCATAAAATAAGTATTCAAGAGTTCATATTGAGATATAAATGATTGAATAAATAAATCAATGGGGAAGAGTAGACAAATTTTCCATGCAAAATAATTCTGCAGTGAACATAACTATCCACTCCTTAAGAATGAGTACAATAATGATTTAATTCCAAAGAGTACAGCATGAAACAAGAAAAAAAAAATAACTTTACAGTGGAGAAAACTGATAAACACTACGTCAGCCAGGTGATCAATGTTAACATCAACAGTGATAAGTCATGCTTATAGTATTTACATTTCAGATGGTGTGATGAAAATGACACTTTACCTTTGTGAGATTCCTCTTAAAACCCCGTGAATCCAACGTAATCATGAGAAACACATTACTCAAATTCCAACTGAAAGAAATTTTGTAAAATACTTGATCAATACTCATCAAAACTGCCAAAGTCATCAAAAGCAAGGGAAGTCTGAAAACCTCTCACAGCCGAGAAGAGCCTAACGGGACATAAGCCTAGGAGAAAACTGGGTAAAATATGAACTATAGTTAATAATAAGGTATCAATATTGTTACCAAACCAAATTTGGGTCCACTCACTGCCTGCAGTGTAGCCAATCTATTGACACTGGATTGTGGTGAAAGAAAGTACAGAGTTTATTTCAGGGCAACAAGCAAGGAGAACAGGCAGCTTATGCTCAAAAGACCCAAAATCTCCCATTGCTTTGACGGAAGGGATTTTAAAGGCAGTATGAATTATGGTTTTCTATGAGTATATACCCAGAAGTGGGATTGCAGAGTCATGTTGTAACTCTAGTTTTAGTGTTTTAAGGCACCTCCATACTGTTCTTCATAGTGGCTATACCAATTTACATTCCCACCAACAGTGTAGGAGGGTTCACTTTTCTCCACACCCTCTCCAGCATTTATTGTTTGTAGATTTTTTGATGATGGCCATTCTGACTGGTGTAAGGTGATACCTCATTGTAGTTTTGATTTGCATTTCTTTAATAATTAACCATGTTGAGCATTTTTTCACGTGCTGGTTGGCCATCTGTATGTCTTCTTTGGAGAAATGTCTATTAAGATCTTCTGCTCATTTTTTTTTTTAACATCTTTATTAGAGTATAATTGCTTTACAATGGTGTGTCAGTTTCTGCTTTATAACAAAGTGAATCAGTTATACATATACATATGTCCCCATATCTCTTCCCTCTTGCATCTCCCTCCCTCCACCCTCCCTATCCCACCCCTCTAGGTGGTCAAAAAGCACCGAGCTGATCTCCCTGTGCTATGTGGCTACTTCCCACTAGCTATCTATTTTACATTTGGTAGTGTATATATGTCCCTGCCACTCTCTCACTTTGTCTCAGCTTACCATTCCCCCTCCCCGTTTCCTCAAGTCCATTCTCTAGTAGGTCTGCATCTTTATTCCCATCTTGCCCCTAGGTTCTTCTGACCATTTTCTTTTCTTTTATTTTTTTAGATTCCATATATATGTCTTAGCATACGGTATTTGTTTTTCTCTTTCTGACTTACTTCACTCTGTATGACAGACTCTAGGTCCATCCACCTCACTACAAATAACTCAGTTTCATTCCTTTTTATGGCTGAGTAATATTCCATTGTATATATGTGCCACATCTTCTTTATCCATTCATCTGTTGATGGACACTTAGGTTGTTTCCACATCCTGGCTATTGTAAATAGAGCTGCAATGAACATTGTGGTACATGACTCTTTTTGAATTATGGTTTTCTCAGGGTATATGCCAGTAGTGGGATTGCTGGGTCATATGGTAGTTCTATTTTTAGTTTTTTAAGGAACCTCCATACTGTTCTCCATAGTGGCTGTATCAATTTACATTCCCACCAACAGTGCAAGAGGGTTCCCTTTTCTCCACACCCTCTCCAGCGTTCATTGTTTGTAGATTTTTTGATGATGGCCATTTTGACTGGTGTGAGATGATATCTCCTTGTAGTTTTGATTTGCATGTCTCTAATGATTAATGATGTTGAGCATTCTTTCATGAGTTTTTTGGCAATATGTATATCTTCTTTGGAGAAATGTCTATTTAGGTCTTCTGCCCATTTTTGGATTGGGTTGTTTGCAGCTCAATATCAAAAAAAAAAAACAAACAACCCAATTCTGCTCATTTTTTGATTGTGTTGTTTGGTTTTTTTGATACTGAGCTGTATGAGCAGTTTCTTTATTTTGGAAATTAATCCCTTGTCTATTGCATTGTTTGCAAATATTTTCTCCCATTCTGAGGGTTGTCTTTTTGTTTTGTTTATGGTTTCCTTTGCTGTGGAAAAGCTTTTAAGTTTAATTAGATCCCTTTTGTTTACTTTTGCTTTTATATTCATTACTCTAGGAAGTGGATCAAAAAAGATATTGCTGTGGTTTATGTCCAAGAGTGTTCTTCCTATGTTTTCCTCTACGTGTTTTATAGTGTCTGGCCTTACATTTAGGTCTTTAATCCATTTTGAGTTTATTTTTGTGTTTGGTGTTAGGGAGTGTTCTAATTTCATTCTTTCATATGTAGCTGTTCAGTTTTCCCAGCACCACTTATTGAAGAGACTGTATAACCTTTCCAACTTTTTCATAGATTAGGTGACCATAGGCATGTGGATTTATCTCTGGGCTTTCTATCCTGTTCCATTGATCTATATATCTGTTTCCATGCCAGTACCATACAGTCTTGATTACTGTACCTTTGCAGGATAGTCTGAAGTCAGGGAGACTGATTCCTCCAGCTCCGTTTTTCTGTCTCAAGATTGTTTTGACTATTTGGGGTCTTTTGTGTTTCCATACAAATTGTAAATTTTTGTGCTAATTCCGTGAAAAATGCCATTGGTAATTTGATAGGGATTTCATTGAATCTGTAGATTGCTTTGGGTAGTATAGCCACGACATGGAAGCAACCTAAATGTCCATGAACAGAGGAATGGATAAAGAAGATGTGGTACATATATACAATGGAATATTACTCAGCCATAAAGAAGAACAAAATGTCATTTTCAGTAACATAGATGGACCTAGAGATTGTCATACAGAGTGAAGTAAGTCAGACACAGAAAAACAAATATCATATGATATCACTTATATGTGGAATCTCAAAATAGGGTACAAATGAACTTATTTACAAAACCAATACAGAGTCATGGATGTAGAAAAGAAAATTATGGTTACTAGGGGTTAAGCGGGGGGAGGGATAAATTGCAAAATTGGGATTGACATATACACAGAACTCTGTGTAAAATAGATAACTGATAAGAACCTACTCTATAGCACAGGGAACTCTACTCAATACTTTGTAATGGCCTATATGGGAAAAGAATTAAAAAAAAACAAAAGAGTGGATATATGTAAAAATAAATAAATAAATAAATAAAGGCAGTGTGAGAGAGCGTGCTGCAGGGTGTGTGATCAACTTGTGCACAATTCACGGATTGGTTGGCATCAAGGTGAAGTATCAGACGTCATCAACCTTCTGGTTTCAACTAGTCTAGGCTGTATGTTCTTGCAGTTAGCAGTTTTTATCTGGTGGAGGTCTGCTTCCTAAAGCAAAAGCCTTTTACTTCAAAGGACAGGGACATGGGGGGTTGTATATTGTTTCAGTATTGGTTCATTATTTGTGACAAATGTACCATGTTAATATAAAATGTAAATAGTGGTGGAAATTGGGTACATGGGGACACTATGTATTATGGTCATGGTTCTTCTTTAAATCTAAAGGTGTTTCAAAATACAATTTATTAAAAACATAGATAGTTATCAAGGGAAATATAATTATTGGTACTATTTAAATGTACTAGAGAATTACTGATAAAAAGGAGAATTTTACAAATTTGGTTTGGCTCAAGAAGAGTGATGCAAACATAGAGAATTACATATGCTATTTACCATATTCACCTGTCAGGCACAACAGTCTTTATGAAATTATGACACATATTACCATTTTTATAATTTTTTTGTGTGTATTTAATTTGATATT
Organism: Balaenoptera ricei; assembly: GCF_028023285.1. NCBI lineage: Eukaryota > Metazoa > Chordata > Mammalia > Artiodactyla > Balaenopteridae > Balaenoptera > Balaenoptera ricei. The sequence continues at coordinate 39,053,588 of NC_082646.1, read as the reverse complement.
CTCAGTATGGTTATCTGGTAACAATTTATAATAAATTTAGAGCGATTACACCAATGAATACTGCTTTTTCCCCTGAAAATAAGTAATGCTAATACCTAATTAATATTTGTTTTTTACTTTGTCATGATTTTGCAAATTACAATATTGTATAAATTTATACATTAAATTTAGATTTATAGCCCAACAGCTAGTCAAAAGAGGATGAGGGGACAAGTAAGCACGAGTCAATCTCAAATAGTAGCCTTTACTAAATAGGTGTGAGGCAAGACACTGGAAAAAACAGGCACTGAAAATGAGTGATTAATACTTATTTGAGAGTATATTTTTATTATAACTCATTCATCCACTTAAAAAACACCTCTTGAGTGTCTTCTATGCCAGGCCCTATATCTGTATTATGCACTAGGAAACAGTCACTGATAAAGCAGACATACATACTTGCTTGAATGAGCGTATGCTTTTGTGTGGAAAGTGGAGCAAATAATATTTAATTAAATAATTTTAGGACATGATAAATGTTTTAGACAACACCAAAGCAGGGAAGTTGGTGGCTTCAATTTTAAATAGAATAGTAAGAGAAGGCCTTACTGAGAAGGTGGCATTTGCATAAAGACATGAATGTGATGAGGAAAAGAGTCTTGAGGATGTCTTGGGGGAGAGCGTCCAAGCAGAAGGAACAGAAATTGCAAAGGCCTTGAGGCTGAGGGATGGATGATGCATTTGAGAAATAGTGTGGCTGAAGTTGAGGAAGGAATTGGGATTGAGTTGGGGATGAGATCAGAAATATAATAGTGGTAATGGTATGGGAGAGGGTACAGATCAAATAGATATAGCAGACCATTGTAAAGACTTTCAATTTTACCATTTGTAAGATAAAAAAGGCTTTGAGCAGACAAGTAGTAGGGAAAGGATTGAACCAGAAAGATCAGTAAGAAACCTGTTGTAATAATCTAGGCAAAAGATGTTGGTTGTTTGGATGAGGATGTGGCAGTGGAGGTGCTGGAAGTAGTCAGATATGGTTTATATTTTGATGGCAGAATCAATATGATTATCTGATAAATTGGATGTGGAGTGTGAGAGAAAGGATGATTCCCAAACTTGGGAGTTCTATGCATGGGAGAGTGAAGTTTCTACTAACCAGGGTTGAGAAGACTGTAGGTAGAACAGGTAGAGGTGAGTTATAGGTAGAGCAGGAGTTCAGGTTTGGACATGCTCAGTTTGTGATGTCTTTTAAATAACCAAGTGGAGATGCCTAATGGAAAGATATGTAAATCTGCATTCAGGGGAGATGACTTAGTTTTAAATAAAGCTTTAGGAATTTTCAGCATTAAGATTACATTTAAAGTCATAAGTTTGAATGAGACCCCCTCTAAAGTTAATGGTAGATAGAACAAAAGATGTAAGAGCTGATTCCAACTTTAAAAAGTCAGGGATATGAGGAGATAAAAGCAAGAGTAATTGAGAAAGAGGAACTAGATGGATATGGAGAAAACCAAACTAAATGTTTCAAGGAGGGAGAGATCAGCTATGTCAGGGGCTGTGTATAGATCAAGGAAGAGAAAATTTGAAATTTGACAACGTTAGCAATGGTAAATCTCATAATAATAGCTCCTTTTTGTGTTGAATATCATAGTTCACAGATCATTTAAAAAGAGTTTCCTTATTTTGTTTTCACAGCAAGCCTAGGTTGTAGACATTATGAACTTTTTATTTTTAGTTGAGAAAACTGACAGAAAAATGAAATTATTTCCAAAAATTATTTTGCTCCCAAATGACATAGCTCAGGCTTAAACATTTACATGGTTTTAAATCTAGTGGGCTAAAATATTTTGTAATATATTTTATGACACATGATTGGCACTCAATAAATTATTTTTCAGACTTCCCTTTTTCTTTTAAAGAATATCATCAGATTGCCAACAAACACATGAAAGAATGCTCAACATCACTAATCATTAGAGAAATGCAAATCAAAACTACAATGAGGTATCACCTCACACCAGTCAGAATGGCCATCGTCAAAAAAATCTACAAACAATAAATGCTGGAAAAGGTGTGGAGAAAAGGGAACCCTCTTGCACTGTCGGTGGGAATGTAAATTGATACAGCCACTATGGAGAACAGTGTGGAGGTTCCTTAAAAAACTAAAAATAGAACTACCATATGACCCAGCAATCCCACTACTGGGCATATATCCTGAGAAAACCATAATTCAAAAAGAGTCATGTACCACAATGTTCATTGCAGCTCTATTTACAATAGCCAGGACATGGAACCAACCTAAGTGTCCATCAACCAATGAATGGATAAAGAAGATGTGGCACATATATACAATGGAATATTACTCAGCCATAAAAAGAAACGAAACTGAGTTATTTGTAGTGAGGTGGATGGACCTAGAGTCTGTCATACAGAGTGAAGTAAGTCAGAAAGAGAGAAACAAATACCGTATGCTAACACATATAGATGGAATCTAAAAAAAAAAAAAAAAAAAACCACAAGGTTCTGAAGAACCTAGGGGCAGGACAGGAATCAAGATGTAGATGTAGAGAATGGACTTGAGGACACGGGGAGGGGGAAGGGTAATCTGGGACAAAGTGAGAGAGTGGCATGGACTTATATATACTACTAAATGTAAAATAGAAAGCTAGTGGGAAGTAGCCACATAGCACAGGGAGATCAGCTCGGTGCTTTCTGACCACCTAGAGGGGTGGGATTGGGAGGGTGGGAGGGAGACACAAGAGGGAAGAGATATGGGGATATGTGTATACATATAGCTGACTCACTTTGTTATAAAGCAGAAACTAACACACCATTGTAAAGCAATTATATTCCAATAAATTTGTTAAAAAAATAAAGAATATTATCATTCTAGCATCAATACCTAATTTGATAAAGCACAAATACAGTTATTTAACTAACATATCCATTATTTTTTAATCAATTTTTACATGGCAGTCAGTAGGTTTGCAAGGGAAACAAAACTAAGTAATAAATAATACAATACTTTGATGATATCTCGTTAGTGTAAGAGAGACAGACAAATGTTTATAATACATTGTGCTAAGGACTATAGTAGGGAAAGGATTATAGGAACACCAAGAAGAAATAACTAGTTTAGCTTGAGTGACTGTACTGAAGTCATACATTGTAGGTGAAAGTCAAAATGATTGAAAACAGAAGAATAAATACAGTGTTCTTCTCAATTTGGGCATTCTAGGCTGTTCAAGCCTTAAGGTAGTTATAACTGCTCACATGTCCATCAAAGGCTTTATCTGAGCACCAGACACACCAAGGTCAGGACAACAAGAAAATAGCACACATCTAAGCAGGCATCAGTGTTGATGGATGACTTAATTATCTTGGTTCCCTGATGAATGAATAGTGTAACCATTTCCAGGGGATATTTTGCAGTCCCCAAGTTGACAATGACTTAGTTAAGTGGGATATTACAACCATGATCTGATAAGATAAAAACATTTCAAAAACTACAAAGCTTCAATGGTTTGCCCTTAGCAAGCTCTACTGTGGGCTTGACAATGTACTAGTGACATAACAAGACAGACAGCTTATGAATAGATGCTGCTGGTATCCTTTTGGATATGCTTTCAAAAAAAGACATATTATTCATTTGCCATAGCAGATGTTTTGTCAGACAAGTTCAGCAGAGAGGATTGAGTAGTTGAATGCCTAATTTAAACCACATGTGAGTAGACATATACACACACATGCACACTCACACAGCTGTAGAGTAGTAACATTTCTATCCAACTGGTGAACCTCAAACAGTATTCAAACAACATAAATGCCAATTAATTTTTAATAAAAGAGCAAACACCTTGTCTAGAAATTGAGAAAGACTTGAACAATGACTGAGGTAGGAGTAAGTATATGGTATACCTAGAAAAGATTTTTATGTTCTATTTCAACCACAACTTTTAAAATATTTGCACAGTTGCAATAACTAACCCTGGGTCTTTTTAAAACTACATTGTTTGCCTTTTTAAATGGAGGGTAGGCGAAGATAGAGCTATAAGATTTTCAAACAGGTACAATTTCTTTGCAAGTACAAACTTAGAGATAATTATTTTTGCTGAGCCAGAAGATACAGTTTATAGTGGGTATTATGAATGTATTATATGGTCAATGAATTTAGAAAAGCCCACATTTACAAAATATACTTAACCCCAAACATATCTCCCTCATGTTCACTGTAAACCCTCATGAACTTGGGAGCTTCCCTCAAATGGATCCTGGCCATGAGCCTATAACAGCATCTAGACTGGAAATCACTAATTTAGCATCAGCTTCATGCTGGCTCACCTATGTCATATTTTATTTTACTACAAATCCTAATCCAACTCTTTTTCTTTGTTTGAATGATTCTAATCCTGCAGACAAATTGGTAAAGTTCAAATCTTGGTTAAAAATCTATAATCTGTAATTTTCAGTACCATACTTAAGTCTCTGATTCTGTTTTTTTTTAAATTGAAATATATTTGACATATAACATCGGTAAATTTAAGGTGTGCAACCTGTTAAACATGTTAATTTGATACATTTCTATATTGTAATATGATTGCCATTGTAGCAATAATTAATATGTTACATAATTATCATTTCTTTTTAAGGGTTGTAATAATTAAGTTCTAGTCTCTTAGTGAGTTTGATGATTACAATACGATTTTGTTGTCTATATTCATTATATTGTGCATTAGAGCTCTAGGACTTATTTACTATTCATTGCAAGTTTATACCCTTAAACACCATCTGTCCTGTTCACTCACCTGCCATGCTTTGGTAACCATCATATTACTCTGTTTTTATGAATTTGGCTTTTTTAGATTCCATATATGGGTGATATCATACAGTATTTGTCTTTCTCTATATGACTTACATCACTTAGCATAATGTCCTCAAAGTCCATCCATGTTATCACAAATGGAAAGATGTACTTCTTTCTAAGGAATGAATAGTTATATTACATCTTCTTTATCTACTCATCCATTGATAGGCAGCTAGGTCATTTTTATACCTTGGCTATTATGAATAATGCTGCAGTAAACTTGGGAATCCGTCTTTGATATCCTGTTTTCATTTCCTTTGGGTTTAACCCAGAAGTGGTATTCATGGATCACGTGGTAGAACTTTTAAAAAAATTTTGAGGAACCTCCACATTGTTTTCCATAGTGGCTAAATCAATTTACATTTCCATCAACAGTGTACAAATGGTTCCCTTTTCTCAACATCCTTCCCAATACTTGCTATCTCTTGTCTCCTTGATAGTAACCATTCTAGCAGGTGCAGAGTGGCATCTCATTGTGGTTTTGTTTTGCATTTCCTTGATGATTAGTAAAGTTGAGCATTTTTTAATCTACCTATAGGGAAGTAGGATGTCTTCTTTGGAAAAATATCTGTCTGGTTTCTCTGCCCATTATTTAATCAGATTGTTTTTTTGTTGTTTTTGAGTTGTATGAGTTTTATATATTTTAGATATTAACCCCTTATCTGACATATGGTTTCCAAAATTTTCTCCCATTCAGTAAGTTGCCTTTTCATTGTTTCTTTTGCGTGCAGAAGCATTTAAGTTTTACATAGTCCCACTTGTTGATTTTTGCTTTTGTTTTTTTTTTGTGCTTTTGGTGTCATAACCAAAAAAATCATTGCCAAGACCAGTGTTGAGGAGTTTCTTCCCTAACTTTTCGTCTAGGAGTTTAATGGTATCAGGTCTTAAGACTGTGGTATAAGTCTTTGATCCACTTGGAGTTAATTTTTGTGAGTGGGGTAAGATAGGGGTCCAATTTAATTGTTCTATATGTGTTTATCCAGTTTTCCTCATACCATTTGTTGAAGAGACTATACTTTTCCCATTGCACATTTTTGGCTTGCTTATCAAATATTAGTTGACTGTATATGTGGGATTTAATTTTGGGGTCTCTTTTCTGTACCATTAGTCTATGTGTCTGTTCTTATGTCAGTACTGTACTATTTTAATTATTGTAGCTTTGTAGCATAGTTTGCAATTAGAAAGTGTGATACCACCAGCTTTGTTTTCTTTCTCAGGATTGCTTTGGCTATGTGAAGTCTTTGTGGTTCCATACACATTTTAGGTATGCTTTTTTCTATTACTGTAAAGAATGCCATGAGACTTCAGATAGAGGTTGTGTAGAATCCAGATGGTTTGGGGTAGTATGGATATTTTAACAATATTAATTTTTCTGATCCATTAATACCAGATATCTTTCAATTTGTTGTGTCTTCTTCAATTTTATTCATCAGAGTCTTGTAGTTTTCATTGTACATATTTTTAACTTCCTTGGATGAATTTATTCCTAGATATTTCATTGTTTATGATGCTATTGTGAATGGGATAGCTTTCTTTATTTCTTTTTCAGATGTCATTATTAGTGTATAGAAATGCAATCAATTTCTGTATGTTAGTTTTATATCCTGCAACTTTACTGAAATTTTTGATTAGTTCCAACAGTTTTTTGATGAAGTCTTTGGGATTTTCTATATATAACATCTTCAAATAACAATTTTACCTTCTTCTTTTCAATCATATGCCTTTTATTATTATTATTTTTTGTCTTGCCTACATGCTCCAGTTAGGACTTCCAGTACTGTATTGAATAAGAGTGGGGAGAGTGGGCATCCTTGTCTTGTTCCTGATCTTAGAGGAAAAACTAAAAATTTTCACCATTAAGTATAATGTTAGCTGTGGTTTTGTTGTATATAGACATTAGAATGTTGAGGTATGATTCTTCTATGTCCAAAGGAAGGTTTGAGGGTTTTTGTCATGAAAGGATGTTGTAATTCATCAGATGTCTTCTGCATCTATTGAAATAATCATGTTATTTTTAAAAGTCTTACATTCAATTACTGTGATATATTACAATATATTTATCTGCACATGTTGAAACACCTTTGATCACACAGATAAATCCCACTTGGTCATGATGTATAATCCTTTTAATGTGTTCTTAAGTTTGGTTTGCTGATATTTTGTTGAGAAGTTTTGCATCTATATTCATCAGGGATGTTGGTCTGTAGTTTTCTTTACTTATAGTGTCCTTAACTGTAATAAGTATCAGTGTAATGCTGGCCTCATCAAACAAGTTTTTCAGTAATTCCTTCTCTTCAATTTTTTGGAAGAGTTTAAGAAGTATTGGTGTTATTTCCTCAAATATTAGCTAGAATTTGCTGTCTGGTCCTGGGGTTTCTGTGTTGGGAGGTTTTTGATTACTGATTCTTCTCTTTACTTGTTACTGGTCTGTTCAGATTTTCTATTTCTTCCTAATTTGGTCTCATTGGGTTATGTATTTCTAGGAATTTATCCATTTGTTGACATACACTTGTTCATAGTATTTTCTTGTGATTCTATATATTTCTGTAGTATTAGTTGTTATGTATCCATTTTCATTTCTAATTTTGTTAGAAAATTAGATTTTCTAACGAAATTTTGTTGAGTCTAGCTAAAGCTTTGTCAATTTTGTTTAACTTTCCAATAAAGCAGCTCTTAGTTTCATTGATCCTTCTGGTTTTTTTCTAGTCTTTATTTCATTTATTTCTGCTCAGGTCTTTATTAGTTCCTTCTTCTGCTAACTTTGCGAATAATTTTTTCTTCTTTTTCTAGTTCCTTGAGGTGTAAAATTAGGTTTTTTATTTGAGATCTTTCTGATTTCTTAATATATACATTTATCCCTATAAACTTTTTTTCAGAATTGCTTTTGCAGCATCCCATAAGATTTGGTATGTTGAGTTTCCATTTTCATTTGTTTCAAGGCAATTTTTTATTTCTTTTTGATTTCTTCTTTCATCCATTGGTTATTCAGGAGTGTGTTGTTTAGTTTCCACATATTTGTAGATTGTCCAGCTTTCCTCTTGTTGTTGATTACAAGTTTTATACCATTGGGGTCAGAAAAGTTATTTGGCATGATTTCAATCTTCTTAAATTTACTAAGAGTTGGTCTATCATATGATCTATCCTGGAGAATGTAATGTGTGCTCTTGAGAAGAATATGTATTATGCTGCTGTTAGAGGGAATATTCTATATATGTCTGCTAAGTCTATTTCATCTAAAGTATGGTTAATTCCAATATTTCCTTGTTGATTTCCTGTCTGGATGATCTATCCATTGCTGACAGTGGGGTATTTAAGTCCCTACTATTATTGTATTGTTGTCCTTTTCTCCCTTCAGATCCATTAGTGATTGCTCATATATTTAGATGCTCTAATGTTGGGTGTACATTTATCTATGATTGCTTATCTTCTTGAATAATTGACCTCTTTATCATTATGTACTGACCTTCATTGTCTCTTGTTACCTTTTTTTTTTTGCTTGAAATCTATTTTGTCTGATATAAGAGTGGCTAATCCCACTTTCTTCTGGTTTTCACTTGCATGGACTATCTTGTTCCATCCCTTCACTTTGAGTCTATGTGTCTCTTTAGAGCTAAAATGAGCCTCTTGGTTAAAGCATATAAGTGGGTCTTGTTTTTTTAAGCATCCAGCCACTCTGTGCCTTTTGATTGGTAAATTCAACCCATTTATGTTTAGAATGATTATTGATATGTAGGGACTTACTACTGCCATCTTATCATTTGCTTTCTGGTTATTTTCTCTTCCTATTGTTTCTTTTCCCCTTTGTATCTGCCTACTTTTGTAAATTGGTTAGTTTTCCATGGTTATATGCTCTCTTTCCCCTTTTTTA